>NC_071334.1:50942583-51248318 GCF_027744825.2 Synchiropus splendidus | reverse complement strand
TTGTTAATGAGAGGCGACACTTGTATGACGTGCCACTTTATGGCAGCAACCTGAGAAACCTTGTGTTTTCAAAACCACAAGGGTACATCACTTGTCATAGTTGCAATTCCTCCCATCTTCTCCAATTCCAGATTTATCTGGTAATGTATATCTCAAATAGTTTGTACCCTCATGTTGCTTCGTTTGATGCAATCTTTGTTTGTTTTGTGATTGTTGTTTTTGTTTGTTTGTTTTCTTTACTAAGCCTGGTTTGTGCTGGAAAAGCTGCTGTTGTGACACATTTGTAAATTGTCTCAGCACAGCTGTGGTTTTGACAGCACAGAAAGTCTTATGAGTATCATGGTATATTATGGGTCGCTTTAGAGAGCTAGCGCCTCGAGAGATATTTGAGTTCTAAATTGGGGATCTAAATTTTGTCAAAAAAAAAAAAAAATGAATGTGATCATTTTAAACACATTTCCATTGGGGAACCACACATGGTCGAGGTATCTTAGAATCTTGTTCTCAAGTGGAGGGTTAAGATAGTTCGGCCAGCAGGGGCGGTATTGCAGTCGCTCTGCAGCACTGTTGTGTGTGGAAGAGAGCTGTGCCAAAAGGCAATACTCTCTATCAATCTTCATCCTGACTCTCACCTATGAAAGATGAAGTAATGTAACAATGAAGTGATGTAAGTAACGAAAATGAGTTTTCTCCGACGGGTGGCGGGTGTCTCCCTTAGAGATGGGGTGAGGAGTTCTGTCACTCGGGAGAGACTTAGGGATTAGCCACTGCTTCTCCGCAATGGGAGGAGTCAGTTGAGGCGGTTTGGGCATCGAAGGAGGATGCGCCCAGGACGCTGTCCCTTTGGAGGTGTTTCAGGCACAGCCAGCTGGGAGGAGACCCCGGGGAAGACCCAGAACCAGGTGGAGGGATCATGTCTCTACAGTGGCCTGGGAGCATCTTGGGATCCCCCAGTCAGAGCTGGTGGATGTTTGGTGCAACCTTTTGAAGCTGAACCAAACACTCTCCTGTCTAGATCATCTGCCCTTTATAAACTTAAACTATGCTGCACACAGATGTACAGATTATTTTATCATGGTGAGACAATGTCACTGTTTAAGTGTCATAGAAATCCAGTCCATATCAAGGGTTAGCAAGGTGTGTTTTGCATCACTACAATTCTTTGGTTGTTCTGTGTGTTTACATGTTTTCTTTTGTACAAAACGTGCTACAGTGGGGGACAGCAGGGTCTTTTACAGCTGTTAGTGATCAGTGTTCCGTCCTCTTCCCTTGTCACCATGTGGAACATTAGCACAAACCTATTTTAATGATTGATGTTTTGGACGTTTATCATAAAATCCGTGACACATCAATTGATTTAATACTTGAAACAGCTGTATATCACCATTCTACTCACATTCCATCCAGTTACACAGTAAATAAAGTACGAGTGGATGACACCCAGGGTCAAATTTGAACACCAAGTTACTCAATTTCTAAGGAGAGTTCAAGAGAATTTCTGGAAAACTTGCAATGTCAAGCCTGTCAATCATTTTCTTTGCAGCTTGAGAGATCATGATAATGCGTGGGCAGCAGAACCTCCTGGTGATCATCATCATTCATTTATTTACAGCTGTGATCATGTGTGACCTGACAGCTGACTTGGCTATGTTGCCTCCTGTTAAACAGCCGTGAGTTACACTGATTCCACGGCACATTCACTTGCTTCCAGTGGATTCACAGACCTGAATTCAGAGTGAGAATGAAAGTAGGTCATATTTGCGAAATGGGTTTATGATTCAACATGCACACATTTGTCCACTCAACTATCCGTGAACGCGCTTCACACTCTTTTCCTCTTTCAGCTTTCCCTTTGTTGCCACTGAAACTGGGATTTTCCCTCTTTGTCTTTTTTTTCTATTTGGTTTTAAGAAGGTTGTTCCAGTCAGGCTGGGTGATGTGCTCTTCAATTCATATGTATTTTGACCGATATGAAACCATACCTTATATGATTATTGTCGAAGAACTGTGTCCAAGCACATTTTATTTAAAGACATTCAAGACCCTCCCTGAAAGTAAGGGGTACAGCTAGAATAAAAGAAATGTATAACAGAAAAACCCTACACTTTATTCCTGTTGTTATTGCAGGTGCAAATTAGTGCAAAAGAAAAAAAATGACTTCATACAGTGAACCACATCTCAGTCCTGTTGTGGGGAGTGCTGGCGCCTATCCCAACAGTCATTGGGCGAGAAGCAGGAATACACCCTGTGGGAGGAAACCAGAGTACCTAGAGAAAACACACACGGGGGGAGAACATGAACACGTCACCCAAAAATGTCCAGAGCTGGATTCTGACCCTTAACCTTTTTCCTGTAGGCTAACCATTGCTCCCCTGTGCTTCCTGACTTCATAAATAAATACAGCATGCAATAGTCTTTAATGTGACTGCAGTCACACACTATATTCCTATTGTTCATTCCTGTTGTTTAGGGTCACAGGATTCGATTGTTATAGCTTTGACAACTCTGCAATAATGCTAAGTGAACGTCACGTGTGGCCGAGTGATGAGGTCTCAGGTCTCTGCAGTCTGGTTCAGTTCTCGGTCAAGGCAACACCTCTTTGACATCAGGCACAGACTGAATCATCAAAGTTGTTTTATTGATTTGATCATGTGCTGTGTTTTCATAAAGTCATGAACAGCGTATCCCATCGCTGTCTGACATATTTTTGTTTGCACAGTAATGAGGCTTCATGAAACAGTGTCTTTATTTTCAGAGGCCTCTCTGCTCTATCCTCTAAAATCTTTGGATTTCAACAACCATGTCAATGAAACCTCACATCATTTTTAAAGCAAGAGCGCCGTCTGGTGGGCTCTGATAGTTACGACACTGTTTCATGAAGCCTCATCAGTTCATCACTACCACACAAGTGTTTTCAATGTTTTTATCCGTCCAAAACCCTGCACATGAAGATGAAACTATCTGGCGTTGATCTGTTTGTTGCACTAGCAGTCTCATTGCCGCACTACACGCACACAACCAAGTCCACCCTGCCCAGGCAGAAATGTCACATGATCACACGCGATAAAGGAAGTGGAAGCATCACAGGAAGTGGAAGCATCACAACACAATGATGGTTTCATATGGTTTATCAAAAGAAACATCATGATAACTAAATGACAGGAACACGTCCGCGGTTTTGTGGTGATCGGAGGACATGATGTCGCCTCCGAGTAGATAATGTGCTGTAAACACTCTTTTTCCTGAGAAGATAATGGTCCTCTGACACTTTTATTTTTTCAGACAAAGGAAATACAGAAGCCTCTGGCGTGCCGTTAAGCTGTCAAGGCATCGACTTCTCTGTTCTAATATGCACCTTGTCTTATCCTTGCTCCACTTGTCAGTATTCTCACCGACAGAAGGTTGAATTTGCAAGATCTATTTCATGAACAGAATGTCTGGCCTTTACCTGTTGTCCAGTACCTGTAGAGCATGAACAAGTGACAGTCTTTGTGGACAGCCTGTTGACAGATCCCAGGTGTAAAATAGAAGAATATCGCACAATGTCAAGTGAGGATCCGGCAAATATTCATCACAGCGTCTGGAATGGATTCAGTCAAAGCATCCATCACTCATCTGTGGGGAGGTTTGAGACTAAAGCTGGGCTGTCAACGCACATTCATAATCTATTGAAGCGGCATATGTTTCTCCTTATCATGCAGGCGAGGCTTGCTACAGACACTGTTCTTCCAAAGTTGGGCAGCAGATAAATCAGGTGGAAAAAGTGGGATAATAATGCAAAGGAAAGGAAGTAGTCAATGTCATCGAAATCATTTATTAGCAGGCCTTTATTTTTGTTCAGAGAGTTTGATTTTCTGATTCTGGTTTAAATTTACAGGGCCAGAACTTTGGTCTTTGAATCAGAAATCTCTCTTTTTTTCTTCTTTTTTTAAGATGAACCCAGGTTTCAAATTAGACTTACTGTACTACATGACAGGTGCTGGCACACTGGTGTCCAGGAGGATGAAGACCCGCACAATGCAGAGGTTTCTCTATCTCTATACATGACAAATAAATACATAAATTAAATGGATGTAAATTGAATTTTCAAAGAGAGATGAAATGTATATATTTTAGTTGCTCGTGGGGATTTCGATATATGGGATCTTTGACTTGTCATGTCTTGTCATTTATTTTACATTATTTTACTAAATAGAGCTTGTCACTGTATTTATTTTTGGATAGACGTGGGGAGAATCCCAGGACAGTTGAAATCCATGAAGAAGCAGCACCACATAGCGACCCTGGATTTCACGGCGGATGGAGAAGTGGCGGCAAAATCAAAGAGCGAATCAACAGCCTCAAGTGTGGAGGTGTTGCATGTGTCGTGATAAAAGTACAGTTAAAACTATCACCAAGAAGTGAAGTCCTCCATTCTTGACCACACCGGTGCTGTGAGAAATCCAGCACACAGTGTGGAGCAGCTGTCCATATCATAATGTTCCTGTCGCTCTTTCACTGCGAAATGTGAGGCCTGCTCATAGTGTTTTATCATGAATTTTCCTGGATTCACATCACTTTTCAGACCCTGATTTCCCGCCTGAACGATCCACTCCACTCCAACTGGAAAAATATAGAACCATCACTGTATTACAAAACAGGCAAAAATGCACTTAAAAACAAACAAACAAAAAAATCTGTGAAACAGCAAAGCCTGCGATATAGTGAGGGACCACTGCACTTCCATTTTGACAAGAAAAAAAAAGTGTTTCTCCTCCGACACCGTTGCTTAGGCAAAGCTGAACATTATTTACTGTTCCATTGGCATACCTTGCTCTCAGAGTTAGAAACAGCTTTATTGCCAAGGTCAGTGAGGATACTACCAACTAGGAAAGTGCTTTGGTACATTGAGCAACAACAATGAACAACAAAAACAATAACATAAAAAAGTATAAAAATCATTCCATCTTACGGCCAAGGGCAAAAGGCTGTAATGAAAATGCCCGTGAGCATGGATTACAACTTTATATTCATTCCGTAGTAGCTGTGAAAAGCTCATGAAACCTTCCAGCTGAAGACAGAAGAGAGTTAGTCAGCACTTCAGTGTCTCTCCACTAATTTCACCGGGTTTATGCCGCTCTCTGAGGCAGCAGCAGACACTCCTAACTGGGGCAGCATGGCATTACATAACTGCTGTGTTGCTGGGTTGATTTGGTGCCTCCTATTTTTATCATTCGACGGCAGCCTGCGGTTGATATTCTCCTCGTCATGCGGGGACGTGCCGGTGAGGCCAGTGGTCTGTTAGAGAGGAAGCCTTAACTAGGTCAGTGTGCGAGCGCCGACCCACACAGCTCGAAATGATGAAGATGGATTAACATACAATTGATTGTGCAGATCAATAATATGATCCAAGCCTTTTTTTCTGTGCCACCACGTCAAAGTACGCATTGTTTGTTTGTTTTTCCAGTCACTTTACAAATCCTGTGTTAACATGTAGTATTTTAGTTCCACAGCCCTACTTGCATGCCTTCATTTTTGAACCAAACTCACGCAAACCCCTTGAATATTTCACACTTATAATGAAGGTTTGGATGGATGATTCTATCTGGTCCTGAATATTCTGCTTTTGTCTCCTTTAAATATTACAACTCATCCCTCGCGTAGTTTCTCAATATATTCTGATAAACTGAGTCCTTGTTGTCACACCTGAAATCGTTTTGACTTTTTCTCAAACCATACACCTTTTTGAATTAAACAATTGAATGTGGTCAGGATGGCCGTGTTGGTGGCATCTCAGTCGGCATGCGACCCTGAGTTGTTGTGTCGTGAACTCTGGCCGACAGAGCGCCTGTTCTGTAATGACGCTCTCTGCTCTGCTCTGACCTGTTTTCACCATCAACCCAACTTCATGTGTCTGAAACTCCCTGCCCAAACGGTTCTCATCCGTATCTCACATTCCTCTCCTCAAACATATTTTCCGCATAGCACCAACCCGAGGCTTGCCATCACATCCACACCATGCTTCCTGTCGACACTTGAAGTGCAATCGTGCTCTGAGATAATTGTTGACAAGGAAGGTTTAATAGAAAACACTCTACTGAGGAGGGTGAATAATCTGGGGCTTCATATTGGTGATTAAAGGCTGGCCATGTGGTGGAGCTCTGCATTGAACGCTCAGCAAGTGGTGGTGCTTTTCCTGTTTATGACCAAAGTATTTTTGGCTTCGCTAAATCCCACCGGCTTTTGTCAAGCCTCCAGTAAAGTCTTTTACGTGCTGATCTGCTGCCATGCTATTTCATTCACAACTGCGGGGAGTCGGGCAAAAGCTATTTCTCAAAGAAAGAAAACAACTCTCTTGAAAAGCAGACAAATAAGGATTATTCTTGCACATTCTGATTTTAACACAGTATAAAATTGGACCTTTTGGGTGCCAAAGTTGCAAAATTGTGACGGAGCACCAGCAGGATCACAGCATTTAGACATGGCAATGTGTACATATGGTGCCTTAAGGAGTTGCTACTCCACACAAGCAGATGGTGGACACATGGACAAGTGTTGGAATAAAGACCTTGCAATAGGACCTGGGAGTCAGGTGCGGATTTAGTTACAAGAAAAACCGAAAGCAAGAGTGTGAATGAGATAGTACCAGATTCAGAGGCCAGATATTCACGCTCTGATGGAGATGGTACAGTGGGACAGTGGCACTGGTTCTCTGTGTAGTGACAGTGTGTTCCTTTGGCAAGAGGCACATTCTAGAGACAATTCATGGACAATCGTCGTGTGAATGTAAAAAGAAAACGTGGAAATAGGGGCAGACGCTGTACAAGCCTTTGGAGACAGTACAGTGCGAATAGTGTTGGATCCCGCACTAGTGATGCCCAACCATCATCATCATCATCACTGTTGCTTGAGAGATGAATGTCACTGGTGACTCAGATAAACATCTGTGAAACCTATGTGACTGACAATGGCCCGCACCCAGGGACATCATTATATACACATTATTATTATGAGTGAATTCTCTTCCAATGAACACTGAAGTCCCCTTAACGGAATATCTTAATCTCTAGCAGTTTTGAAGCTACAGATTTTCAAAATAGTGATATCAAAGTGGAATATTTCATTGAAAAAACTCTGGCTCCCAAAGGGTTGACAAGTGTGTTGTGGATGTAGGTGTGGCGCAACATTGAAAGAGTCTATAAGCAGTCACAGAGAGTTCATTCACACAACCAAAACATACACACATACATTGTCACATAACCAGCGCTTAGTCCTGTTGAGGGTTGCGGGTTGTACTGGAGGCAGGAAAACACCCTTGACAGGTTGCCATCGCAGGGCACACACACTACTCACACACACATGCAAACTTCTCCGTATGCCTAAATAAAAAAAATAAAATAAATAAATTATAAGAAACAAATTTTATTGGAGAAAATATTTTTATGACAGTCTGGAATCTGTTGTTTGAAAAACCTATTAAAGGCAAGCATTCTGTTATAAATTATTTTGTTTCGTTGAGCAGCTCTTTGCCAATGTGTAGTCGTGCAGCCATTTACAAGGGTAGATTAAATGTTGGACGGTGGGCAGGCCAGCTTTGCATGAGAACGTTAGGCTTTGATTTGCAGCAACGCATATGCTTCAGCTGCTCCTGCGCTATTTAGCTTCAAGGCGAAAAGTGAAAGGTTTTCATTTATTAAATCCGGTGTAATGTATGCGAGAGTAAAAGCATGTTCATGCTTGTTTGGTGTTGGTCTTGTGCAAGTGTCCTTCCATGTCTTAAGTGCAGTTCAATAGCATTTATAATGTGTCACTGTGTCGAATCAATCCTTCCATGCCATCAGAAGTTTCCCGATGGAAAGAGCTTCCAAGTGCCTGTGTCTAATAATGGTATATAAAAATGTACAATATATTTAACATCTAAAGAAGAGTGGGCAAAGCCATGTTTTTGCAGTTTTTTTTTTTTTTTTGCAGTTTAAGTTCTTTAAAAGCAGTACATTTTTAGGTACAGCAAACTATTTTTGTAGATTTTGAAGCTGGAAGACGATATGCATATTTAAAGTCATCCAAGGCTTTAATCTGTCTGTTAAAAAAATAAAAATCCCTTTTGTTGTTTCGCTTTGAAAGTCTGGCCCTGATTCGTCAAACACGGCTTTGTTCTGTCTTGCAAATCTTCCTGCTGTCAGAGTGTGTGGGTCCGCAGGGCTATGTGCCAGCTTTTATAATTGGATGACCATTTTCACGTCATCCCGTGGAACTTTGCTTTGTACTCTTTACGCCACGACGGGACAATTATAGACCCTTGTCCTCCAATCATGAAGCAGATCAAAGACGATACAGAAGCCGCGTGCAGTCAGGCTCACATGCCACCATTCCTACACATTAGTGCCTGCACCAAACTGTATTGTCGCCCAGCCAGGAGCACAAAAGCCCTTTTAGGAGCCCCGACTCTGCTGGGATGAGAAGAAAACAGTTCCCTCTCTATCAGCCGATGTTATCGTCCCACAAGAGTAAACACTATTGCAAGCTTAAAGAGGTGGAGCTTTGAGTGGGTGTGTGTGTCTGTGACCCCTGTTGAACAAATCGGTTTGTGTCTGTTGGCACAGAACTTTCTATTATATGAAATATTTACATTAGAAAATGTGCATAAGCCCCACCCCATCGAAAATGCTTTTGGAGCTGAATCATCATTCTTGCAGCCAGGCAGACTCTACTGTTATTGGTCAGAAGAAGACCTGTCTCTCTCTTCCACGTCTTTTCTTTTCCGGATCAGAAATCACTTCCACCTTCCCTGGAGCTCCTGGATCTTATCTATATCAGTCCTCTTACTCCTGTTCTCTCCATTCAAAGATGCTCCTTCCATCCCTTCCTGCAGCACGTCCATTCTGTCTCCCTGCCTGGCCATCCTCTCCTTCCTTGCTATCCAGGCTTCCATATAGCTGACCTCAAACCTCTTCTTTGGACCAAAGTCGACATTCCCAGCAGTCCTTGTCCAGTCATAGCCCGTAGTTTCTCTGCGCCTCTTTCTTTTTTCCCTGTTGTATCCCTCAACAAGTGCACTGAGCCTGCCTCATCTTCCACCAAGGTTGTCACAATAGCAGCTTCCAAGTCAGTTCCATTACATATTTTACACAAGAACTATCCTTATGTGTTTCATCAGGTTCAAAGTGTCATGTTTTGTGCATCACTTCTAGTGAGTTTAACACGGCTCCGCATCCATCCACCTCAAATGCAACATAGTCAAGTGTCATGTTCTCATTTCTTAGTCTTCCTGGGTGTGGACAGATCTACATGTATATCTAGTATTGATGGTACTGAGTGACACTAGTATCACTGTATTTTTTGCGTGTTGGTACAAAAGTATTGGTTCTTGTGACGACTCTATCTTCTCGTGTTTCTTCCTGAGCTTTGCCTTCCTCCGAATATTTCACTGGCTACTGCTTGTAGGCAGCTATCTCTCCTGGCAGCAACTTAGAGTCACCTATCTTCTGCAAATAAGTACCGTACTTCTCAGTCTCACCGGCTTGTGTGGAATAGATGCTGTCAACACTCATCATGGCTCTATCAACCTCTAGCACCAAGCTCATCTGCCTGTCTGACTCTGCACCATCGTAGCATTGGTCACATACTCTACCTTCAAATTACACCGTTCTTGAAGCCTGTGGAGCTGTGAACATCATGTAAATTACTGTTGCATCAGGTGTGCAGTGCATTAAATATGATAAAACTGAGGAGGAATGACTCATGGGTGAACACCATTCACGTGTGGTGTTATGAATTTGGAGCAATCACTGAGTAGCAACGGGATGCACTGTAAATATTCCAGGTCCACAAGCTGCACACATATCCACATTTCAAGCAACAAAACACCAGACTGTGCCAGACTAAAGAATCCGTTTCAGACATGAAACATCCTTTTCAGATGTTGTACTTGATCAAACACAAGTCAGACTCCATAATTGATGTGTTCAGGGGTATAAACCTCTGCCACATGTCAATCTCCATCTGTGGCCTAGTCTGTTTATCACTGACAAATGAGTCCCGCCAGTGAACAGAAAAGTAGCCAAGAGGACCTAATAAGATTTGATGTGCAGATTAGGACCCCAGTGTACATAAAGAGGAGGGGTTACATCTGCTTTTGGGAAGAAAGGCCGGCTTCTCATTTGCATTTGGGTTGTAGAAGGAGACAAACATCCTTCCGATCCAAGCGGTTCGCAACACTCTCATTGAAGATATGTCAGCATATAAATCCCTGGTTTAGTTGGTTTTCGGAATCTTCTTTGTCTTTTGCCATGAGGTGGCGACTGCAAGTCTTCCTCCGCCATCTCACCTCTTCATTTTGTTCTTTGACCCGGTCTTCCAACATTCCTTGTCCAACATTTTCACTGCCTCTCTTCTGCATGTGTCCAAACCACCTGAGCCTGGCCTCCCTTATGAAGGTGGGAACCTTCAGAAACCTCACAATTCAATTGCAATTCATGAGCAATGAATTTATTCTAAACATTTCTGGAAATCTCACTGTGTCAACACTCACCACCTATTCATTCATCCATCCATCCATCCATCCGTCCATCCATCCTCGCCAGGTCGCAGGGGCAGCAGCTTCAACAGGGAGCGGCAAACATCCTCCAGCTCCGACTGTGGCATCTTGAGGCGCTCCCTGGGATCCTGACACACTCCCAGGCCGGTGTAGAGATACAATCCTTCCACCTTGTCCTGGGTCGACCCCTCGGTCTCCTCCAAGCTGGCTGTGCCTAAAACACCTCCAAAGGGAGGCATAGGGGGCATCCTCATGAGATGCTACCTCAACTGACTCCTCTCAACACAGAGAAGCAGCGGCTCTACTGCGAGTCTCTCCAGAGTGACAGACTCCTAACCCTATCTCTACAGGAGACGCTCTACAAGAGAATGCTATCCACTTGTATCCGGACCCCTCACCTCTTGCTGATTTTAAAAACAGTTATAATGATAAATAATAAATACATATTTGCTCAATACATAATGATCACAAATTTCAAATCTAAGTGAATGTGTTTCCATGCTTATTTCCATTGAAGTCAGAATCAGGTTTATTTGGCCATGCTATTGAAAACATGCTCAGAACAACCATTAAGATCACTCCAAAGATGATGCGTCATTGTTTCAGGAGATGTTGATCAGTCCAATAATAAGATGAGATATGTAAATTAACACTAGTTGTCTGTTAAGCTTGGCTTGCTGGGGAAGGTATAGTGTTACTGGACTGGTTTGTATTGCAAACATTACACACAACACTGGGACTCCAGGTTCGACTTGGTGAGACAGACGGTTCATTTGCCAACTTCGACTGGTGAAGTGACTCTCTGATCTAAACGGCTGGACACACATGAGGCTGGAAAATGTCTTCAACTTTAGAAACTTTTTTATGATGCTCTTGACATCACACAGTGTGTGGTCATTGTAGAGGTCCTCATAAGTGCGGTGACTGACAGACATTTGGATGGGTGGGTGGACTGGAGTTGTTCTGCAGCGCATAAATCTGGTGAATTGAACTGTAACTCACAACATGAAAGCAATGAGACAAATGGATCTTGCCGTCAGTCATGTTTGTTTACATGTGCACCATATAATATATGGGTGACATTTTAGTTATAAACATTTTACATTCTGATACATTTAAAAAATTGGAATTTGGACATTTGCGTAGTGATACAGAATTGTTCATGTCAGAATCCGCTGCCTAGCTCCAACCTTTTTGCTCTGATCTTGATCTCGATGGTCCGTATTATTTACATATTTACATTTAGGAAGACAAGGCGCTGGTTTGGTTTTACCAAACGTGTCAACAGTAACTTGGTACTTTGCAATGCCAGCCAAAAAGCAAGTTTAACAGACTTGCTTTATAGGTGAAGGTTGCAATAGTTTACCCTCCTGGGGTGATAGAGTCTGGACTGGTTTGACCTGCCAGATGAGTTTCCACCAGGTGTTTGCAGAAAGGAGTGTCACTTCCTATCACCTGCTGACCTTTATTTAAAAAGGTTAAGGGGGAAAAGGATGAGGGGCGGGCAGGACTTGTGTATTTGTTCAAACATATTTATCTATGAGAGCGACTCCTGCCAAAATTCCCTGCCTTGTACTGTGGAAATACTTATCTGTCTGTTAAAATAGGCAAAATCTCAAGCAATTGATGAGCTAATTTCCCTTCATACACCAGTTAATGTTTGATTCTTTTGAATTACAAAACTGACTCTGCTTCCAGAATATCTTGAAGAACAATCTGAAAATGTTGTGTTTTGATTGACAAATGCAGTATTGCTGCAGTGCAAAGCAAGCATGATCACAATCCTCCACGTTTCTTCACTTCTCTCATATTCCGTAATGGTTTCACAGGCGACCATCCGTCTTCAAACACCATTGCGTAATCTGTTTGCTAATGCTCCCATAAGTGCAGCTTTCCCACTTGTGCACCTGTCACAAACAACCTGTCTGATTTGACGCCGCTGATGTCATAAATTCCTTTGTTATGGCATGTCCTGGCGCCTGCGAGCTGATGACATCGTAAAAAAACCGTTCGTACCTTAACACCACCTGCCAGTGGTTTGGCTTCAGGCACAATGAAAGCCATTACTTGTTTCTTTTAATGGGTCTGTGGGAGCAAAAATGGAATACCAGTTCCTCACCTTTTTCATAATATTAATATATAATATTTTAAGTTTTTTCTGTAAATGTGTTATTTTTATTCTCCATTCATTCCAGTATCAATGTATTTATGTATTTATTTTTGCTGATTTACTGGTTTGTTTGAATATGTTCAACTCTGATGGGTCTTTTTCAAAATCAGCTTCTATCTAGAAAGGGAAACTGCAGCACACTGTTCAAGCAACCACCCACTGAAAAACAAGTCCAAAATCGGTTACAAGCTTCCCGCAGTGACTTGGAGGGAAACCTTCTTCCACTCAGATTCTTATCATTATGCTAGTCAGCGACATGAACATGTTCATTTCAAAGTCCATTTTATCTTTTCATTCATGCAGAGAAGATGCAAAGTTTTGGGCTGCTCTCAGCTCTCTCCACTATTCAAACTCAATCTCCCTGAAGGCTCAAAATGTGCTACTTCTTCGTATCTGTCCACATTTGTGACAGAAATCATGCACCATCCATCTCATATCAACAGAACATGTTTGTTGCAAACCAGCCACTAAAAAACGCCTGTTTTTGACAGAGAAATCACCTGATCAATCAAACCAGATGTTGCTGTGACTTTGCGAAGGTGACGTACGCACAGTCATTGAGAAAATATTCTCCACAGTTTATCACTCACGTTGGTGTATTGGCCAATAACACGTGGGATTGGTTCCACCTCATGCGCTCAATACCTGCTCCTCAGGGGAGAATTTCAGTTCTGAAAGAGGCGGCCTGGTTAGTTTCATTAAAGGGAATACAGGATGATTTGAATGGCCAATGACCAATTCTTGAAGACCTTTTGATACATCTTCTGTGAGTCGAAGAAGCTGAGTGGACTGTGTACCTTCTGGACCTCAGTCCTCTCGTCAACCTGTACCTATTTCTTACCCAGAAGCCTGAAAGATTTCATTGTATGATGCAACAAAATACATTCCTCGGTGAAGAGACTGAGAACTTCCAAGGATTGACTGACTTTTCTGGGTGACAAATGTTGCCACCTTTTTTTGGACATCACCAAAGACGACGTTCTTTCCTGTGATGGAATCAAACTCTTTTAGATTTCAGGACTTGCAATCTCATGGTCTATTTATAGTAAGATAAAAATAGTACTCAAAGGATTCAGAGAATCACGTGTGAATAAATGAAAGCCGGATTTCGATTATAATTTGACAAAGGATAATAATATATATCATCTTTGAGAACCAAGGTAACACATTTTAGGCACAGTATTCCAAATATTTGTTAAATATAACAAGAAATGATGTGGAAGTTGGATTCCAGACGTTTGGCTGTCGTGGTTCAAACACTGCCGGCTGCATCATCATTCCAACTCACACGTACACACACGCAGCTGAATGCAAGCAAGCGTACAGTGTCAGGCAGCAGCTGAGATGTAGCAAGACAGCCAGGGCAGGAGTGTGGAATGGGCTGGGAGGAAGCAGATGAGGAAGAGAGAGCGCTATCGAAGGTAAGCTGAAGCCAGGATGAGCCAGTTGGACAACTGTGGAATTGTGTCACTTAGTGGAATGCTGCAAAATCTTTCCCTGCTGGAGCTTCTAGCGGTGAGTCCGAATCCCATTCCGTCTTTTATCCTTCCAGAGGGGAATCTGGGGCATGAGACCTACTGTCTGAGGTTGGAACTAGGTGAGACTGAATGGGGCATCCTGCCCGGCGGTTCTACCCCAAAACCACCCACGCCTCGGTCGCAAGACAGAGCTTGCCACAGTTCACCAGGAGCTGTGCTCTTCATTTGAACATGCAGGAATGTTACATAAATGTATGCAGAAAGTGAAATTAAATCAATTGCAAATGCAAAAAGAAGTAATATGTTGATGCTGATGATGATGCTGAAGTTTGGAGCAATCCTTTAATATCAAGAGCTGAATGTTTTCATTGCAAGACCTTTTTTTTGTGTCATGCCTTTGTGCTGCCGAAGTTTCCAACCGTGTGCTACATCTCCAGTGTACATCGTCATGCTCCATATGTAGGTCACTGGCCGACAAGCTGTACCGCTAATTACACGCCAGACTCTGCATCTTCCCTCACATCTGCTGTACATCTCCAGGAGCTTCTAGTTTATCGGTTGCCGACCTGTGTGTGCGTGAAAAATGGATTTTGCCAATTGGCAATTCATTACACTACTGTAACATTGCGAGCGGGCAAGTGGGGATGGGGGGTTGATGTGTCACTACGACGTGTGGAATGGAATCTAAATATAGCAAAGGAGTATGTTGGGCCACTTCGCTTTAAGCAGTGGGGCTGGTTTATATGTATATATATATATATATATATATATGTAAAATTAACCATTAGATGATTTTAATTCAGACGTGTTTTTATACTCCTCTTCAAGGAGGAAAATAATTAAAAAAAAAAAAAACTTGCAGAATGCAGAAATTCAATTCAATGTGAGACGTTTCGTGAATCTCTGACTTTGCAATGTCCGTGAAATACTGACATACTGGTCGATGTAGCGGGAGAGCATTTATGAATGTTTCCACTCTGGACGTTTTCAAAAGTTTCAGGGCTAACGAACGTTGCATCCGACTCCAAAATGGCAATGTCGTTTCGGTCTTCATGTAAAAGACACCTCACCGAGCCAGTGATCTAGCTCAGTGAAACTATTGTTTATTTCTTGGGCGATTAGCTTAGCATTCCGAATGTCACACTCAGACCGCCGGGTGTTGCTAAGTGTTTGCTGCTGAGGAACCAGCGGTCTCACTTTCATGAGCCCGGAAAACTCTCTGTGCTCCATCAAGTGCTGGTGCTTTTGGGAGGTTTCACACTGCGTGCTCTGTCTCCAGACAAAGCCTGTTCGGCTCAGAAGTCGGGTTTTGGCAGCGGACTTCATACCAGCTGGAGAGCTACACCTTGTCTCGTGAAACTCTTCACGGGGGGTGAGCTTCTCACCTCAGGAAACTCGGCACTAGATGCCGGAAACTATGCGTACAGCGCGACTCCACACAAAAATGACAGATGCCTGGCAGTAAAGGGTCTGATCGCTGTCTGTCATCGGTCAAAAACAGCTACTCAAACTCCCAGAACACCACATTGAGGTGTGCAGCTTCAGCTTCATTGATCATTTCTGATGTCTGGATCTGTAGTTCAATGATTAAAATCTTCTCGATCAACAGTAATCTCCCTCACTGTGTTAAACGTGGTGTGAGAGCAGCGTGGATCAATCAAGACGCTCCGTATTCCACAGCTTGTTTCCACTATTTCCTTGTAAAATAAACATGAGAAGACTCTTTCATGTGTAGTTTTGGCTGTGAAACATTCTGTTGCAGCCGTGGCGGAGGTCCGTCGTTCATTTATATCTGCGGTGAGGACGACTCATAGTGTTAAGACATGCCATAGAAATATGGTGGTCAAGCCTATGGTGGTAAATAGGTTGTTGCCCAGCTGATGACGACTTCCTTGAGACGTGTTTTGTCGTGGGTCACAAACCTGCTATTTTGTGCATATATAAAGCCTCCTGAACTGTTTATTCCTAATGTTCACACAACACGGGATTGCTGTGTCATGCTTGTAAGCTGCATCTAAATAGAACCTTTTCATCTAAATATTTTCGCTGAACATCAATGCACTTCAAGGCTTTTATCTGACGCAAATATCTGGGCCGCATTCAAAGACACCATATATCCTTTATCTAATTACATTAACAGGCGCAGTACAGTGACTAATGGCCCATGGAGTCGGCTGCAGAGGCTAGAGCTCGGAGCCATAGAGGCATGATTGCATTTTTCCATCCTCTTTCTCTCTCACTCGTGCGTCTCCGTTTGGAAATCGCTCCCCAAACTCACTCCACACACACGCTGCCCTGACCCACTGAGTCTTTTATTTCCCAGCTTGAAACAAGGCCAGAATAAATGACAGCAGGTCTGAATTTGTCAGGAGGAAAAGTCAACATTTATGAATTATGTGTTCTTTCGGTTGTCATCTCTAAACTGTAATGTCCTTTATCCTCCACAGAGGAGGAGGCCTTCAAACGAAAAGCCATTTGAACCCGTCTACAGTATAAGAGTGGACAGTATAAATCAAATGAATAGGTCACACAAAACCGAGACATCTGTCACATTGTATTTGTTTTATTTGTCTTGGCTGTGGAATACAAATTTAAATTCACCGCAAAATTGATGCGCACGCACAAAGAAACTGCTACATAACTGCAGCATTAATGATGATGTATAGTCTATCTGTGATTTTTTTTAAAGGCAGTTGCCATCATCACGTACAAACCGATGACAAAGGAGCAGTATATTCAATCAAAATGCTTAAGTGCAATTCCTTCTAAAATCCTTGTTTTGTTCATCCATTCGCAAGTCATAAAACTGGTCCACAGTTTAGTCCAAAATGAGTAGAACAGGCATCCTCTTATATAAAATATGTAAGTTGTGTTTCTAAAGCAAATTCCCAAATGAAAGACTCAACACTCTGATAGAAATCCATTACACTAGTGTTTCTCATTTAACCCTTGAGGAAACATCATGATCGTGAATCTCCCTGTTCTCATGACAGTATGGTAGTGAGCAATGGCAGAGTAGAAATGCAGAAATTGACCTATAATTTGACATATTTTATTCAGTGTGTGTTCCGATGCCAGTATTCATAACAAAGGACGTGTAATCTAATCCTCTCAATATTCTCAAACCATCGTGTTTGCCTGACTCTTTGCAGCCAGGTAGATACTCCTAATTTATTTATGCAGAAAGTAAAGGCAGACAGAACTCCAGGGAAACATTGTCACTGGCAAGCTGAAGGAAAACAGACAAGTAGGCGCCCCACCTGCCCCACATATTTCACATCACTCACAAAAGCTAACAGGAGGCCCACTGTTCAAGTTGCCATACATCTATACAGAACAATGTTCAGGCACGTATGCTGCAATGAAGTTATTTGTGGTGCAAACAATCAAAAGATATATATATATATATATATATATATATATATATATATATATATATATATATATATATATATATATATATATATATATATATATTAAGATGCCACAGGCTTGGGGCACTTGTTGTTGAGCAGTGTTTACAGTCCGTCACAAGCAGCAATAGGTGGGAATTGTCGGTGGAAAGTGAATAATGGATAAGAGCACTGTGAGAGAGGTTTTTATCCAAGACATCTCACACCTCTGCTGACTACTCTCCCAGGTCCTGCTACTGACAAACCCATCTTTACTCCCATGGCATCCTATATTGGTGTTGGGAAAGTGGAATTTTGCATCCTATACTGACGAAAAAGGCGGCCTTCAGCACAATGTTGACGCATTGGCAGTGCGACACGTGAAAAAAGGACGTAGGTTGGGGTTAGGGTGAGCCGTGGGAAGGCGCTCCAATCATTCTAACAATGTGTCAATTGCTATTTAAAGTCCATTAAACAGACATGCATTAGGGAAACTTTATAGTACCATCACTAAAAAGAAGAATCTTCTCAGGGGATATAAATAGCAACTGACATCTTGTCTGTGTATTCTACGCTGAATGCTGCCTTTTTCGTCAGTATAGGACACAAAAGTCACTGTATTACTCCATGGGAGTGAGGATGGGTGGACAAACCCCACAGCATGATGCTGCAGCCACCATGCTTCACAGTAGTTATGGTATTGGCCTGGTGCTGCGCGGTGGCTTCGGTACTCTGGCAAGTCATATCAGACAACCAGCCACATCGCAAGGATGACCAGAAGAACACAATGACACAATGAGGTTGTGAATCCTTCATTGGTACATATAATTTCTTAGGTTTTCATATTTGCTGGACAAATGGAAAAAAGATATAACACTATTTTTTTTCCAGATCAATGTGTCATAATTTCAGTTTTTCATTTTTCTGAGATTTCAAATGTAAATGTTGGCTTGTTCCGTTTTGAACTGAGTGCCACAATAAACACAGTGAAATGAAATTCAGGGGTTGCAAAGGTTTTAATGTGTTTGTTGTGAAATCCATATGGCTGTGATGAGTGAAACCAGTCAGCATTGTTCTCGGCAAATGTGTTTCCTGTGGTCAGTGGACAAAGCTGGTGTCACTCACTTCCCCTTCCTTCCTTTGACAGTGCATGAGAGCAGCTTTCTGGCTCATATTAGTTTATGCTAATATCCCGCGGATGCAACCTGCACCACCTCCTGCCTCCCAGACTCCTCCGCTCGCAAACACACACCCGTAGATACACAATAACTTGTGCACACAGGCCCCTGGGACAGTTGCGGGAGGGCTGCGAAAAGGATGCCGAGATGATTAATTAACTCTGCCCTCATTTTGATTCCGCCTTATTGGCTTTCAAGAGCCGAATTTCGGCTTCAGAGCTTTGCATATATTACCCTCCCACTGAAACAGCAGACGCACACAAACAGATTTCCAAAATATTGAGGTCATGTTACTTATACTACAGTAGACTCTCTGACACGGGTCTGGAAGCTTCTATTTCTAGCTAAGTTGTTGAAAATGCATTGAAGTGGAGTGAGTGAGTGCTTTACATGAACTATTGGATCTGACAGTAACTAAAAACTGTGGCGTCCCATGCTACACAAACACATTGGTTCACAGCTGACTTGAGTCAAATGAAGTCCTGCACAATTTGCTCCCTTTTGCAATAGGTTTGACCATAGATCAAAATAAAAAACATAGCTCAACGTTCTGGCCCAAAAGGTCAGTGAAGAGAACTTACAGTAGTTGAGGCTGATTCCAGTATCTACGGTGGTAAAACACTCACTAAACATGAGAGTAAGCTCTCACCATTTTGACTGCTGGCTCACCCTGGTTGGCAGCCGACTGCTTGCTTTGGTGACTGCACAGTTGTCTATTCATTTGCCACTGTCTGGTCCCACATGATCTTTTGTTCTTTTTTTAAATACTGTATAAAGCAATCGTTCTGTTCTGAATGGACACCACATGTGATGAATGTGTCCAGTATCCTTTGTGTAGTCTCTGCACATGGTTATGATATCCGTCATGTTCGCGTTGGCAAATGCCCTGAAGGCTGCGGTCGACTCACATGTGCGCTGGTTGTGTGTTGCTGACTGTGTTTGTGCGGCTGTGTCGTGTCACAGCGGTGTCCCGGCCGTGACCGCAGGTCTCCTGTGCTTTCTCATTGATGACAACCTCTGAGGACAGACTGCCTCGCTGCACTAAAGCCTGTCAGCCCTCGGCAGCGGAGCCAGACAATACAACTGCCTTTTCACCTGGGAATATGGCTGTCTTTCATTACTGTTCTGCTTCCAACTCTAATTCGTCCCATCAACCTCTCTGAAACATAGAGAGTGTTTCATTGCAAACAGAAGACCACATACTTGTTGTGATGTGAATCATCAGGCCCCAACTGGATCATGAGTGAGCCATTTAATTCATGGATCTCAGCGTGTTTAACCTCCGCCTAAGGTATCTCCGCTTCCTCTGGCTGATATAATTGAACTCACTGTTGCTCAACGTGAGAGTACGATACGTGATGTGTGATAAAATGAGGCCTGTAGTCAAGTGTTTTACCACACCACCGACGATAGCAGCATGTGACCTGCCTTGATACAAACTGCTGAAGTGAATCATTCTTCAAAAAGTAGTTGTTTAGTCTGATTTTTCCTCAGATCAGGTTTTGTTTGAAGCTTCAGCGGTTGATGCTAGCCGAGTCCTCGGGGTGTTAATGTCAGAAAACAGGAAATGCTCACGAGCAGATCACTGAGCTTCATATCCCTCCCATAGTTGTAGCTCCATCTCAGGTTGAGGTGCTGATCATTTCTCTCCCGCTGAGTTCTGCAGTCATCGCTGCAACACATCTTCATCCTCCTGCAACCCTATGTTGATGATGACACTGGCATGTTGATGCACTAGGTTTTCATTTATTCACTTTGGAGCGTGTCACTGTATCACATACGGTGACTGAAAACACTGGATGCATGTGGGCAAAACGCTGATCCAACACAGAACCCTATCTCCATGTGGAAGGGCTCTTGGACCACGTTTACATGGTGTCTGCGGTATGTAAAGCTGAGAGAATTCACACCTTCTAAAACGGCTTTTACACAGATCTGGTGCCAACAACCGCCTTAGGCAGTACCTGGTGACTTGCTGTTGTAGCACCCATGTTAATGATGGCAGGCAGCTGTGTATGTTTAGGGGGGAATACACTGCGCATGCACTCAGTGTTTCTTCTACTTCTACTACTACTACTGCGACACGTACCATGACAAATATCTGTAGTGGCATGCTGCATTCAGTCTACATGAACTACAGGAATTATAAACAACATTAAAACATCATCATAAATGTATTTATTGAACGACACAGTGTACAAAAAGTCGAATCACAATTGAAATTGAATTGAAAGGGATCCAGGTGTTTTGTCAGAACTGTCCGGATCTTCTTTACCGGTAATTCTTCCAGTAAGTTCTTTGCGTTAAGCTGTAGAGTACTGCCTCATCATTTTACTGCATTTCTCAACTTTTTCCTCTCCATCACCGGGTGCTTTATGAATTATTACAAGACTTTCAAAACACTTTATTGCAAGAAACAGCAGATGCATGCGGGGTATAAACAACAGCACTATAATGTCTTGTGGTGTGATTCTGTTCAAGAACACAACAATAAATAAGTATATATTTGTATATAAGTTGCACTTTCACTTTGTGTATGAACAGTTCACATTCATGCATAGATACACACGGGTTTGTTTTCCAATACTTTTGGGGGGGTTCCCATTGCCATAACCCTTTCCCCACCTGTCACCCTAAACCTATCCATCCAAATCACATCAAAGCCATACATGTTGTGTCAAGAATTGGTCCCCACATAGTAGGATAAACAAGCCATCTGCCACACACACATAACATCTGCTTGTGAAATATAGATCCTCGGTTCACAACACCAAGTGAATATGATCTGCATATAGTAACATTTGTTTGTGTGAGTCTCATGTTTGCTTGGACTTTTACGTATTGAGCCGCTGTCACTTTAAATGGATAATATGATCGGTATGGCTTTCATGGGACCATAACTCAACTAGATGGTGATGGGTTTGTGGAGCTCAATGATTTTCCTGGCATCCTCTCTCCCCGCTGCCAGTCATCTCAGCGGTGATTGGGGTTTTATGAGGCAGGCTGGGCCTCAGGTGAACCAGAATGAAAGAGAGATGCTTCCAGCCGGGCTGTTCGGCCCTGGGGAGGGTCTGGCGGTGTCACTGGTCAATGACTGCCTTTGTTAGGGGTCGCAACCGTCCTGAATAGGAGTGTTTTAGGCAGGAGTAAAGCAGGCCGAAATCCATCTGGCACATAATCTGGAGAGTAGATTTGCAATGATTTCTAGATTGTTTAAAAAAAACAACTTGTTGTTTACTGTTGAATATTAAATGACATTCCCGCCCTGGTAATCTATTGAGACACAAACAAGCCTCATTTTCCCTGGCATTTCCTGGTCAGATTCGATGTGTGTTCCCCTCCCTTCCTCTGTCTCGCTCTTGAAACAGGGTTGGCTGGTGGTGGGCATGAGACTCAAGTTAAACTGGCTGAATTAGTGCATTATTAAGCCCTGACCCACTTCCCCCTGCTGCCGACATGGCCCGACTCCAGCGTGGTGTCGATGTACACGGGGAACTGTGCCGCATTTGAATGATTCCAGGATACATTTAACTGTAAAAGGAGCTTTCATGTTCCGAAAGGCACAAACAAGGCGCAGCTGAAAGCTGCACATTCTTACGTCCTTTGACATTGACATGAATGGAGTTTGTCTTTCCCAGACCTCCATCTTCGACTCAGCCCATGGTCATGCTGCTGTTGATGTTGCACAACTGTATCGCTTCTATTGGGATGTAGATGTTGCTGTACTTAGGAGTTCTCTGTCTTCAGTATTATTTGATATTTTGTATTTCAATTCGGTGTAACCCTAGTGAAAAGGCCATCTACATACCGAACCTAGATGGTGCTGAAACTCAACTCATGACGTTCTTCTTTCTCCATGGTGACTGGAAAACATGACTCAATACTATTGTTTTATCGTAAGTATCAATCCATGCAGCTCAGCCCACTAACAGCCAAATGATGCATCAACTATTCTGCACTGCACAGGCGTCAAGTGAGTATTGTACTACCCCGTGACTTCATCAACTGGTGGCAGCCATGCAGGGTTAGATTGGATTAGATGCCGGTTATTTGATCTTTTTGTGAATATAAGTGTTTCAGCTGTGGTAAAAAAATTGAATTTTTAATGTAATTTAATAAGGAAAACAATAAATTCTGTTGAAAATAACACGCACCACTTTCATGGAGGGTCTCCTGTAGTGCTTCATAGACGCAGACGCAGACAACAACTGTCCGCCGCCTTGTCTACGTCTCGACCCGGATAGAAACATTGACAAAGTCTTCGTCTCAGCTTTCATTATATTGAGTCGCAAACAACAGTCGGTAACAAAGTAGAAACATGATCTTGAGAGTATCATGATTCACCCGCGACAGAGAAGTCAGAATATAACAAGTCAAATATTTGGATCAAAGGAATCGAACAAGACTGTGAGTGAAATGCGTACTGATAACCTTGTTGCCGCTCATATTACAAGCAATTACTTTTACTGTCATTGATGGCAAATCTGAAGCTGTTTAGTGTTGCTCCTCCGAGGACGTACATCCTGGATGAAGACATCCTACTACTGAAGTGTGGAAGCAGGACACTCAATTTGGACACACACCCAAAATAAAAATGATGTCACAAGGACTGTGAGGCCTCATTTATACCGCTGCATATACACAACAGTACACGTGTGGGATTAATGAAAAGCAGATGGGAGAATGTGCGTGCTCTAACCATGCTGTACACACAGTCTGTGTATCTGGAAACCAATACACAGACAAATAAATAGATGCATGTGAGTAAATTGGTTTGATATTACACTTCTCACCACACATAATATATTAAAACCATTGACTTTTTTTGTTTAATGTCACTCTTTAGTCAGCGCTTACATGGCAAACACAGACAAGTTATGGAGAGATGGATGCTCCTGAAAACTACAGAGCATCCTGGACAACATCACCCACCCCCTCCATCAGCACCTGGTCCAACACAGAAGACCACAAACCAGTAGACTGAGACTACCCGTCTCAAAGACTGAGCGCCACAGGAGGTCCTTTCTTCCTGTGGCAATTAAACTGTACAATTCATCCCTGTAAATTTACAGTGAAAGATTGTTTTGGCACATTATTTTCTTTCATCCTATTCTGTTTTTAACTGCTTTATTTTTTGCATTAAATCTGTTTTTAAGCTGCTTTATTTTTTCACATTTTATATAACCAGCTCCCATACTCTCCAACACTGTCTTTTAAAATGAGTATTTTGTAGAGTATTTTGCATTTTTATGTTATATGTTGTTGTTGTTCAGGGAGCTTGTTCTGAACGTAATTTCCCTCGGGTTTAATAAAGTTTTTCTGATTCTGATTCTGATCAAATTCTATTGAAAAGAATTACAATTTAACACTCTCAGAGAAGGAACACTGAAATTGAACAATTATAATAAATTATAATGTATTTTTTATGTGTGTGCCTAACATTGTCTGTATAGTTATACAACATTGTTATACATGCGCATCTAAGGCACATCTAAGGTAAAAACAAAATCAGGTTGGATTCATCACTGTGTGTGACGTAAATGAATGAACTGAGTTTTGTTCTCTCAGAACATAGAAAATTCTGACAAGTACAATACGAACAATCGTAACACATTTCTAAATACGTCACAGCTCACAGTTGTAATTTCACCCTTTTAAGGGTGTGTGTATCACGCGTCTCGTGATTCATATGGACATCTCAGAACCAAATAACTTTCCGATTGTAGTTTGTCACATGTCTCGCACAACTCGGTAAATAATTATACAACTTCTGACGTACACTGAGGGGATAACACAGGATGTGCTCGTGTGTCCCCAGCTCTGTAATTGTAAACAGCTCATGCTGAAGTAAAGGCTTTTAGCGCTGGAGGGCATGTGATTGGCGAGCGATCAGCATGAATGGCGCCATTTCTAAACAGCAGTCAGTCCATTGATGAGCAGAGGGTCGAGAAATAGCTTCCTGAGGGCTCGCAGTCTTTTGTCCCAGTTGAAAATGGTTGGCTGAGTATACAAGAAACAACGATACCACACTGGTGAGAAAATAGCTGTCCTGCCCATGAGGTTTGAACAACAATATACATCTTAAAAGGTAGAATATGTGGGAGCTGGTGATGGATTTCAGTTATCTAACAGACCTTGACACTTTGTAGTTAAAGGGTGTTCAGCAGCGTTTCATCCTTCAACACCAGAGCCAACATGCTGATGTCACTATTGTTGCTGCTTAATGAGAAACAGAGCTGATGTCAAATTCTTCCTCTCCTCTTCCATCTGGAAGAAATCAAACAAATATGGCAGCTAAAAATAAGACTCAGCTTGAGATGATAACAAGGATTTAGAACCATTAACTGTGTAAATACAGCCTGCGGTTCACCCCAGATTTATATTGAAATTCCACGCCGACCTGGATGAGCCCTGACTGGAACGTGGCCCCTACTGAAATAAGCACTTCAAAGTCCATGATAGTCTCTTTAAATATTTGATGCTGTGGAATTGCTGGACCATCAGTGCTCTTTAGATCATTTGATGGACTGTTTGGAGCAACAGCACTGAAAGTCTTGTTTGCATTAGCCAGTGAAATGGATGGAGGCAAAGTGGAGGGGGCGATCTTCTCTCCTTCCAGATGAAATACTGACCATCCTTATCTAAGACAATTGCATTTAATTCCACATGGACTTTAAAAGCCTCCGTGGGTGTTTCAAAAGAATACATTTGATCCAAGGAAACTCACAGATATCTACTCCTCCGAAGAATAACTACCGTAACATAGAAACATCAAGGTCTGTTACCTGAAGTGTCACCAATACACTAACTCTGGAACAATGTATAGATATGTTGTATGAAATGATTACATATCGTCTACACAGGTGGTTCTGCTGAATTACTACACCAAATAAGTGTAAACCTAGTTCTAAGTGTATCAATGCCAGAACCAGAAACCAGCCTTTGTGACGTCACTGGAGGTGGAGCCTGTCGGCGCACCATTAGAATGCAGCTCAAAAAGCTCTTCAGCTTCAGGATCAGAGGAGAAATGGCGATGATAGCAGGATGTTCTGGTGCTAGTGAGCATGGAAGCCTGTTCTTCTAACCAAAAGATGAAGAACGCCATGAGAAATAGGTGAAGCCAGTTTAAAGAATGAGGGCAACCATCTGCGTGTGGCTCCTCTGCAGGATAATTTTGTCCTGAAAGTTTGCCTCAAGCAGGTTTGGAAATCGAGCGCAAATGCCCAGGGTTTCCCAACGTTAGCAAGCCATGATTGCAGACTATCAAAACAGCAGAGAAGCTGTCGACCACATTGGGTGAGGAGGCGTCGATACTCGACCCAGTCAGTCCCACTGTTGACCCAAACACATGACATGTTTTGTCCTGCTGACCCCTCTGAAGAGAGTTTTACATTCCATTTACGTTAGCATTCAGTGTTACCGTCTGACTCTGATCCGCTCAGACACTTCATCCTCTCTCAATAGTCCGAGTCGTCGCCTCCACAACGAAGTGTTTGGAATGAAAACAAGTCCTTGGTTCACATGAAGCTGCTCTTCTTCCTCAAAAACCGTAGACCAATCCCTCATTATTGGCTGATATTGCTGCTACTTCAACCGCTCCACAGTGCACCGGTGTTTGGAGCCTCCCGTGATGTCACATGACGGCAGCGGCATTTGACCCACTTATGACAGCCTCGTCATGTATTTCATGGCAGGATATGGAAAAGAAATTCTATTGTATGGTCTGCTCCTCAGTCATGTTGTTATGCCGAACAATGTTTAGTCTAGCATTCACAATAAAAGTTCAATTCATTGGCGTATTCTTCTGAGCATAAATGCCTGTTTACCTGTTGATATTAGTACTCTTTATTGACAGTCGTTGAAAGAATTCTAAAAGCACTTTGCAGTTCCTCATTGCTTTACAAATGTAAAAAGCTCCTCATGGCCCCACCCCTTTTGTAGATAGCCTTGTGATGATAGCAAAACAAGATGACAAACCCACCACCATTATTACTATATATATTATAATTGTCGCTCCTGCTTAAAAGGAAGTACCTTCTGTCCATTTGGTTTTGAAAGATATGTGAAGCTACGTGGCAGGTGCACAAACAAACTTTTGTTTGGTTGCAATATTGTCATTTTTCATGGTTAAAGCTTGTTTGTTCGAGGTAATCTCCAGACTCTCCCCTAAGGCAGGCACAGCAAAACGGAAATAAGCTGCTTTCTCATCCTGGCCTACCATCACATCTGTCCGGCACCTGGTTAAGGTCGTCTGTGGCAAACCAAGTTAATAAATCAGCCCCTGGATTAAACAGAGCACCAAGACAAAGCTGTGGCCTCAAGCTAATGCATGTGAAATGTCAAGGAATCTGACAAATGTTCAGGCCGAGAAATATCTTTGCAAAAACACCCACTTGGAGGTCATACGAATGCTGCTATTCAGTCTGCATTTGTGGTTTGTGATTTGTTACCCGGGATGCGATGACTCCCTGTCAGCCCTGCTGAACTTTGTAAAATAGGCAATTATTTTTACTCTACTTTTAGCTGGGGTCGGTCGCTTGGTGTCATCAGTCATGGCCATAAAACAAGATTTGTGAGCACAAGTTAACATTGACACGGTGTTTTTTGGCCTTCTACTGAAGGTGTTGCAATGACACGTGGAATATACTAAACCTGCATACAAATGTGAGAGTTGAACTTGAACCTCACGCTTCACCTTTGCTGTTTCATGTGAAAATACAATTGATTCCACCTGATCAGCTGTTGCCTGTGTGACAGCTCTAGTTATGTTCGGTCTGTTGCTTGCCTGTCAAAGAAAGCCTAACTGGAAGCCCTTAGTCAGCCTGTGAACCGACCAGCATCTGTTTAGCATCAACGCTGTGCTCTGACCTGTTACATATTCAGCTCTTTATCATGTCGTGTTTCTCTCCGGCAGCAAATATGACAACAATTTTCTGCACTACCTTTTCCTGCGCGGTTTAAAATCAAATTCAGAATTTTACTAATATTTTTTATATCCTCGGTCTGACTTGTTATAGCCTGGCTCAGGTAGTAATCTGTGACCAATTCATCGACACGTTCACAGCATGAATGTCTATGTAAACAATGGAATAAAGGAAGGCAGAAATATATGATGTGAAATACCAAGTGGGCGAACCAGCGTGTCCATGATGGCATCGGCCTGCTACACAGGCTGCTCTGTGGAACTGATCAAATGGCAACGTCAGGTCAGACGTATACATTTTACAGTTAATTTTTCAACTTGACCCCGTGAGATTTGCGCCATGAACAGCTTTACCACTGTTCCCAAAAGACATGAATGGCCCAATTTGTCAAGCCCCAAAGAGCAGAGAAGCACAAACAGACAAGCAGTTTATACAGAGTCGGGCCGATCTTAATGTTTGGAAAGATAATCTGCTGGGATTTGGATACCTGACAGTGGCGGGGTGTTGATGTTTGGGCTCTGGCTGCTACCAGAGGAGGAACATCTGATAACCTGAACTTCTGAAACCTACGCAGGATAACAAGGTCTCTTTTGTATCTGTGGTAATCCATATTACCTGACACTGTTCCATGCAGGAAGGTAGGTCGATGAAGAATATCCTGCTCCCTCACATGAATGTTGGGAGCTCAATAAGGCTACTGTGTGGCCTCCCCACCTTTACACCAATGGAGCCTGGGGAACAAGTCAGCAGTATAGTGCTCAGCACAGGTCCCGCCTCATCTCCTCTGGAGAGTTAATGACCTGGGAGCATGAAGAACTGAGGACAATGATCACAAATGCGCTGTTTCGAATGTATCATCAAAGACAGCAGGTATTTGGTTTGCAAGTCAAGGTTAGCACATTTTCTCAGTGATGAATTCTCTTGTCAGAGGTGGCTTGTGGGTCATTGGTTGGGCTGCAATGTTTACGCTGACGTGAGCCAACCACCAAGGCATGAAACTTGATGGGATGGAAGAAACAGACTGGAAAAGCAGCAGGCAACTAGGTAACTGGGTTCGTATGGATCCTTTTTAAAGGTCATCGCTTCCATGCCGTGAACGCTGTACAGTGGTGCTCAGACCAAAACAATCCGCGAGGCAGGTACTGTACCCAAAATGTTGTGTACATGAGATTGTTAAAACTAAATATTTCATTGAATGTCATAAATTATTCACGGCTCATTTAGCCATGCTTTGAATTGTAAGAAGAACAACTGTAGGAAGTTCATATTCGTCCTTTTTAGTGATATGTTTCTCTTTAATTTCAATATTATTGCCGTTTTTCGGTGTGGCACAAATCACAAAGTTTGAGACGTAAAGTTGGTAAATAAGTGTCCAAACAGAAGGCTGTAAGAGCGATATAAGAACTGTAACATTATGTTTTGGTGAGTGTCCACCATGAGGATTTAGATGACCCCAAACAGGCTTTCACAATAAAAGTCAAATGACAAGGCTGAATTCAGCGTGGCACATCAGGTTTGAAAAGACTCGTGTGGTTAGGCTCCTGCTACTATGGGCCAAGGAGAACCAGAAGCAATTTCCTCTTCAATTATATCACTTCTTCCGACTGGTCGTCAGCAACAGTTGTTGAGCCTAATTCATCTCTCATAGTTGGAACTTGACAATGCACATATATCAGCAACCTGAAATTAGCCTGCATGGAAGCCCTTCACACCGGATTATCAGCTGTCATCTGGGGATATGAGAGTCGGATTGTTGGCATGATAATATGACACCACTTTATTGGGATCGTGAATAATGACCTGTGAGTGGCAGATCACTGGCAGACGACCCCCATCCAGCTGATAAGAGTGTGGCTGTGCAGAAGCCATCGTTCATTGGTTCATTATCTCACTGTGATAGTGCCACACTCATATATTATGCGCACACAGGGGAATAGGTTTTCCTCCAGGCTTATTAAATTTTCCTTGTTTACACACGCTGATGATATCCATATGAACCCTGCAGTATCTGACGTGAGTACGATTTCCACGCAGATGGAATTTGAGGCATTCCGAATCCAGCAGAGAATTTCAAACTTAACCTTTTACTCCAAGGAGCCAGAGTGAAGAATCTGCTCTCATAAATCAGCGAGTGAAAGCTTCAAGTTTTTCCCCAAATCCCAAATGGCATCCGACATGTCATCAGCTTGCAGAAAATGTTGCGGTGGGCAGAGAAAGGTCAGCATGAAGGGATGAGTAGAAAGGGAAGGTTGTGACCTTGTCTTTGGCGAGGTCTCATTCCCAGAGCGCCACGCGGTGTCTTATCTCCTACTGCAGCCTGAGCCGCTGATCTGTGGTGGCGAAAGAAACTCACTGCTGTGAAGACTTCAAGGAACCTGACCTGACTGGCTACAAGGTCAAAGTTTTATCTAACCTGAGGGTTATTTATTTCTTGCAGTCAGCTCCAGAGAGGCCAGCAAGAGAACCAGACACTTTTCCAGGAAGTGATGCCATTCCAACTAATCTTCAAGAATGTGTGAAAGAGCAGAGCGTGCCTGAGCGCTTCACGTGGATCTTAAATACATTTGATGTTTTTATTGCTGAAAAATCTGAAACAGAATGTCGTTGGATTGAGTGTCAGTCAGTCCCCCTGTTTGCGTGTTTGCGGCTTCACACAAAGAGAGGGTGTTTTTTTTTCCCCCCATTTTATCCCATCCCAGCTCCTCTGAGCCTCAGCAGTAGCGGGCTGGCCCCTCATGTTTTAAAAATGTATAAGCACATGAAGAGCAAATCTTCACATTGGAGCAGGCAGGAAAGCAATTCCCTTAGCTTTTCTTTCCCCCATCAAACCCTTTCATACAAGAGTAAACAAAACAGGATAGACAGTACCTCTTAAAGGAGTCTTGTGTCCAAAAGGTTTGTCGTGTTTCTCATGTTGGAGACGTGTGTTCCTGATTTGATCTGCCACTTTTTTTCTAGAATAATCACGTTCTGAAAACGACCAACAAAACTACTGTTGAGCTTGACTCCTGGCACTGACCCAAAAACCTGAATACTCGTGTAAATCACAGTCCGGAAAAGTCATTTACCTGGAAAAACCTCCTTAGATGTTTTTCTCTCCCAAACACCGGTGATCAAGGTATACATTTCTACAACAGAATCCATAGTCTTTGGGAGGAGGAGATTGGGGAGAGAATCACTGAAGTACAATGGGAAAGATTCAAATTTTTGTGCCCGACGTGGACTGATCCAATGCAAGCTTGTTCACCGCACGTAGTGGACAAGACTAAAACTCCCAAGAACATATGATCAGATGCAGTTTGTGACAGGTGCCATAATGAAACAGCTAACCACACACATATGTTTTGGTCATGTCTATCTCTATCTCTGGTTGCTGGGAGGGGATCTTCAGGACATTGTCACAGGTGACTGGCACCTACCGAAGACTTTAACAGCTTTATTTGGCATCAGTGAACTGTCTCTCCCCTCACTCCAAAAAGATTTAATGTCCTTCACTGCCCAACGTCTGATCTTGACCCGATGGGCCCGTCATGGCTTTATCTTTATCATGGCTATGCAATGACATATGCCAACAAAATGGATCTGAGTGTTATGCAAAGCGCCATCATTACAGTTCATCTTGAATGTTTGTTTGACCGAGTGTATGATTGTGCATAACATTGGAGGGGTGTGTGACAATGCAGACTGGGTGGTTTTGTATGTTTGTCTGTCTTGACTTTGTTATGACCTTATTTTTCTTATCTTTTCTTGTAGGTTTTATTTTCAATATACTTGTATATATGTCTTTACTTAATTCTACAGCTATGAACATGTCAGTGCACTTGCGATCGTAATGGACGCTTTCGACTTCATTACTTTGTTTTACTCTGTCTTATCATTACGTGACACTGTTGAGCTGTTTTGACTGATTCATGTCAAAATCAGTAAACAAACTTTATATAAATAAAATTAAAAAATCACAGTCCAGAAAAGTCTATAGTTGTCTATGGTAAAGTTGAGGGGAAAATGAGACTTGTTATCTGTTGGGGTGCAACCCATCCTCACTCCCATGGTGTTTTATGTTGACGTTGGGAAAGTGGACCTTTGCATCCTACACTGACGCCGAAGCCAGCTTGACAACCTGACGCCCTGGGCAGCACGTCGCGTAAAAGAAAGGTTGTGGTTAGGTAGAGTAAGGGGTGGTGCTCCTTCCCTTCAATGTGTGACATTGTGTCATTTGCTATTTGAAACCCCTCAAGCAGCCACGTGACTCAGTCACTTTGAGAGGCCTATCAGGGGCATCCAACATAATTCTGTGAACAGACCACCCATCACCGTGCAACACCAGGATGGGTTACTTATGTCAGCCAATGGTTTCTACCAACACTGGCGTCGCCGACGTTGCTTCCAATTCTACCTGCAAATGCAATGCATTAAACCTGTTGCTACGAGAGTCACGTCATTTCCCAGCGCAGTTGTAAAATTCAACTTTTTGCACATCAACAAAAGAAGCTATGACTTTAGATTGTCTTTTTTTTTGTGTGTTCACCATAGCGGAAAGTTGTCTACAATTCATGCAAACGTAAAGGCTAACTGTAAAACAGAGCGGCATTTAAGGCACATCCTCAATAATGTAATGTTACAGTGAATTAAAATCATTTTGAAGCACATTGTGGACTTTATATGACATGACAGTTCTCATGAAGAGTCGTGTTAATTGCTGGCTGAACCTGAGTGCGCTGATCTGATGAAACGTGACTCCAAGGTACACACATTTAGTGTCCCCGCTCGACATGTACGTTTTTAATCTCGCTGAAAACCATCAGCCATCATTCCTGACTGCAGATTATAACACATTACATGCATTAGTCAGGCTTTAAATCTGTGTGTTAAATACCCTCCTGGTTCACATGACAGCAAGGATTCTGCATTCCTTACATTCCTTTATGTGCTGAAGATTGTTCCTGTGCCCTGTCATTTAGGTACGCCTATGTGATGACAGCAGGCATTTACTTCATCTTTGATGTGGCCTGGAAATATTTCCCGTAACATGCTTTCACAAAGAAGCACAAACCTTAAGGAGACGTCGTAATTGCAGTGAGATTGTAGTTGGATACGGACAATCCACACTTGTCTGTACAACATGGTGAAGCTTCAGATTCTACTAAAAATAGGTCCAAGTGTGTCAGTGCTGGATGCAATAACAGAGGTGACCTGACTTTACATGTCATGTAGGTGTTCTCTTTAGAGTTGAATAGAAATCTTGTATTTTCCTATTCTCTACTGTTTGATATCTAACTAGGCTTTGACTTTTAAAAATCTGAATCTTTGGTCAAGAGGGTTTCAAAGTTGCAAAATGTTAAATTAAAATGGGCTACTGTCATACTGGAAATATTCCAGAGGAATTAATCGAACAAATATGTCAACATAATGCTCATCATCGATCAGTGTTTTGGCCTTCACTCTGTTTACCTAATGGCCACACAGCGTAGCCTTCATTTTCAGCTCAGCAGGGGAGCCGCGGACACACGCTTCTACCATGGCTGTAGGGCCTCTGGCTGTCGCTGAGGCCGCATCAGCATCTGTTAGAATAGAAGAGTGATTTTGGGCCCAAAAGATTGTTGTGTCCTGAACCAGCAGCTGCTTTAAGGCTTCACACTGGCTCAGCAGGAGGCCAGAATCTGTCCGGATGCAACAGAATCCAGTACTTCTGGTTTAACCTGTGACTTCACCGACAACCATTCCTTGAATTTAATCACTACCTTTGTAATCCTTTAGCGCCAAAGGGCGTCGTGTATTTTATGCTGAGGAATCTTGGTACGACCTCCGTCAAAGCACATCTAATGAGTCATGGCTCCCCCCCCTCCATTTCTTTCATCTTTCACCTCTTTCTATTCCTTCCTTCACGCCTTCCAGAGCGCCTGAAGATCGATGTGGAACATCTGTCCCTCAGAGATAACCGTTTAGCCAAGACATGTGTCATGATCTATCCTGGCAACATACTATTAATTAATCTTAAACCGCTCAGGATCGGAAGGGATCACGACACGAAGGCTCTGTGACCCTCATTTCATGTAGTGTAGAAGACAAACTACGGCCTGACAGCTGATTCTTCCACGCTCCTCTGTTTCTGTTTCCACTGCAACCCAGAAATGCTGGCTCTGAAGTGTGGCCATTTGCCAGTTGACATTACACAGCTGGCTTGGTGGTGGGCCAAGCATCAGGGAATATACAGTGGTGCTTCTGGGGTTACTCATGCTGCTCCAGCTCACTGTTCTCACTGAATGCTAAACACAAACCATGTCTTGTATGAGGCCTCACTTTGATCATATCACTTCATCTCACATTCACTCACCTTTGATTTGTTGCTTGCAGGAATCCATGGACGCCAACAAATACATCGATGAGCTGCTCAAACAACTGGAGGATGAGCGACGGAACGTGAGGAGGTAACACAATACACCAGGAAAGACGTTTATTGCAAAAAAGGTTATCAGCAGATGGTTGCAAAGCATTTCCAATCACAGACAGAAGCACGATGTTGTTTGGTTTTCAGCCCAAGACAAGCTTTGTTTGCTCTTGAGAAATGTTTTTTGTGTGTTGGACGAACATTGAAAAGTGGCGGACAAAAGGGCAGTGTCTGAGCCCAGTGTGGGGTTGAGTTAGGGAATTTCTCATGACGTTCCATTGGAAAGGATTCGCCCAGACAATGGGGACGGAGCACTTATGAAGATGCCAATCTAATGACCTTGTCCCCTCCATGCACCGATCATCCTTTCCTGTCGAATGATGCACCGCTTCTGCAGAAAAGAGAGACGATTTTTTAAACTTCACCCCTTTCAAACAGCCTTCACTCCATCTCAATGGAGCTGTATTCCCCTGACTCAAAAGTAATTTTCTCCCTGATTGAGCAGAGAAGGGCTGGGTGGGGGGTTAGACATAAGGCCAGAGTGGTCTCAGGGTGGGTGGCTGGGGGGGATGGATGACCACTGACCATCCCCTTTACTAGTCTGGGCAGCCCTTTAATAAAGAAGGTGCTGTGTAAAGGAGTGACCCTCCTGTCCACCTCAGCCACTCCCCTCTTTATAAGGCGCAAGACTCATCCTCAGCTTCACCTTGTGTGACCTACCAACTGTGGAGGAAAGCTGAATGGGCTGAGACTGACCGCAGTGTGGCCAGAAGACAAAGTGTCGTCCAAGCCATGAACTTGTAAAAGCTCCTAAAAAGTGACCCTCTTATTGCTCCAACAATGAAGTCTCATTCGGTGAGAGCTCCATCTGACTGAATATGACCTCAACCAAGGTTCCTGGTTTTCATATGTATATGAGCAATGGGTCTGGTCAAGTAAATCTCTCACTTCTGTGAGTGTGGTATCCTTTTTTGAATTGACAGTATTGTACTTACTCCACATGACGGTTTGTAGTGTTACACCTTGCCCATAAGAACAATATCTCTGCAAGTGTTTATGAAGTTAGGTTTGATGACACTTACCCTTTCCAATGCAAGGCTTTTTCAGAGTTTAAATTGCTCAATGCTAATTACCTGTGGTCTATTGGCAGGAGCAGGAGTGTCATCTGACTTTACAGCAAACTAACAGATTGTTCTGGATGTGAAAATATTATCTGATGAAATAGTTTGGCTATTCCACAAAAGACGTTGCTCATGTTTTCTAGGGGTAGGGCTCATGATCTCAAGTTGTTTTGGGTCTGTTGGTGAGTTGTGTGGGCAATATAGAGTTTAAATTCTCTTTTCCTGCAGAGAGGAATCAGCTTCTTATGTCAATAACAGTGATTAATAACTAAATATGGGCGATTTGGGACTAAATCATACCTCAATCATTTATCCTGATTTAAAATAAATCATCATTTTTGTCCTGCTAATGCGAGATTTAAACATATCAGGAATTTAAAAGGAAATCATGTTAATATTAACAGAAAAGTGGTGGGTGAGATGGCGGAGAAGGGGATGCAGCATGACGGCGCACATTGTATATCTAACTTGTTTCTCCTTAAGGGTGATAAAGTACTGCAATTGCCAGTCACACTATACGTCTTGTGGAGAAAAACAGCTGAAAACGCTGGGATTTTGACAGAAAAGTTTTGTCCTTTTGTCCGAATATTACTCTCAATCCTTCACAGGGAGATAGAGGCGCCCCACATAGTTTAGTTTCTGCATCCCCACATCATGACCTAGTGACCCACTGAACACATGCGCCGTCGTTACGTAGTGGAGCATGTTTCCCACTGCTGCAGTGCAGCGGATGTGCAGTGATGACTTCAAACAGAACAGTTTCATCACTTCAATACAGAAGCGTGTTAGCTTTCCATGTTATTATCATCCGTGGCATTGACCCAGTCTGAAAGCTCGTCATAAAGGCTCATAAATTGAAATTAAATAAACAAATAATGCAACAGATTCTCTCTAAATAATCTGAACTGGGGTGACTGTATGAGGAGACTTACATTGTAAAGATAGCGTTTCGTAGAGGGAGACTGTTTGCATGACCTTCTTCGGACAAGCTGCTGTGTCAACGGACTTTCACTGTTTAATCTCCTCTGTGGATTAAAACAATGTAGATTAGACTTTTCCCCTCTGTTTACAAGGTTCAATGCACCACAGTCGTCCTGATTTCAAATCATCCGAATCATCCGATCTTCAGTTTCGGCCTGCAATCAATAACGTGTCCATTAAACTCAACGGCGACTTACTGATGTCACCATCAGTAAGGAAGACCGCTACATATCATAACATAGCATCTGACACCCAACGTAATTCTCTCTAAAGGAAAACACTTATTACTCCATTCATTCACCAATGGGGCAACATGCAAGGCTGAAGGCTGCCTTTGATGTCAGCATAGAACGCAAAAGTCCACTTCCCCGCCATGAAAGTCAGGATGGGTTGGTTTGTTTTATATGTGACATTGTCATTTTATTCTCTTTCCTCACCTGACCGGCGTGTTGCGTTTAGTCGGCACTATCGGCGAAATGCTCCATTCTCCCTCCTTTCTCTCTCTGCACTTCTAGTTGGGGCAGATGGTGTCTCCCACTGTCTCTGTCAACACCTAAAGCAAAGGGAGCGTTCCTCAGAGGAGGGCTGCTAAGTGACTTTGCTGGAGGTCTGCTCGGCCGGTTCGTACGGGGGCCGTTGCAGCAGCTGCAGCGCATGCTGAGGTGACATTAGCGAACAACATCTGCTGATCAATAAACCATTTGTCATGTTCATGGAGCAACTGCGCTACACAGAGAGAGGAGAGATTGAAAGTGGGGGTCGTGTCTGATTCATGCTCAGTTGGGGGATTATAGGGAAAGCGATTCATTGAGGATGAGAATTTTTCTCTGTTTAATTGAACTTGGCGATCTTGCCTTGTCTCTCACTAACCAACTTCAGGATTAAAGTTGGTAAAGCTAAACTGACATGAAGCTTCATGTTCAATTGAAACCGTCACTGTCACTACTTTGTAAAGCCTCTTGGTCAGTTATATGACTATATGGCATTTTTTCAACACTATATAGGAAGTTTAATTTTAACACTTTAACAAATATAATAATGTATAATAATGTTTCTGTAAAGACTACAAGAAAAAGACTCATCTTTTCTATGCCGATGATGTCATGACTATAATCTAATTTTGAGTTTGACATTCTGAAGTTGCAGTGAAGTCGGTGACGACAGGCTAGAGACGTCCATGTCTGAAGGTATGAAGGTACTTGCAATTTAATGATATTGAACTCTTTGGTAAAATGACTCACTCAGAGCGGGACTCACGCTGGGAAGCCTGTGAGTGTAGAGAATATTTCTGAAACTACAATCAACAGGAATTCACGCTGAGGGAGAGACTTTTTTCAGAATCGCCTCCAGCCCATCCAGTTTAACAATTGAGAGAAATGAATCACACATCAAAGTCAAAGCTTAGCCTGAGTTTAAAAACAAACTCAGTTAGGATGAGATTTGGCTCGTATGGTATTTCTGGTGCACAAATGATTTGAATTTGGCTGACATTGCGTCGTCCTTCCCAAAAGTATCTGGCAGCACCATGATAACAACAAACCAAATGTGTCGCTCTGTGAGTTTACTACATTTTAGGCCTCAAAGACTGCGCGCTGGCGGCAGTCTGGGCGAGATGAAAGACCATAATCCCCTCGCCAAGTATGTGGTGGACGAGGAGGTGGAAATGACTCAGGCTTCCACAAACTCCACAGCACCCGAAGGATCTGCCTTACACACCATGTATTTTGCACCTTTAATGGGATAAGTAGACCCATCTAGAGTAATAATTTGATCATGCAAAGCTCCCAAGATCTAAGACACTCGGGTGGCCTCAGAACGGAGTGACTTGGTCTAATCCGTCAATTAGGGGTCACATCACAGACTCCAAAATATCTCTGAGCCTTCGCTTACAGCGAAGAAAAAGCTTCTTGAAACTCACTGCTGTAGTTTATAGCGCAGACAATTTCAGACCCATGAGTCTGTTCCCCAATGATGGTTGAGTGTTTACCACAAGAGAGAAGTCAGAGAAGCAATTCTTCAATCTGTTTCGGTTGGGCTTTCCTCTACCTGCCACCTCATACGAGGCGCACCTGAAATGATGAACTCCCTCAAGCAATAAATGTAGGTGCAGGCCATTACTTGTGGTTGACACGGGTCAACACCAGTTAATCTTCTGGACCCACTGACTGTTTGAGCAGATGTGCGAGTCTCTCCTGGCCTGTAAACACCTGAAACCTCCAGCACATGAATCACATCATGAAGGGGTTAATCACATCAGTTAAGGAAACTTAAAAGATTCTCACGTTTCTAGACACAGAGCGGCACTAACGTACTTATACGGATACTCGGTCGTCTCCTCTCCGTAGACCTGCTCTGCATTCTGCTCTCAATATCTCTTACCAATAAGTCACTCTTGCTAATGCAGTCAAGGTTAGCTCTGATGCTAAGCGTCAGTAGCGAGTCATATATCAAACGTAATGGATGCCTCGGTTTCCCAGCAGATACATTACAATCCCAGAGATGGAAATACTTACCAGCAAGCTGTATTGTTTTTATTTGCATATGTTCCATTTGGCACTACCCGCATTCTCAACAGCCTTTGAGTAACAGCTAAAATTAGAGTTTAACAGAGTTGCAAGATTTTCTTTTTCATTTTCACTGTCCTCCCACAATGAAGGATTCAATATGACGACACGCTAAGACTAAAACACTCACGCTAAATCCATCCAAGTCCTGCACTGGAAGAACAAGCATGCAAACATGATTGGTTACAATAGTTCCTCGATGCTAGTCTGGCCATTATCACGTGAAAAAGCTCCTGGATGTAGACCATCGTTTAACTGTCTCCATTTTCAAGCGCAGACAACAACAGCAATTATACTCCTATTCCACTATATCACTGACGATTCCTGAAATTCGTCTGAACGAGCCTTTTCTCTGTGGCTGACTGGTTACATCGGCGCATGAAACGTGTGGTCAACTTTTCTCTTTCCTTGTAATCACATTAAAAGGATGAATTAGAAACACAAAAATATGTTTGGAATATCTGGTTTCCTGTAACTAGTATCCAGCTCTTACCACTTCATCATTTTCAAACACAAGGACCATGAATAAACTTGATAGAGATGTACATTTCTACATGTAGTATTTTAGTGATAAACTATTTTATTTGAAACTCTATTATTGCAGTGCAGAACTTTGCCAGAATCACTTCCATCATAGTCTCTAGTCTACTGGTGCCTCATCATCATATAGACATGCAAGTATTTTTAAGGCTAGTATTGTAAGTAAGTATTGTAGTTTAAAATAATAATAATAATAATCTGCTGAGCTAGCAAAAGAGTCCGGTACAATCTTACTGTCGTCTTGGTCTCGACTTTAAACACACTAAATAAGCAGTGACAAACATCTGGAATCACTTGCCAAAGGTTTTCACTGACTGATCCTCTCACTCTGTATTCACTTCCATCACACACCTGAATCATTGGTTTGGTATGAAATATATATTTTATCTATTTTTACCTCTTCATCTTTTCTTCAGTCTTGCTGGAAAGTTGACAGAATGGAGGGTTTACCTTGAAAACACTGACAGTTTTAAACATTTTTGAAGCCACCATCTTCCAGAGCCAACACAATTGTGCTCTGGTACAAAACTTGTCAGGGCTGAAACAACCCTCAGTTGGTTCTCAGCACTTTAACTTGCGGAAATATTGTGGACCGCAATGTCACTGTTTGCAGTAACTTCATGCCAAATGTCAAACTCATCTAAAAAGCAAACATACATGAAATTAAAGACGATCTCAATCAGCCTTAATCCGACTTCATTCCAGGCATTTCCTGAGAAAGCAAATCGCTGCCAAACATGAAGTCTCCCTGAACCCCCACCCCGCGACCCGTTCCACCCCCAATCCTGCTGCCTAATGAAACAAAACCGAAACCCATTATCACATATATTGTGTTACACACTTCATCAATCCACAATGAAGTTACACGACAAGCATGTCGTCATCTGCAAACTGTTAAGTATTCCCATATGACCTGTCATATGATTTGCATCAGTCTGGGAGTTGGAGTTTGATCCTGAGCAGCCTTGTGTTGGCCAAACAAACAAGCTCCCTGTCTGCAGCTTGGAATTTCCTTTGCTCACATCGCTGCTGAAATCACCAAACTCCTCCCCTTTCCCCAAAAAGTGTCTCGACTTGCTGACAGCTGAACATCTCCGAGATGGATTGCTCCCAGCCCCGGCACCTCTCATGTGCTTCCAAATGATTTTACTCCCCTCACTTTTCTCCACTGCTGTCAGACAATAAGTAGCTGTTTCTGGGGGCAACTTTAAGCTTAAACACTGTGTACGCACTAATCGCCTCTGCAGGGCTGGAGACACGTGAGGGAAACAGCATTTTTCTTCTTCCCCTGTGTGATTAATGTCTGTCTGGGAACACACACCTTGCTGGTGGAGTCCAGTGGTTGGGTAATGAGCTCAAGCAATGTGAGTCGGTCTGCCATGGAAGCCCCTGGTCACTCAGCTATGATCAAGTTGATGGGGATTAATGCATTGGTGGGAAAGTGTGCCTGACGTTGTCAGCGGGGACTTGGTTTGTGAAGGATCTCGATGATAAAAACTACTGTATATATATATGTATATATGATATTTTATTACAACACACATGGTGGATTACCCAGTATTTTTTAATTTAAAAGATTTAGCCTAGTTTGCCTGTTTGCTCGGAATCTTATTATATTTGCATAGAAACTCCATCGTCATCCGTCTCCATCTTGAGATACATTGGCTGGTGAGGGACATGAAGCTATTGCTGTCACGTGATAAACACCGGCACTGCTAAAGTCTATTGTCGCTACACTTTGACATGAGTGTGGCATTACACGCGAAGCAGCAACAGACATGCTTTGATTCAGAGCTTGTTTATTCAAACTTTCCACACAGTCACAACTGCTGCGAAAACGCCAACAAGATGATGTTTGGAAGCCTCTCGGCTGTGATCCAGGCTATACAGCGCATCACTGTTACTTCCGGGACCGGAGTCCGTGGCTCTCCCTCCATCAATGAAACGGGAACAATCGCAAACCAATGGTTTTCCGAAGCGGTCATGGGAATGAGTGTGGCTGTTAATAACAACACGTTTCCATCATGATCAACGTTTAACAGATGGACTTCAACAAACAAACAGTGCACAGAGCTGGCGACGGTGTTGTAAACTGGTTCCAGTGGACCAACAATGCAATGCGGTTTTTCCAATGTGACGTCAACCTTTCAAGCTGAATTGCTATCTGTGAATGGTATCCTGTATCCTATATACACGTGTGTGTGTGGTGTGTGAGCGACTGCTGTGGAGCCAGGCTGGCTGTGTGGATTGGCTGAGTGATTCCAAACAGTGGGATCTGTCATTGACAACACTGGAGCAGCAATGACCTCAATGAACGAAACACATCACTTAGCACCAACTCATACATATCAGCACAGAGCCGTGTGTATATGCTGAATGATGGTGTGGACGGCAAAACATGGCTGGTTTCATTGTTTATTGGTTTGGTGATATGAAAGTCCAGATTAACCATGATGTTGATGATAACATGTCCGTATGATATTATATTCTCAAATATCTCTATTAAATACATTTGCCATAAGAAGCCTGAAATGGTATGATAGAATTGGACACACTTTATTTGGTGTAACAAAAGGTAATGTTTGCGACTGTGGCTCTGGTCACAATCATAAAGGTTAAATTTATGACTGTGACCACCATTGGTATGAATGAATGCTACTTCAATGAAATAAATAAAGTTGGACTACAGTGTGGTGAAGTGAGGCGTGAGTCAAAAACAATGCAACTCAGCTTTCAATATTTCCAGATTACTCTACATATATGTGCGTTAGTGCTGACTCAGTAGTCCATTTGTCTTTTTTATCCGGGGAGGACAATGGTGTCAAATTGGTGGCCACCTGCTCTGAGAATCGAATCATGCTTGCGTATTAAGATTTGAGCCAGCTGCACTTATGATAAAAACAATTATCCCTCTCTGCATGGCGTCTCTGGCCTTCATCCATCTTTGCCTAGTTTCCTTAAGGACAAACTGGAAATGTGGCGGACATCTTGCTGGACAGCTGACTCTTGGAGGCAGATTTACTTTGGTCCCACTTTGCATGTTCTAATATGTGTGCACATATACCATTGTGGCCAGACCTACCCCAGAAGCAAAGTAGGTGCTACTATCAGCAGAGTTGGTGAACAGCTGGGAAATCATTCAGACATATTGTACGCTGCTTTTTTTGTAGTTGACTATTCTAAAAATGTTCCCTGGTGTATAAACTGGCACAAATATCTTATTTATGTCTGGTAAGTAAGTATTCCTAAAGAAGGATGACTTGTTTTTAAATAGCTGGGACCACTTCACTTACTGCGGTTACCCCCTTTCTTCTCTATCCATCATTTAGCACATTAGCACAGTGAATGTGGGGCAGAGTGGTCACGATCGCTCTAACTCTAAGTCACGTTGGTCTTTTCTTTTTCCTTTTTAACTGAGCAGTCCTGTCACTGAACCCTTTTAATTCCCCCTTTCACCCTCACCCATTGCATTCCCTCCCGCTCGCACTGGTCCTATTGGGGAGCAGACAATAGAAGGGGTCCCCCTCCTTCTCACCGCCTCCTCATCCCCCTCTTCCATCTCCCTCAGCCCATGCTCAGAGGCGTCCTGGCTGGTTGAGGATGTGGGCTTTGGGCTGCAGTTTGTCACAGCCGTTCAGCTGAGACTGATTGTGATTGCAGCAGATGGGCTGAAGCCAGGACCCTCACTTGCGCCATTCCAACCAAACCACGCTCCTTTTTTCCTTCCTCTTCTTAATTACTTTCTTTCACTTTTGGTTCCTACTTGATCTTCAGCTCGGTCATTTTGCTGGTGCCAATGCTCCAAGTCCTCGGTGTGAATGGGCATGAAACGGCCCTTACGAGAACAGGATCAACATTTTTCAGGATTTAAGTGTGAAAGCAGTGCTTATATGCTTACAGGATTGTAGGCCTTCAGCTTACTGTTTAGGCAATCGCAAACAAAATAAGCGTGTTGTGTAAGAGCGTGACGGCATCTTCCAAATATTTGCTTTGTTTTCCTAAAAGGTCCCTTCGGATCCAGTTTTTCCTCTTGAGTCATCCCTCCTGACATACTATTAAAGTGGCTTTGCATCAAGATAAAACTTTAAATATGACTTATAAGTTAAAAATTGTGAAAAGGCTGCCTATGTCTGTCTTCTTGCTTGTTGTGGACCCCAGAAATTGCATCGTCTTATCCACATCTGGAGGGTTGGCATATACCTGCTGTGCACAGCTTCCTCATCTTTCAAGACAAAGCAGCTCTGTGAAGTCCGTTAGCGGGTGCCGTGGGGTCACATTCGAACGCGTTTGATGATGACGTCACGTTCCGAACAGATCACGTAAAGGTCATGTTTGGTGCATTGAGATATTTTAGGAACTACATTAGTCCGGAATGGATGACCATGAATAAAGGTGGCATTTCATCTTCCTAGCGCTTTAGAGAACTCATAAACATGGGCTCACTTGCTTGTGGATACCAAGTGTGTCACCTGATACAGTGTAGTGAAACATCAAACTCCATTCAGTCCTGTTTTGACAACAAACACACTTGCAAAACTGAGTGCTTCTTTCAGGGTAGTTTTTGCCTGGAAAATAATGCTGATGTGGCGCTAGGTATAGGTACACAATAGGAGTACAACTAAAGGGTAAAACAAGCCTTAAAGCAGCAAGCACATCAGAAAACCCACAACATTTCAGTAGACAATCCCTGATGAGCACAATATGGGGAAAAAGAAAACAAAAGCCTCATAAAAACGGACTGTAACAAAGACACGGCCATCAAATCAAACACATGACATGGGGTTGCCAGATCACAAAGCACCACCCAGAGCTGTATGGAGCAAGAAATACAACCCCCAAGCAAACTATGCCTTAAGACATGAAGCATAGAACACAGGCACACTCCCAAAATCCAAACACTAATACCCTAATCAGAGTACGGGACACGTCTTGTGTGAGTATCTTGGTTCTTCTATCTTTGTGAGAACCTGTATGAGTTTTTAATCAACAGAGTGGGGACATTTGGGCCGGTCCTCACTTCATTCTGACTCACTTTGAGGGTTAAAACTACAAAATAGGTTATGTTTAGCCATTTGTTTTAGATGGTTAGGTTTCTGGGGAAAGCACTATGTCAATGGCGGTCCTCACTAAGATAGTAAGACAAACATATTTTTCATTGGCGCCGAGTTTGTTTTTCCAAATTCATCAACAACTCAACACCGCTTATTGTTAAAATTCCACGACTTGATGTGATCTGTCCTCTCGAGCTCCTTCTGTCTGAGCTGAGCCAGAAGGCTCATGAGCATCTCTGGCGTTTTGCCTCTGTGGTTACCAGCTAAGCCCCATCTTTGCCGCACATTTTGGGGAGCATCCATCTTATTGTTCCATTCATCGGTTGGAGCTAGTTACCCTCACCAGCTGATAGGTGCTGGTTAGGCATCCTTGCCCCGGATTTGCCCTCCCCTCACTGTCCTGCTCCCCCCCACCTACTTTGACCCGGCTTGTCCTTTTCCCCTGAGGAAAGAGCCACGTTCAGAGATGTGGCAGTCGTCTCAGAGAACACATGTTTAATGTCCTGCAAAGCCTGGGGAGGAGGGACATGCTCAGACTCACAGGGAGGAAGACAGACAGAGAGAGAGAGAGAGACTGAGCGCAGAGTGGAGGCGGGGTGTGCGGGTGGTGGGAGAGGCGTACAGTGCGTGAAGAGGAGCCTCCGAGCTTGTGTGAGTTAGTGAGAGCAACCGCAGGCTGAGGCGGAGTGAACGTCCGCGGAGAGAAGGAGAAGGGCACCGTGTGAAGAGGGTCGGCGCATGTTGTCTGATTGCGAGACGCCGGAGCAGAGACGGGAATGATCCGGACAGACTGAGGGAGCAAACGGAGGGTGGGAGCAGATTGGCGCGGCTGCGTTGTGGATGTAAACTTTATCAGCTGCTGAGCCGGTGGATTAACCATGCGTGTCCCCTGAACGCACCAGGATGCTGCGTCTCCATCAGGGTGAGCCTCCAAGCGCACGCCATGTACAGCTTGTCTGCAGGTTCTTTGGGGATTCTCTGTTGATGCTTTTGCTTTAGTCTCCAATGTGGATTTCTTTGCGATTACTTTTGTCATATTGCACCATGATTCCATGGAATCAAAGGGGGAACCGCGGGTCCTGTTGCTCCTGCATGTTGCTGCGTTAAAGCACTTTTGTTTTGGTCTGATACCATGAGGAAGTGTGGTTGTTTTTGGTTGAACTCAACATTGCCAGGGATTTAATTGTGCAGGAATGCACCGTTTCCCTCCCTCCACTTCTTAAACTCACTAAAGCTGATTAATATTTTTCTGTCCGACCCACTAATCCCTGAGTGAAATGACTGCTGTGGGCTTGGGTGTGAATCCAACTGAAAAATGGATGTAGATAGTGTTGTGTCTGGACAGTTGCTGCTATTTGCAGGAAGAAGGTCTCTTTAAGTGCTGCTTTACAAGTGTCCTTTTGTCAAAGTCATCCCATATCAGGGGGTTTTCCTGCTCATACCTATATTCAGCTCACAACACAAACAGCTTCGAATGCGGATTTGTGTTCTCTCAATACAAAAGTGAATGCCGGAATCTTGTGTCATTTGCGTGCCAGGCCAAATTTTTGTTTTGGATTTTTTTTTTTTTTTTCAGAATTTCATGAGAAATTGTGCCCAAGAGCATGAACGGTTCACCTGAAGTGAAGTACAACAATCTAAAACTACATTTAAGCGACTATGTAACTTACTTAAGCTTACTAGTTTGACCTATGTCCAGCAATATGTGGCTTTTGTTCAAACCATTTGGACCGTGCTTCTGTTTTAATCACGATTTTCGCACTTGTGTCATGTCACAGCGGCACACCTTTATTAAAGACTTAGATAGTGTTCAATCTTGATGTTGCTATTCATCTTTTTTTGTTGAGCATTCTTGAACTTTCTGAGTAAGCACTTGTTCCATTGCCTGCTCCAGATGCTGTTTAGCTGATGTCCTGTGCAGCAGCAACCGCTGTCGTTCCAGCACCAGCACAGATGCGTTGCAGCCGTGGGCCGTTGAGCCCGCTGCCCCTCTGAAACGTACCTGGGGATTAGGAGATAAGAGGATTGCCAAGTGCAGGGATTTGACTTTATAGAGTTAAAACAGTAATTCTCTCCATCCAGGACATGCCAAAGTGATACCACTTCCACTTTAGAATTTTTTTTCTCCCGCTGGTTCATGTCCTACTTTGGATGAGATTTGATTGGAAGTATGTAACATGAAGCGTGTCATGTTTACTGCGGTGCTATGACTCTTTTGTGTCACGATTTATTAGCAAAGGAAGTCAATGTTTTTGACGGGCATCTGGTTAAATGAAACAAAGAAAATCATCCTTTAATTTCCAGTCTCTTTCATCCGCTTCGTCAGCCTGCTCCTATGCGGTACCCTGTATGTGGGGAACGTCCACTGGCATGTTGGGTACAGGTCAAAGTGAATTACTCTGGAATGTTCCTGTCTTCAATGGTCAGCCTAGTGGGCCTCAGCATGGAGGCACTTCCCCTTCATTGACAGCCAGTTTTCATTTTAAGCAAAAAGGAGGGGGAAGTTCTTACAAGACAACTTTCCCATATAATTCAAATAGTCTGAGCAGGCAGCGTGGAGCCATGGGCCAAAGCAGCCAGTTTAATGATGTGTACGCGTGAGGCAACTTTCATCAGCCGGAGCCTTGTTAAGACACACTGCTTCTGTGACTGCAGGCCATCTAGCTCAATTAAGGCAGAACACATTCCTCTCTTTAGCCCACATTTATCTTCCCGACTAACAGCACGTGGGAACTCTAAAAACAAAACTCCCTGGAGCTGAGTTTGGCAAGTTAGCTGCCTTTTTACTGCAATACCTTGCGTAAGGTAACTCACAGACGTCAACATTTTAAGGTCATAAGCAGTAAAGGTCTTTGATTTATGAACAATCCACGGATGACTGGGTGCGCAGAAGTTTAGGCTGAGGGACAGAAGCTTTTCTGAGACACCTACTAAGTCTGTTAAGTGATGTCACTGCAGAGAACAATTGTGGTTTATTATGCTCCACATGAGCTCGTCGAGGTGTAAAGACCTGCGGTCAGGGTTTCAATGCACATAAAGAAACAAACCGGATAAAAGTTTCTCGGAATGGACTGCATCTAATGTGTTTGGGTGATATCCTGAGTCGCAAAAAATGATGTTGCTGATTCTTTTTAGCATATTTTGAATTAAAGACAGAAAGGTTCACACACAGCCTGTGCCTTTCTCCCATATCTGCTGTCTTGACAAAAGCTCTATATTTGGCTGATGTAAGTGACCTGGGGGGTTTCCCGACACGTCTAAAACTTATCAATTCCCAATGCAGAAACATCTGGTCGGTGAACAAAATGGAATTGCATGTCTGTGAAATTGGGTTTTATTTATTTCAAGAATAGACTTTTGCAATTTAATTCATGTAGTAATGCAACTAGTGGGGACCACCACCATGCATAAGCACTTCCAGTGCCCAACTGCGTTCATGTGTACATCTTGCTTGCGTATTAAAGATTGAATTGGTGAGCTCTGTCTGTTTGTGAAAGTGATGGGTGGAATGCCCTCTCTGGTTAGCGAAGAGTCTTGTCCACTAGTGAGTAAATCTTCAATGTTGAGGAGATTGTATTGGTCTCTTGTTATGACGCTAAGCGAGGCCAAGAGGCCAAGCTCTCAATTTACTGTCCAAGCAATGCTTAGCCACCCTCACATGCTGTGTGTTGTGAGTGAAAGTATAAGATCATGGATTCAGGATGGCCTCCTCTCCAGCTTGTCTGGTTCTGCCTTGAAGAAGGAGCTCTGAGGAGGCTGGTGAGATGGTATGACCACAATTCCCTGGCCATGGTGACTTTTCAGGAGAGTTTTCTACTAGTGGTGTGAAGCCTACTGTGCCCTGTGTATCTTCCCAAACTTTCAAACAACAGACAAAACAATGTATTGAAAATGTATCATGAAACCAAAGTAATCTCAATCCCTGCTTGTGGATTTCAACATTTTTCAAATCTCTGACGGATTTGCACCATTTTGTTTTGATAATCCCCTTTATAGGTCACCATATGGAAGCTACCAGACCGACATGCCTGCTTGACTAACTTAACTGAAGTCTCCTACAACATGACTAGTATTTGTAGTCTAGTGTCAAACCATATACTTTCATTTCAATTTTACACCCCAGAAGACAAACAAAAGTATATAGATGCTGAATGGAGGAAATACAAATATAAATATGGGTGATCAGCCTTTAATGTAAGACTACCTCTTGAAATACTGTTTTCTTTGGGGGGTTTTGTCCATGTCATAGCAAACTGCTCTTCATGCAACCTCCAGGATGTTTTCTGTTTCTGGTCTTTCTGGTTTCTTCGTTTTTGTTCTTTCACCTGCTGTCAAAGCTGCTTTAAGTGGCTCTCTAAACGGTCTGCTTCTCAGTTTCTATCGAAATAAAATCTCCCAAATTGGATTAGTTTTTTTTTAGGTCATACCGCCTTCCAAGTGAGAATACACTTGTGTTGTGAGAGTCACTTGCACAGGCATCTAAAAATGTTTAGTATACAAAAGGGGAGTATCCTTCATTGTTACGTATTTCTTTGCAGCAGTGGCACATTTCAGGAAAAGGCTGTTCTAGTCGAGGCAGGGAAGGGCATCAGTGTCATGTTTGAGGTTGTGAGGGGTAGAGAATGTCAACACACTTCACCCCCTCTGGCTTTCTGGGCTGTAAATCACTGGATAATAGTTAGAGAAACATGCAGGACCACGTCCAGAGACTGAAGGTGTTAGCACAGCTGGAAAAGGTCCTCTTCGTGAAGTTTAACTCTTTTCCAAACACTGGATACCTTTTGGTGACCAGTCGGGGTCAACAATGACAATATTTGATCAGCACCCTGACAGTGCACACGAGTAAACGCCAGATCAAAATAAAGCAAAAGACAGATTTTTCGCTACGTGGGTGAGAGTCGCGGCTCAAGTGTGGCTGTTTACCTCGCCTTTTGTTTTTATTGTATGTGACCCAGCCATTTGTCATACTGGGTAAAAGGCCCTCTGTTTGTGTGCCTCTCTAAAGAACTGCATGTTGACAGCCACTGTAAAACACCCTTTACTTCAATGCTGTTTCCCTGAGTCAGCAGAACATTCTAGTATTACAGTTCAGTTGTAAACGAGAGTTGCCAAATTAATTCCAAACACCCGGACCTGGTGTGTGGAAAGCTGAACAATGGATGGAAAGTGTGACTGCAATGTACATGCTTCTAGTTGCAACGCAAGCACTTTTGTCTCATGAGTGAGCTGATTCTGACGGCCAAGACCTTCGGTGAAGGTTAGGTGGAAATGTGTGAACCAAATGATGAGATACTTTCTCGCGCCCGCGCAGTGTTAAAGCAGAGTGATCGACTTTAAATGGGTTTTACATTTTTCATTAGTTTGACTGTGAAACAACAACACCACAGCAGATGTGTGCCAGATCTTTAAACGTGTGTTTGTACATGTGAACTCAAGCATGCTCTTATCAGTTAAGTGTCTCGTGCTGTCCTCATGGCCTGGTGGGTGAAGCCTCCAGACAGACAGACAGGCAGTAAGATGGGTGTGTTGGCGGCGACAGCGGCCATCTTTAAAACACATCTGCTCACATGCAATGTTTGGTTGCAGGAATGTGGCTCACGCAGAAAAAGAAAACATTTAACGGAGCAGACAGGGAGGGGCGATCCGCGCTCAGCATTCCGTGGAGTCTCCAACGATTTCTCACGTCTCATTTTTGGCTACTGCAGTTCACGCGGGGGTTTGATCTGCTGATCTGTGATGAATCTTGAGAGAGATCGCCTGACTTTTCCTGATCACGCGTAATTTGCTCGCCTTCGATAAAGACAGAGGATTATCAGCATGATGGCTCCTTTGATGTTGAATAAAGTCGGATTGATCTGCTTATCTAAACTGAGCCGAAGTGTTTGTGCCAGGAACTTTCTTTGCTAAATAGAGATTTTAACAGCATCTTTCAGTTTGTATCTTCTTTTCAATGGTGACATTTGGACGCACAAATTGAAACACTTCATACAAAAGAAAATAATGTTTCACTAATTCAACATCTTAGTACTTCAGAAATGATTTTAAATAAATGAATAAAAGTTAGTATTTCAAATATGTTTTTGGGAAGTTGTCCTGAAAACATAGCTGAATCTAAAAAATAAGTTGTATGAATATTTGTTTCACTCTTGTCCTGTGTGTTCTCATCCTGGCCCATCACAAATTTTCCATGGTCTGAACGATTGTTTGTATATTGCTAAACTTTTGTTTGCGGCTGGAACACTGTTTATAAATTCTGACGTATGGTAGGCATCATATGTTCAATGGACAGGTTGGGTCCTTGAACTGAACCTTAATATATTGAACTGTTGTCACTTATGTAAATAGCATTTTACTGTAACTTATTGAAAGTAAACCCATCCTGCTGCAGTTTGGGTAGTTAAAAATTTGTCTGAGAACGAAAACCTGTTTCCTGATGTTCTGCTTTCATGAAGCAAAGACATCACAAGGCCACATGGAGGGATGAAAAGGCGTGTGTTCTTTGTGTGCTGGCAGGCAAACCTCATCACATTTCACCTTGTCAATAATTAATGGTCTGCCCTGGTGAGGTAAGGCTGCTGGTGAAGGGGGTAAGCGAGGCGCTGACATGTGGCTCCTGTTTTTTCCGCCGCCTTGTGAGCACAGACAGTGTCTACAGTGGGAGACGGGAGGTCAGAAAGCAGCTGTGGCTGAGGTGGGAGGAACAGGTCAGAGTGCTTGGTGGTCAGCCCGAGTGCTGCGACTTGGCTGTGAGTGATTGGTGCTGCCTAATGCAGCGGGAGCCATGGACCGGTAGCAGATGTGGGGAGTGCACTCGCTGACGTTCCAAGTCGAAGTAACTGCTTGGTTGAATGATGAAAAAGGCTTTTGAATCTCTGAAAAAAAATAACTTCAATATGGATCAGTATAACTTTTAATGTTTATGTAGTGAGGCAAACAAATAGCTGCACCTCAGCCACTCTTTCAATTTTGATGTTTAAGAGGGCAGTGCCAGAACTTGCCTAGCATACCTCAGGACTTACCAAACAAAAACCAAGTCAATAAAACTGTTTGTGTAAAGATCCAAAACACAAGGTTATAATGATGTACCAAACCTAAGCTTGGATTGCTCTTCCAGAGCGTGAACCCACCGTCTGCACCTCAGGCTGTCGCCGTCTGAAGGCCAGTTTTTTTTACTTTTTCCTCCGACCCCACAGATCTAGATACTCAGAAGAGACGTTTGGCTGGCGGTGTTTGCTTCTCCACCCTGAGTTCAGGTCACAACTTCACCCGAAGCCATGAATGGATTGGAGCGATGCACCATCATTCTCGGTTTCTAAAGACTGATCCTGCTTGACAAATGTTAACTTAAGTAAGGCTTTGCTGTCTAAGCTCAGGCTCCCTGCCAGTATGTTTGGTTGCACCAATGTCCAACTGCCCTGCTGAGCACATTGTTCTGATGGCAAAGGAGGCTTGGACCGGTGCTGAAAGTTACATAACTGCACCAGAGAAGGATCAGTGTTATGGAGAGCGGGTCCAGAGGTTTTGCCAGGCTGTGACTAGAGCACTCTGAGCACGCTCCTCTGTGTGGGTGCTTCACAGCTCTGCAACTAACAAGCTGCAGAGACAGGATGTTTAGCTCCGCTTCAGTCACCCTGACGATACTGGTACGGCTCTTCAGATTTCATAGCCTTGTTTACATCCACAAGTGCAGGGGCGACATGAAGTGATTTACCTTTATATACTGCGCGCACACTTCACACAGAGCTGATGCTCCTCACTCAAACAGGAAGCGGAGAACACAAAGGACTTTTTTAAATTCATGATAAAAGCAGGGTGGACCGAACCTGCTGGAGTGATGACAGAGATGAAAACATACCTGAACCCTCCACAGTGTGCTGGAGACATGTCTGCTCAGGTTGGCGAGTCCCCTCTTTGCGATTGATCCTCCCTCAGCCCTGACAGATTGTGTCTTAGCTGTTGAAGGAGGAGGAGGAGGAAGCCTCCACAGCTCCTGAGCAGGGAGAATGAGTGGAGGAAACAGGGTTGATCTATTGTGAATGCTACGCTGCAGGGGTCTCTGGGGGCCGGATGCCAAGTTCTGTCTGCAAGTGTCTCACCTGGGAGGTTGTGCGTTGGAAGATGGGTTCAGGAGATTGGACCTCCACTATATCCACAGCTCTCCATTATTCATTATCCATATTGGGCTGTCTTCTGCCACACAAGATCCCTTCAGTGTGAATGTGCTTTTGCAAAATGGAGAAATTGGCACAGTATGTCGTCTGAAGGTGTTTAAATAGTAATGAATTCAGTCAAGAGGGCACTAATCAGTACTTTATGATGTTTAATGACTGTCTGCTAATACACAAATGAACAAGTTGTTTATTTGTGGTGCACTTTAGATTAGGTAACAAATATAAACACGACCTATTCATATGTTTATCAGCTGCTTACTAGGTCAATGGATGTTCAATAACCGTACATGTAAACAAACCAAAACCTTGACATGAAATGACAATGACATGAAACTACATGATCAGCGCAAAGACATTTGTCATGGAAAAGTCCAACCTGTAACAGAAGCAGGTGCAACGTCATGAACAAAATTCAGAAAAAAATAAATATAATAAAACAACATCTAAATATCCTTTTTTTTTTTAATAAATAAACTCTAAAGAAGATAAGTAAAGTGTAAATGAAAGTATTGCCATCAAATGTTCTTATTAATTAAAAAAAAAACTGCTCCAACAGGTGAACAGTTTTTACTGTTGGGGGCACCATCACTTTCTTTATCATTTTTTCTTTTTAAGATCTTCTCCATAGTTGGTAACTATCACGAACTTGCTGCTGTCCAGTCAATGACACACATATGTGGCAAGTGTAGGAGGTCTAAAACAAAAAAATTCTAGCGGCCCTTTAGGGGGCGCTCATGACCCAACCATGGGCCCCGGCCCTATGGTGAAGAAGCACTGCTCTAGCTGACACAAATATAACTTATCATTAACAGTAAATAAGTAAGAAATATGTTCTTAATGGTTATGTTCCCCAAAATGCTATCATTTCAATGGTAACATAATAAGTGTAAACAAGACTGCCACACATGCCAGACAGTCAGCTTTCTTTTTTTACGATCATATTTCTTTTGTTTGATGTGCAGTGATCGTAGGACAGGTGGATGGAAAAATATCCACAACTTGTATTGTATTTGATTCATGCTCTATGCTTCATTGCTCAATACTGCAAATATCAACTTGTTTGAAGGTTAACACTTGCCAATTACTACAATTGCTTTAACACTGTCAAATTGCTCTATGCTTGGTGATGATTTTCTACCGGTGCAGTTGCCTCCTGGAACATGCCTCTGCATAAGTGCCCTGAAACTTAACCCCTTACGAGCCCGACGCTCAGCCATAACACAGACTGGAGGAATCCCAGCTCCTGTTCTGCGAAACAAAACAATATCTGCACTGAGAAATTCCAGAAACACTTTTTTTGTCAGCCAGGTGGTGTAATAGTGTTGGTGTCTGGTAATAGGAAGTGACACATGGTGCAACTGGAACATGAGATCAGTAGTCACACTTTCACAGGAGGGCATTGCGTGCACAGCGTTCTTTTCCTTGTTTGTTTGTGCCTCAGCTGCATGCACACACCCTCGCACCCTCACTCCTGAACGTCACACACACCCAAACACACACCTTTTCTCCCTTACTCACCACTGCGGTCTGTCACCATCACAAGTGGAAATGCCAGTATAAGAGAGGTAGCCAGAGCCTCCACGAGTCTTTAACAGATTGTGTTTTTGGTCGAGACGGATGATTCATTCATCTGCAGTGCGTCGCCTAATCAGCTGGGATTTTCCCCCGAAAGGTAAGAAACAATAATGACTTGTCAGCGGCTGATAGTAGACGTTAGTCATGAGTTATTTTGGGGAGGATTAGGAGCCAAAAAGATTGTTTTTTGACCTGCAGCAGTGGTGAGAAATGTGCTGGTGGCTGTGGTGTCTGCTGTTCTTTACCCGCTCTCACGGTGGTGTGTTCGAGTGTGATGTTAGGAACTGATCGTTCAATGTTTGTTGTCGTGTTGTTGTACTCCCTGAAGTGAGCGTGAATATTGTCGGTTAAAGCAAAGTGGGAGTATTTTACTTATTGAAATAGGCTTCAGAAATACGGTACAGGTATTGCTCCCACTTGAACTTTCGATGGAGTAGTTTGCGGGATGACAAGCCACCCAGTCTGTTGGGTCATGTCGGTCCTAATGTCGCTCCAAAACACCTTATTCAGACATTAAAGCCAACATCTGCCTACATTGTGAAACCTTTGATCTTTCGTTTTCCAGTTCAAGTATTGATGTAACACATGCTTACAGTATTTCCCGTGGAATGAAGTGAACTGTCATCAGTCTCACTGCTGTTCCAGGGTCTGGGTCATGTTCTCCTCACATTACAGATTAATTCTAGTCTCATTTGATGTCGATATTTGTTCCTGTAGGGGTAACCTTTGGCACATCATGTTTATGTTTATGAAAATTCATTTATTTAAGTTGCTCCAGACTCACTATGAGTGTGTATGCGGTGGATTGTGGACATTAATCTGAGCCTCAACAACAACTCATTCTCCCTGCTCATGTGCTGCTTCCCATCACACATTTGGTTTGTGTTTTCACAGAACGTAGAGTGTCTTGATTTCAGTTTTTGATTTGGATTTTGAAACCCTTTTGTAAGACTTTTTTCTTTTCTTTTTAGCTGGTTATGGAGGTAACCTAAACATATAGTTGTTTATTAACATTACAGCTGTGAATATTTGAGGATAAACTGTGTTCGACTGTGCCACACAAATAGTTCTTTAAAAGTAAAATGCAATAAAATGATCAGGACGTATTAGGTAGGATACCCCAAGGATAAGTGCGAGAGCTCTACAATGGGCTTGGAAATCCATACCTATGGTATTGAATGTAAACCTGTGTCCTTTGGTTCAATGTACTTTAATGAAGTACTTTTCAGAGACTGACTGCAAACACCAAAGGGAAAAATCCTAAATCAATGGCAGAGTCACATCCCCTGCAGTCATGCATGTTGTCTCCTGAAGTGGTTGTTGCGACTCCTCCGCAGGGGCACTAAAACATTGTTTCATTATCCAGGAGCGCTGGCCAAGTTTTCTCCCATTAACGTCAGGAATCCCCCACATGGGATTGGACATGCTCACTCTGTTTCTTTGATTATTCCTGTTTGCCTGTCGGGATCTGGCCGACTCCAGGCTGCTTTTTTTGGACCAGGCTATTTTTATCTGGACGTGACTGCAAGCTCAAAGTTTTGTGCAGTTCATGGACGACCCTGTGGCCTCGTATTGTTTGTGTGTGCATGTGTGTGTGTGTTAATGTTACTGACTTGGGTTCTTCGTCTCTCTCCAGGGAAAAGCTGGCCGTGGCTCGTCTGCAGAGGGAAGTTGCACGGAGCAAGAGGGAAGGCACAATGGTGAGGGGTGGCGCTGTTCTCCAACATACACACATTGGCAACTACTTTCTGTCGCAGAACAACACAGACGACATTTAACCTGGAAATAATTCATGAATGTTAATTTGTCAGAATGATTCAGCTGAGCAGGTCAGAGATGTGTGTGTGTCTGGATGAAGCCTCGTTCAGCTGATCGCAGCCTCAGAGCAGGAAATCTAACCATAGACCGCAGCTGTTCCACCAAACAACTGACTCTTAGTGGCAGTGTGCCTAGAGCAACATGCACTCATCCAAAAATCGCATGTGACTTTTCACCATGACAATGTGCTTGATGTTGAAGGGGTCAGGGAGAGGTGGGTGTTTTGCCAGAAGCCCATTATGATTCCAAAGTATGTTTATAGTTTCACACTTCCCGTCTATGATAGATAAACTGGACATGGTCTCTAAAAAATGTGTTGGCTCAGCTTAAAAATGATCACAATTTTCATTGCTTCCAATGAACCTATGCTCAGCCAACCAACTTAATAATGTTCTGGCGATAGCTTGTCTTGTTCAGCCAAAGCTTTTTTCAGTTACAGCTGAGATTGTAACTGTTGATAATAATCTTTTAGCCGGGCCCCTGAGGACCTTGGGGTACGGGGAGTAAAGCAGAAAGTACGTTGGATTAATGAATAAATAGGACAGGCCATGCGTTCTCTTCACTTTCATGACTTGATTTTAGGCATGCTCCGATCGCTCAGTCACCAATCATGATCGGCCGATGTCAGTGTGATCAGTGAAGGCAGATCACTACAACCGATCACGTGACAGCCGGCGCTCTGATGAAGCCCTGCTGGTTGTGAAGCGTCTGCTCCTCCCTCGCAGCTGCTCACTCGGGAGCAGCATGTCTGCTGTGCAGGTTCTTTCAATCTGTCATGTAAAGTTTTCATCCTGTAGCACATGCACGGGTAAATGCTGTGCAGGAAAGGGCCTTCAAATTAAACACGCCATTTAAAGCTCCAGCGCTTGACGGAGCAGGGAGAATTTTACATTGATTTCTGTTCTTCACATTCGTGATGTGCTTCATGAGGTTGTCACCTGGAATGGTTTTCCATCAGGTGACTACATCATGAAGCTTGTGAATAAGGCCAAGGGTTTTCAGTACTCCAATGGTGGCTACTTGAGTCGAATTAACTATAAAACATATTAATATTATTTAGCATTATTTTCTCCCTTTGCGACACAGTTCCATGCATCTTGTTTCATTTAGCAGATGTATCTACAAGTAGAAACCAGTGTTGTAGTACTCGAGATTGGTCTTGGTTTCTCGAATGCATTTTACTGGGTCTTGTCTTAGTCTATTCAAGACCGGTTCAGACCGACAGAAAAAAATAATTGATAAAAGAAGGATTCTGTGTTTTGGTTCAGTTTTGTTGTTTCATTTTCATTTATCAGGGGTCTCAAACAGATCCACAAAAGGGCCTCAGTGAGTGCAGAGAGTTTGTTCCAAACTAATCAGGAGGGAGGAAGGAATCCGGGTCAAACGTAAGGTTTAGGACTTGAAGAGCATGAAGCTGTAAAGGAATGAAAGAAGATCATTTGACTGCTCGATGTGTATATATATTGAATAGTGGCAGTAAAACGAGATATGTTGTCATCATTATCCTACTGTATTAATGCATAGAAATGTTGTTCATCCCCTCCCTGTCTTCCAAATCTCCTCTGACCTCAGCGTCTTTTGACCTGCAGTCGAGGAAAAGGCATCACTCACTCCTGGGTTCTGACCCGAGTCACTTCTCTTCCTCACGCGAGTGGATGACGTGCTAATTATGACTTTCGAGGGCCGTGCAACGCACCGGTGTCTGAGCGTGCACGGGTCTGAGAAGGGGGGATGAGTTATCTGTGCCAGACAGGAGGAGGGTGAATGGAGGTGGAGTGGGAGGAGGGAGTATCACTAAGCTCCATTTGAAATTGGGATTATCCTCATTGGTGTCCCCCTTGCACTCTCTAACTATCATGGCATTCCTGGGAGGCTCCGGAGCTTCGCTGCTGCTCCTGAAAAGAAGGGGAAAAGAGACTGCTGCATCAAGGAGATAATTGTCGAACTGCTGGCCGGTTCAGAGCACGCTGGCTTGTACCCCCACTCCTTCTTTTTTGATACACCCACACGCCTTCCCAGCCCCCACCCAAGCCTGCCAAGGCACGGACCTTGTGAGATGATGAACTTTTCAATCTGCATCTGGTGTCTTTTGTCTTCCGGCAGCTAGAAGGTGGTGTCATTTCCAACTGTGGGGGTTTATTGTTATAATACAGTTATTGCGTTTTAAAAATTGGATTTGCTCTGGCCTCAGAAAGACAATTTATTTAGGGATTCATAAAACTATATACTCATTTGTTTGCCACTGGGAAATATTCTATGACCTCATCTGAACATCATATTTAGTCTGTTTTCAAAGAAGCAACTTGGTTGTTGTTAGGAGTTTGGTGTTATACTCTTTCTTTCCTTTTTCAATCATTTGCCATTCGTTCATCTACTGGTACAGCAACTTTATTTGACAACTTTCTCTCATTTTTAGGAACGTTTAAACATTGTTGAAACCACAGATTGCATAATTGTTCATGATCTCAGACTGCAGATTTCTACCTGCATCCTCCTCACAAATATGTCTCTTCACTTGTCCCTGAGTCAATAATCCATATAACTCATCTCCAGTTGTCCATTTCTACTTACTGAAATCTGCTTCGGGGGATGCCATCCACCCGAACAAAACAAAGTAACAAAAAAAAAAACCATCCAAATTGTCTCCCCTTTAAAACTGCCAACCCCTTTACCTTGGACTTTTGAAGCATAAATCCTTTTCCTGATAACATCCATTATCGTTTGCTCAGTGCCAGACAAAGAAGTCACAGATGAGTTGCAGGAATGAAAACCGCTCGTCTCCCCAGCTGGTTTTATACAGCCGTCGGTCTGAATGAAACTGTATTAACAGCGCGGTTTACTGCCGACTGTGTGTTTTAATTGGATCCCCTGTTGGGAAATAAGCGCTACTGGCAGCGTAAGGTTGCAACACTTTTGGTTACGGATCAGCTGGGAGAGATGAAATCCAGGCTGGCCACACAAGATGCATTAGGTATGAAGAGATACGGTCCAACGAAATCGGACCGCTGCGTGCTCGTGGCCTTTAAAGCCTCAGCTGAAACACCTCTTTGCCTGCAAGGCTGTCTCCAGTCAAACCGCTAATTCACGACCTTGTCGCTGCTGTAGGTTCCTCTGGAATTCCGCACACCCCCAACACTGAGGCGTGGTACCGGGTGGGGCCACGCTCAGTCTGCCACTTTCTTTTGATGCCACTCTGAAGTCCATCAGGGGCAGGATGCAGAGCTTCCTGTAGCGGCGCAGAAACACACAAGCCTGCATTCTGACTCGTAAAGAGGAGGGGCTGTTAAAAATGGGCATTTAAACCAGTTAGGTAAGATTATGAGCACTGGAGACGGCTGTCCAAACAACATGTGAAAGCAAACACTCTGGCTTTGACAAGCTCACTTTATTTGTCTTTGAGCTGGTGCAGACACTCCGTGATATCTGAGCTTTGACAGATACGAGCTGTGAACAAACGCACACACATGCACACATACACATTCCCATCCTTGTTTCGTAGCACTGCCCAACTTGATAGTGTCACAAGCTTGAACTCTCCTTTCCCTCGATTGTTCTGCTCCACTCTTTTTCTTCAGTATCATCGCTTTTTTATGTTGGTAATGCAGATAAGGATGGACGCTTGTATGAATATTAAGTAGGTGGCAGAGAATAGTGAAACGTGCCCGTGGGCCAAAACAATAAATGTGCTGTTTCGGTCCATGATAACGGAATCTGAAGTTTGATTACCCACCAGTGATTGCTACCAACCCATTGTTGTGCTCCACTTGGCCAATAGGAGGCGTGGAATCTGTTACTTAAAAAAATCAATGAACATTTTACTTCCAATAGTCTGTGGCTGCGACTCGTTTGAGTGCATTTAGTTTAGTTTAGGGGCAGGAGGAGCCTGTGTTGTCTTGGGGAACACTGACTTCATAGCCTTGTCCACATGGAGAAGGAGTTGGTCGTATGCGCACAAATTTGGATAGGCCTTCCATCCAAAAGGATTCAGCATTTTCAATCACCGTTTACGATACTTTTTGAGACTATGTTCCAGAGTGGACACATTTGAAAAGGCTGGATCAACAAGCCAGTCACAAACACGTATCACAGCATGTAGTAGCACGTGATCCCCGAGCTAAAACTGCACAAAAACACATTGAACTCCAAAAAGAAAAAGCTTTAATGACTGTAGAATTTTGACTTCCCACCTTGTAATATGTAGTGTAATTGTCATTCACTTAAATCTGAGGAAGGAACAAAGCACAGTAGCACATGAAAGTAATACAAAGATATATGAACTGCAGCCTAGTCATAGTGTTGTCGGGCATCCTCACTTCGAAACTTCGACACACAGGCTTATCTTTCTGCATGGAGACTAGGTTCCGTGATAATATAGAATAGTGGATCTCTCAGGCAGGGAGTCAGTCGATGGAAAGATTCAACACTGTATGCAGACTTTGATTCAGAGGTCACGGCAGAAGCGTCTCCACAACAACGGAGCAAGTATTGCCTGATGCTTGATGACCAAGCATCAGGCAATACCAACGAGGAAATTATCAAATGAAGAGCAAACTTGTGAGACGTGTGGGACAGTCCAGATATTCTTTGACTGTTGTTGAATCGCTCCGGCTGGGTCGCCATGGAAGTCACAGGGTTGCCAGATTTTTTTGCAGCGGTCCTGGAGAGATCACATCAGCCTGACGTCACATTTTTGCTTTCCAAACCCTTTATAGCGAAAAAATGTTCCACTCACTTTCTCATGTCTCTGTTGATTTGTAGTTCTGCAATGACTCACAACCACAGCTCAGCCTCAATGTCAGTCCACACCAAGCCCTTTCCCTGTTGAATATGTTCCGCTCCTGTGCATTGATACCTCACAAGCTTCATATGCACATGCCGCGCTGTCTTCTTAGCTTTTTGTTTGAGCACTACAGTGCCCACTGCAGGCCTGGCACTTAAACCTCTACTGTACTACTGTACATTGTTTTAAACCGTTTTCAGTGGATTAATGTGAACAGCTACATTTTTACACAGCCCTTTTTTATGAACAGCACAGATGAAAATCACGAGAAAAATGTGACTCTGTCGCTGATTGTCTGTAATTGCTATTTACTTTGTTCCTTTTTTTAATAATAGAGTTTGAAATGTGCACAGAACTGCCAACTGAAGAACTGCCTTTGTACAGAAATGTTTAATTCAAATACCGGTGACGCCTCTGACATCAACGAAACCGACTAATGATATTTCACTAAGTAATCAACCATCACTACGAGTAGTCAAACCATCCAAAAACAACCTTGTAACCAGGTTTTCTCAGTCTTTCGGTTGACTGGCCCTCAGCGTGCCATGTTCCCACCTTTATTAATGCCTCTCCACCTCAAGACAGAAGGAACCTTTCTGTAGTGCTTCTGACAGCTGTTGTTTGGAGGAGTGACAGCAGGGAAGTGGTTTGGGGGGAACCAAGAGGGACTCAGGTGCTGTCTCTGCAGATTGGGCTTATCACGGGCAGCACAGGGGCCAGAGGCTGGGGGTCCCCATGGTGCTCTGCATATTCAGTGGTGATGGGCGCTGACAGCCAGGCACAAATCGCATCTTCACACCGTGGCGTTCACCCACACTCTGGACTGCTTGCACTGGCTGAATGACTGTGTGGGCGGGGTGGCAGTGGACGAGACGGACGGGTGCTCCGTGGCAGTGATAAATGCTCCCTGGAATGAGTTAGCATATTCCTGGGGTGTGTGTATTATTTGCTCTTAGCGCCAGCGGCAGTGAAGGAGAGTGCTTCACTCTAATATAGTGGCTCTCCATGATAATTGAATTGATGGGCCCCTGGGGGAGAAGGGACAGAGATTTTAAGTGAATAACAATCGCCTCGCTTCTTTAACAAGTCAGTCCATAAAACATATGCTCCATTGTTCAGCCTTTATATATTCTCCCATACTTTAATAACTGGCCCAACAGCAGCCACCGTCCCTTTGTTAGAAGGACTAACCTGCCGCAAATGTTTTAAATGCAGAGTGTGTATTGGGACCAGTGCAGTATATCTGCCAGTGTCCCATCGCTGGAGGTTGTCATCGCTCCAGTCCATTTTCGATCCGCAACGATTAAAGCACTTGAACCAGCTCAGCTGCTGCGCTCTATAAATGAGCAGATTTTATCTTCTGAGTCTAATAACAGTGCAACTAAAGTCCATTTACACGGAACATCTACTGTGCTACGACACTAGATTGTCTTCATTTCACCTTGTCATTGACATACCCATGTCAACTGCCTCTCTGATCTTATTTGCTTTAGTTTAATCGCTGCGCTGTGTTAAGCCCTCAGATCCACATACTACCCTTAACTTGAAGTTTTGCACAATGCATTGTCATTAAACTTCTATGCGATCTAGACCACCTGTGTTGGTGCTTTCTGTGACAGGATATCAAAATGTTTTATGGCCTGTTCAAACCTTCCTGAAATATCGGCAATGATGTGTCGGCGTGGCCATGTGCAGAGGGCACCGTGACCTGAATACTGGTGTTGTCCCAACAAAGTGCTGCTACTGTGAGGCTTTCTAAACAAACAGCACGCCTGCCAGGAAGCCAAATCCTGCTCACGTTACACTTTCTTCTCTAGTCTGATGAGCGCGCAGCTCACACTGCCATGTTTTATTTATGAATGAGAAACCTGCGCGCATTGTGTCCCCCGTGTTCGCGCAGAGCTTTGATTAGGCAAAGAGCTCAAGCCCAACTGAGAGAGGAGGGTGTCCGGGGGGTTAGTGTGCAACATGGTTGTCTTTTTTTTTCCTCCTATTGAGCCCTTGAAGTACATGTACACGCGTGGGTCCGTCCTTGTGAAGAAGCAAAGGTCGCTGTTGTGCACTTAACTTGATAACCGTTGATGTCTTCCACCGGCACAGCTTAAATAAATAGACCATTACAATTCCAGTGACCCAGGCCGGGTTCTATTGGACCCTTATTCTCCGACATTATACTCCCTTATCTGTCTCCTCCATTTATTTCAATAGATTTTGACATCGATTGCATCCTGCACTTGATCCAATTTCCTTCTGCATGTTGACGGTGATAAATCCTTTATCAAAGAGGAAATTGCAGTTGTTATCCATGGCTGAGGTCTGATATCTTTCTCCAGTCATAGATTAGTCGTTTTTTTTGCAGATTATACACCGCTTTCCATTTGATGGTGTGTTTTTTTTCCCCGATATTGATCGACTCAGCTGACTCGAAGCCGTCGGCTGTTATTCAGGGAGAGTGTGACCTCTACAGGAGAGAATGAGAAGTGCATCCTGTCGTAGGGTAACGTGCAAGTTCAGACCGAGGATTATCTTCTCAGTTATTAAGTAAACATTCTCACAGAAAGTCACCTCGTGTGTTCGTGTGAGTCATATGTGTTCCCAGGGCGTTGGTGGAGGTGAACTTTATTTTAATATCTTTCATTGGCCTCAAAAATGGCTTGCACAAAAGAAAATCCAACAAAGAGAGAGCAAAGTCGGTCTGGAAGGAGGACGTTTGAAGGTAGTTTTTAAAGCATTTTTATTTAATAGCTTGGACATCTTGGCTCAATCTTGTATTAAATATGAACAATAGCCGTTATAGTCTGCAACACAGGCTATAAATCTTTCATTGTTATGAAGGTTCTGGGCTTGCCTCTGTCAGGCGGTTTATTGTGCCCACGGTGTTTGTTAACCCGCGAAGGCAACTCAATAATTCCTTGATGTTTAGCTAAAAAAGTGAAAGATGAAAAACAGCTTTTCAGTTCAAGGAGTGGAGGGACAGCTGTGGGTTTGTGACCAGATATATAGCTGCACTTCTTGGCAGGGGCTGAGGTGCTTTATGCTGCTGGACAGCCGGAGACTCCCTGTTGTGCTAAAGAGCCGCTCCACATAGTGTCCATGGATTTATGGTCGCGGAGGGGACAAGCACTGGTTTTAATGGTTTCTGCTTTAATGTTCTCTCCTTCTGCTGCCAGTCTGATAGAAACAGAACCTCCACGAGAGGTTTTTTTTTTTTTTAGCAATATTGTAGAGTGTAAGTGTTTATTTATTGTGCTTGGATGCTATGACACAGAACCCACTCGGCATTTTAGCTCGTACAGTATATAATTGTTTCCAGTCTGAGTTCATGAGACTGGATGTTGACTTTACTGTGCCTACAATATCAGGGAAAGAGTTTCAGAGCTCAATGGAACTGCCTACCACTAGATGTCCTCCAAGTGCTTGTTGAAGAGAATCAGCTATTTTAGGAAAGTGGTCTGGTTGTTTCTGATCTCATCCGTCACGTCAAAGGATAAAAAAGAACTGATGGATTAATGTATTTTAATCACTTTTGAAAAAAGTCTTTACTCTTAATTTTAACAAATGTTTCCCAGTTTGAGTGGAGTCAATGTGATGTTATTTTCAAACTCAAATCTCACCACTTCCTGTCAGAACCCAATGACTAAAATGTGCTTAGTTTTTATGTGGCTAGCACCAAGTTAAACAGATCCAAGTCATTTCAATGGAAGTTTTATTCACAACATTGAAATTCTATGTTCCATTTTAGTTGTACTTAGAATAGGGGACACTAGCAGCATATTAGCTGTATAGTTATCATTAGCAAATCTTGTTATTTCTGGATACAGTCTACTAAATAAATATTAAAAAAAAAGCTATTGATTATTCATTGCTCTTTATTCCTGAAAACATCTGAGGGGTGGAGACGCTCTGTGGAGAGGTCATTATTGCAGGGTAAATATACCCAGTTCAAACTCATGCTCAACAATTTTACATTGCAGTACAACACACTGCTATTGTATGTTGTAGGTTTTACAGTGCAAAGGTAGGTTTAACTTTGCGCTTGCCTGTTTAATTCATAGATTGATCTATGACTTTTGAAATGTTTCTATCCCTTGAGCTGATGTTAAAATAGAGCTGGGTGGTGACCATGAACCAGCAATCTTCTGCTGTCGCTTTGCAATTTTACAACGTAGCTTCCAAGTTGCTCAGTTGCTGTTGAGTTCAACGATGTCTCTGTTCTATTTCTTCTTGGTGGTTTCAGCTTTATGTTTTATATATATTTTAACAATGTCATCCTTTAATGTAACGTTGTTTTGTTCTCCTGGTTATGTGAAGTTAAAACAGGGGGATTCAGTCAAAGGTTGGGCATAACGAAAGAAACAGGTTAAGCAAGGTCAACTTTACGCCGCGGAGCATCTACTCAGAAAGCTGAACAACATAACATTAGTCAAAATAGGAAGCTCTCTGGGGGAAAGCAAGGCTGCCAAATGAATCAACAGCTATCGAGACAGAGCTGCAAGTGAAAAATATATGATTGGAGGAAGATTTCAGACGTTTTTGTACCATATTTCTTGACCTTTGGCATTCATTTCCACATGAAGGAATGGACTGTCAACAAGCTTGTGTCACCTCAGGCCTTTCATAATTATTTTTATTTTTCCCTCACAGCGAGAAAAGCTGATCCACGAGCTAGAGGAAGAGCGACGTCTGCGACTGGAGAGCGAGAAGCGACTCCGGGAAGTGACAGAGGAGTCCGAGCTGGGACGGGCCCAGATGCTCTCACTGCAGCAGCAATTCCTCAGGTAACAATCTTTGAGAGAAATCCAAACTTCTGTCCACATAAAGACATGGAGTAATCATCACACTTTTTATATTCATGATAAAAGCTTTGATCATGTGAACATCCAAACCAAGTCAGTCAAAGATGTACAGTAGAGATCAAATCAGCTAAAGGAACCGTCTCAAAACAATGGAAAATAGCGATGGGCTGATGAGGCTTCATCAAACGGTGTCCTCATTTTCAGAGGCCACCAGATGGCGCTCTCTGCTCTAAAATCTTTGGATTTAAACAACTGTGTCAATGACACCTCACATTTGCAAACCAAGAGCACCATCTGTTTCATGTAGCCCATCACTAATGGAAAGCTATGCAATATGTCGTACGTTCTCTAAAACAGTCATCTATTTAGTTAGAGGCTGAACATTTGTCTTTCTCCTCTATTTGTGTTGCATGTAGTGCTTTGGTGCGTCGACATCAGCGCATATCTCAAGGTGTCCTTTAGCTGCCTTGGGGGTGTTGGCCAGGGGTTTAAGTATTCCAGCTGAATTGACGCCATAATTAGCAGATAGACATGCAGAACTTCTCTTGGGCAGAAGAAAAGGTCCAGCGGATTTCCCATTGACCGCTTATCTTCTCATTAAGTTGGCAGAGAAAACCCTTCACATTTTAATGATCCCGGTGTGCGCTGCAGATGGGGACACAGTCACTTCCCAGGGAGGAATGAAATATTTTAACGCTATTCTGAAGATTTATCACATAAAATGTTCTGGACGGGCTACCAAATTAGGCTGTTTTTTTTTCTCTTTTTGCCGCTGACTCACACCCACTTTGGCAAGAAAGCAACTGCAACAACAGTAGAGGAGAATTTGAATATGAGTGTAAGTGCAATTTACCCACTAGTGAGGGTAACGTGCCTTGCTAGAGATGCTGCAAAGAGGCAAGAGGATTTTATTTGTCGGATACCTTGGACTTCTTTTTAAAAAAACTGCCTTTCAATAATTTTTCATGTTTGGTTTCAAACTCTCTCACCTCACATTTTTATCAGCTACTTTGAATTCTAAAAAGCTGAGACACAAGCAGATACATACAAGACTAAAAAAGGTGCTGCATTGCTTGAAATAGAAGTACATTCAAAATTTGCTGTCTCTTAAACTATGATCATTTTCCTTGCCAACGTGCCAGGTTGGATCGAACCATTCTGTTATGAGTTAGAAATTGAAAATTGACAAGCCTATTATACAGAGGCAGGCAATTTCCTGAGGAGGCAAAAAAGAAAAGAATGAAGCCTTGACAGGATGAAAAAAATGTGTTTTCCACTTCATATTGAGGACAAAAAACACTCACAAATATTGATGAGAAATGGCACAACTGGATATTCCATATAAATCTTACTGGTAGAGAAGTGTGACACATGAAATACCAACGAAAATGAAAGAAAGTCAGAGAATTCTGTCCAATGACAAACTCTGAATGAAAGTGGTGATCAATAATTCGGCTATAGATTAAGCTTCAAGCCGCCTGAATCATTCCTCATGATCAATTTCATTGTTTCACTTTGACATTATAAGGTCTCCAAAAATACAGGCCACATTTCCCTGCCAGGTCACACTTTGTCCCGGTGTGCAATCGTTCATAATAATATTTAGTAAATGAGTCATTAAAGTCTTTCATGAATTGTTCATTTTGCACGATTTTGAAATGTGAAAGGTAAGTAGTGATATAGTTGAGATGAACCCTGACTGCCCTCCTAGAAGCAGTGTTCCTCGATCTTATGCATGTTTTTGTCCTGCTGAATTGGCCAGTTAACAGTGGAAGAGAGATGGACGGTCGTAGCACGATTTTTCTGAGTGAGAGACTGTAAAGAAAGTGTCAATGAGTGCAGTTCCCTTCACCATCCAAAGGCCCTTAGAGACTGGGTGAACTCTTACTGGAAGAGGTCTAACAGAACAGCTACGGTGAGTTTACAGTTGGGGGGGATAAACATCTCAGGTCACAGGACAAAAGCTTCAAGCACAGTAAAAATGTTGGTTGTAGTTAATAAGTAGCTCTCAATTTTCTGATAGTTTGCTGCAAGTTGAGGAAATAAAGTCTGAAGTAGTGATGGGTATATGAGATGGGTATATGTATCATGAAACAGTTTTGCAAAGGACACTAGATAGCGGTTTAGAAATGATTTGAGGTTTAATTGAACTAGTTGTTCCAAAAATTTTACAGCAGACATTGCCATCTGGTGGCCACTGAAAATCTGTGTCATGAAACCTCATCTACCCTTCAATATTGTGTCATGAAACCTCATCTACGCTTCAATACTGTCATGAAACCTCATCTACCCTTCAATACTGTGTCATGAAACCTCATCTACCCTTCAATACTGTGTCATGAAACCTTATCAACCCTTCAATACTGTGTCATGAAACCTCATCTATCCTTCAGTACTGTGTCATGAAACCTCATCTACCCTTCACTAAACAGACACCTAGACTTGACCATGACCACCCCTGCACCACTGAGCTGTTGGATGGTTGACTGATGAATCAAAATGATTTCGGCGAACTTCAACTGAGGCCTGCCAGTGCTGTGACTGACCAATCAGTGTCTGTGTTTTGATAAAAATAAATGACAAATATATAATAATGAATAGAATAGCAACTGTTGGTTTTACAGCATGTAAAACTGCAAAATACTTGTGTCGCATATCATGGAAATAGTCTCATTGACAGGGCAAAATAATTGAATTCATGTAGGAGAGTCCCGCATTGATACAAGGGATTTTTGCTTTTTTTTTTAGCAGCTACTGCTGCAACCTGACCTCAAGTTACTGGCATTTACCTACACAAACATGCTAACAGGATTTCAGTGCCAAGTTCTAATCCTCACATGAGCGTTGTCTGTATGTGCCTAACTGGGCTGCCGCCTAAGAGTCTTTGGAGTGTGTTTACATGTACCTGGCTCATGAGTGGATTACACTGCTTATATGGCAACCCATAATCTGTGGTCCGGTGCTGCTGCGGCAGATGGGAGTGTGGTCACTTTAACTAGCCAGTGAACCAAAAAACGGAGACTCAGCCGCCGGTCTTTTACTAAGCAACTTCTCATGAACCTTTGCAGCAGTGGCATCTGCTGTTTTCACTCATTGGCTTATCAATACAGCTTCATCATTTCAGAGCCTGAGCGTATTTCTCTCTTCATCCTTCACTGTTGATTGATTTCAGCCGGTTATTTATCCTGAGTTCATCAATGTGTCATTAAAGATTGAATGTTGTAAATCAGGTAGAGTGGAATCCAATCTTTATTTTACAGAATGAGGCGTTACGGACGGCAGGCGGCGGTTGATTTGCTTATTACTGGTTGTGGACATTCTGAAATGTCAGTGTTTAAATGTTATGTGACGCAGTGAATCGAATGATTCTTGGTGTTTTACTGGCTCTGTTGGAATAGCTCCACGTCACTCGCAGACCAAGGTTCCTGCTTGAAATACTCAACACAAACCTCTAGCAGCCGTTAGTCAGTCCACATGTGTTTTTCTCAGTGAAATGCTCATTCTTTACTCATTAGGGGTGGATTGGGAGGCGGCCAAAACTAGAACAACTGCCTATTGTTCTGGGATTCCAACTGAAAAATCTCAAATTTGCTTATTTTCGTGCTGCTGATTAAAAAAAAGGCCACTTAGTTCCAGACTTAAGTGTGCACCCACATGCCAATGGCCAAACACCGTCCTCTTCACTCAGGCTGTTCGCCTGGTGTGGGTCACATGCCCAACCCCTCCTGACTTGGGTCAGCCCCCCCCCCACACACCACCCCACCCCAGGGCTTCACCAGCACTTGGCATAGGGCTTCGGTCATTAGTAGCACTAGGGATTAAAGTCCCAGCAGTCTCGCTTAGCCCACCAAGGACAGCCCACCACTCCATACTGTATGTGTGAGGCATTTAAAGGAATGAACAGGGAGAGAGAGCATGGAGGTGGACGTGGATGGAGTGAAGAAGCAGCCTTCTTGCTGCTACAGGGAGCTTAAGTTGCGCAGAGTATTTCCCAAGACCTGCTGCAGGCCTCCTCCTCTGCCTGCCCTACTCCATGCAGACAGGATGACCAGTGAGAAGACTGTATCATGGGGCGTACTCAAGCCTAAACATCTGTCCTGATGATAACAAATGGAGAGGAAGTCCGCAGGTAATAGTTAACTTTTCCAATTCAGAATCATTCATGTTCTTTGATGGTATCTGCTCTGCAACCATTCTAATGGTTCATTCTAATGCTCTGTGTGATGTTTTGTAGATTGTACTGCAAGATATTTCAACGATGGTTTGGTGAAAACAATAATCATGTGTTCATACAACAACCCCACTCAATGTCGAAATGACACTGGAAAATAGTAAGGTCATGTAAAGGCATGTTCAGCATCTTTCTTTCTTTTTGAATGTTTTTCTTGACTCTCTTTTCGACTTCACTTCTAGTTTTGACATCTCCATTTGCATCTTGCTTCAGGCATTATGCTTGGTCCTTGTCTGGACAAAATAATGGTATATGAGGACTGAGAGACTCCAATGGGAATCCCCTTATCAACAGCTAAACATACACTAGTAAAAGCGTATCAAGTATATCAGGTGCTTTCTTGGGCGATTGTATGTCCTTCACGTCTCTGTCAGGTCAGTCTTCCCCTGCACACTTTTGTTGTATAGTTTGTTCCCCCCACACTCACACCTCTCTACTGAGGTTTGCTTCAGTCATCTCTGTCTTATAAACAGTGATGTAGCCAGATATGAGCCACTTCTTCAGCCCTGCCTATTCTTTGACCAAACATTCCCTCCCAGTGTGCGTTAGTCAGCATGTGAGACAGGGAGGCCCGATGATGTAAACAGTCAAGAATGGTAATGCTGTTTAAGCCCAGACGTGCCAGTCACCAACGCAGTTTCTCGTCGCATTCTTTCTCCAACAAGAGGTCCTGTCTTGTGAGTCTGGCTCTGCTTAAGATTTCTGTCGCGACCTTGACTGAAACGAGTGGTGGAAGTGGCATGAAAATGAGCCTAACCTAATGCAACAGCTGGCCACAGTGCAGCCAGAGTGATTGCTGTGTGTTTGCAGATCAATGGCCCCTCCTTTAATCACCCGTGCATCCTGCCACGCCTGGACCAAGTGTTTTAACTTGGACCCCCACCAGGCACTGGCGGCTGCCAGATCAATCAGACCTCTGTTTTAAATGACACATCTGGGGTCATTATCCGGATAAAAGTCTTTTTTGAAGTCCTAACACTTGCCCAATGGGGACAGTGAGTGTTAAGCAGATAATGGGTGTCTGGGCTGTTTTAGGGAAACCTTAGTTATTTTCAGTATTTGTGAGAATTTGCTTTGGCGTGAGACTGGGGATTACCTCTGGTGGAATCTAGCTGAATTAGACACCAACTAGGGAGTTTTGGTGCCAATCTTAGACCGAGACTTGCTTGGCACCCAGCTGAGTTTTCATGTTGCATTGTGGCTCCAACTGTGCTCCAAGATGGCAAGAAATCCCATCGCCGCACTGAGATTAGACAGTCATCACGTCAAAAGAGGTCAGATATCAAGCTCTTGCAGAAGTGGGACATAACTGCACAGCAGTGGTTGAGCTGTTTCCGCTGGCTTATGAAGCACAGGTCGGTGCCTGGAGCCAAACAGCACGTCATTCATCTGACCTCATGATGGCTGCATGGATTTGTTTGACAGGCAGCAGCTGTGGGTCAACACATGAGCACTGAAACAGCCGGGATGGTTCATGATATGTTCTTTCAACCTCTGTGTACTGATGTCACACCACTGATAGAATTGACTGATAGTGTGTGTGTTCATAGGTATGTTTTCTTCTCACTAAAGTAAAGTTCCCCTTATAGCTAGCTTGCTTTAGCTTTAACTTTAATTCTTGTCCAGATGTTTCATGTCATACAACGTACAATGTTAACCCCAAAGCAAGTAGATTTTTAAGGAACTAAAATGCCAAATATCAGCAAATGAATCTTAGAAATTAGCTGCTGAATACAGTATTTGCTGTTTGAAATGAAGGTTGAAATGGATGATTAAAACAATGATGATCACTGACCTCAGGAAAAATAAACATCTCTTCTATCACCGAAATATTTCCCTCTCTTTTCTCAGCCGGGCGCCAAATTCTGAAGATAATGGGTTCTTCGTTGCTAGCTGCTTCCTTTGGCCAGCAGTGAACATGTGGCACGTTTGTGCTCTAAATCCTTCCAAATGTTGCAGCTGGAGGGAGAACCAAAATCCGGTTCCCTCCATATGTCTCTTTTAATTTACTCCTTCTAAAGACGATCCCTCAATTGCACCCTGTGGCTCCTAGGGAGAGTGTCAGCGCCGGCGCCACCGCTGCTTGCTCACATGAATTGATCTGTGTGAAGTTTAGGCTGCCAGTCCACGTTTAGAAACTAGAAAGCTTCACTCGTGAGCAGTGAAATACGGGTTGTGAGGGCATGCTAAAGATGCTGGCCTCTTGATCTCCTTTCCTCCAGCATTTCTGTCTTGTTGCTAAGGTCAGAGGTCCTGGAGAAGAGAGTGAGCGGTCACAAGGCCGATGACCTTTTGAAACGCAACCCGGCTGTAACGTGCATGACTGATGCGTTTGACTTTTACAGCTTTGAATTGTCCCAAGGGATTTCAAGTGGACCGTAGTTCTTACAGAAATAACACCCTTATTTAGGTCACATATGAAGAAAGGGTCCCCCTTGCATGTTTTCTGCTCTAAGAGGATAAGAGTGGCTTAGTGTTGGGTTAAGCCAGGCAATCATCGAGCAGGAAGACTCCAGTGATTTGCTGAAAGGGAGTATGAAGGCTAGAATGAAAATATGCTGGAGCCAAAATGCACATTTGTGTCTGGAGCACAGAGGGGTCATGCCAGCCTGTGGTGGTCAACTTCATGTGAAACTTTGCAATTTGACTTTTGTATCATATTTAGCTTCTATACATTTGTCAAAATACATAATGCAAATAGTGTGAAAGAACCAAAACGCTTTTCCAGACCCCATGAACTTCCCACACATCGCTGGGAATGCATTGAATGTTCTTCGTGTTTGAAGTGCATCAACTGTTTTGCCGTATTATCTATGTGTACTAATGTTTGGTCAATCAAATCACGATTTGGTTTTTTATATTGTTGCATTAAAGGTGTGTCAGCACCATGTGGGGGATCATTTTTAGAAACGTGGAGGTGTGCATCAGGGATGTCACACGTTTTGTGACCACATTTTTTCAACACATTTGTGTCGGTGTGGAGGACATACACACTGGCAATTCAGAGGATCGTCTTGATCCCTACAAGACGGTATTTGTCTCCTGTCTGACCTTAGAGTAGCTCAGTTGTCCATACCAGCAGGAGTCTCTGACACATGCTTCATTGTGGGACAGTTGGGAGGCCTGCCAATAGGTAGGACTCATGACTTACTGCAGACGCAGTGAGCAGAAAATGAGGAACACCGCTTTCAGGCTGGCTACATTCATCGTTGATTGAGTGCGAGAAAAAAAGGTTTATTTATCTGAATGGCCGACACCCACATATCAGCCACAGAGTCTTGGTCAGCACACCGAGCACAGTGCCATCGCTGAGGCGTCACTGGGATGTCTGCACTCTCTGGGCTTTTTTCACTAAAGTAGAGACATTAGACACAAACAGAAGCTCAAGATGGGGTGAGTTTTAGCTTTGAGAGATTTGTAAAACTGCTGTAGCAGTAACAGTAACAGCAGTATTTGTAGTGGACCTTGTCATTATCCTGAATGGAATGAGCCATGATACTTGAAGTCCTTCTGATTCATTTAAATGCTCCTTGTCCTGCCCAGAACTTTCACCCTTCACTTGGACTGCAGCTCTCGTCCATTGTTCACTGCTGTGCCCCTGAAAGCACCGTATCTCTTCATCTATGCAGAGATTCTCCTTCTTAAAAACTTTTGTCACTTGAGCTTTGTTTTGTAGTCAACGTCCAATTGAATCATTCAAGTGAATTTACTTCTTGTCTGTTTGGAATAGCTTCAGCTCATCTGCAGTGGAAGCTACTTTTCATTCTTAAAGACCTGTAAAACGTGCGCATATATTGTCTACTCTAATAATATGACCACTGCTGAGTCATCTTATAAGCGTTTTATTTTTGAATTTCATCTACTCAGTTTGTCCGTTTAGTTTAGTGGGACACATGTAGCTATCGACAAAACCGAAATGACTTTTGCAAATGATAATGACATGAAATTCTGTTTCAGATCTCACTCTTCAGATCAGTCTTCGCTGCACAATATTATCACCTTGATCGCACAAACAACCGTGCAGCGAGCAGGCTTTTAGCTAGGATTTTGAAACAGGCATCCAAAGTGTGGCGACTTGTGAGGTGTGGGTTAACGGCGAGATTAAGCCGGTAAAGAAATATTGCGCCACGATGCCCGAGCTACAGCAGCAAAAGGATTGAGAATCGTCAAATTTCTTTTAATCTGCAAAGTTACCAGGCGGAAACAGCCAGTGTGATGGCACTACGCTGTTGTACAGGCAATAGTGTTCGTACAAAACTGGCCGTCCATTTTTTTTCCTGTTTTGCAGTTCATGACGTACCAGGACGTCCAGACACCCCCCTAGTCAAAAGCCTGGCAGTGAGTGTGTGACAGGTTGATCTTCATCTGAATCTCTGTTTAAATCAAAGTTCTGTTATAGTTCAACCCAGTTTTGGCAGATTCTTCATTCAACATCATGTGAGAATTGCAATACAGGACATAGATTAGACCAAGGACCATAGACCATAAATACAATACAATAATAATTTACTTTTTCATAAATAAGATTTTAGAAAGATAAGTAAAGTGTAAATGAAAGTATCGCAATAAAACTGCTCCAACAGGTGAACAGTTTTTACTGTTGGGGGCGCCACCACTTTCTTTAACAATTTTCTTTTCAAGAACTTCTTCGTATTTGGTAACTATCACGAATTTGTGGCAACTGTATTAAAACTGAGCGTCTCACGTCCCAGAGGTGTAAAACTTTTAGCGGCCCTCTAGGGGACGCTTGCGGCCCAACCATGGGCCCTATGGTGAAGAATCACTGGATTAGACAAAATATTCACCTTGACACTGGACTTGGGCTTTAATTGCCCTCCTGCGTTTTGTTGACGCATCACTCTGCCCACCTCAGCGGCGAGCAGTCAGAGCTCGCTGCTTCTCATCTTGCGTGTATTCTGCGCTACACGTTTGATATTCAGCTCCAGCACCTCAGGGGTCAGGAGGGTCAGGGTTTACTTACGCCGCTGCATATAGCCAGACATCAGTGGCCCTTTTTGCCATGCCTCTCCCCTCGCTGATGCTTCCAATAAGTGGCTGGTTGATCGCTCAGGACTCAAGCAGAAGGTGTCAGAATTTATGGTGATGTTAAATCATTACGATGAAACACACTTATTCCGTTTGATTTTTTTATGTCTTTCCTCATAAATGATTGCATGGTTATTTAGCACTCTCAATGCAGGCACTTTTATGGCTATGATTCTTCATCGTCCAGTTCTCTGTCCTTGCCTTGAGGCAAACACATGCTGCACATGGCTGTCTTACCTGTCTTCTAGAGCAGGGGTTCTTAACCTTCCTGATCTTGGACCCCACCTTTTCCAGAACAAATGGCTCCGGGGCCCATTCAAGGTATAAAACTGGATCATTACTGTGATTACTGACTACAGCATTACTGAATTCATTTGTGTTCAATAACCACACATGTAAAAAAAAAAAACCTTGTGAAATGACATGAAACCATGTGATCAGTGCAAAGATATTTGTCATCGAAAAGTCCAACCAGTTGTAGAAACGGGTCGAAGTGATGTTCATCAAACTTACAAAAGAAAAAAAGAAAAATTGGAAAAACTGTATGCAATAAATAAAATAATTAATAAAATAAAATAATAAAGAAATGTCTAAATATCATAAAATTGTTTCTTTTTCCATGAATAAACCCTACAGAAAATAAATAAAGTGTAAATGAAAGTATCGCCATCAACTGTTCTAATTCGTTTTAAGAACCGCTCCAATAAGTGAACAGTTTTTACTGTTGGGGGCGCCATCATTTTCTCTATAATTTTTTCTTTTCAAGAACTTCTCCATACTTGGTGACTATCACAAATCTGCAGCTGTCAATTCAATTCAACATTCAACATTCAACATTCGACACACTACTGCCACTATATGTGGCAAGTGTATTAAAACTCACATCTCACAGCCCAGAGGTGGGCAACAAAAAACTTCTAGCGTGCCCTCTAGGTGGCGCTCGCAGCCCAACCAACGGCCTTGGCCCTATGGTTAAGAATCACTGGTCTAGAGTATCTCATCCCACAACAGTGTGAAGCTTCAGGTAGAATGACTGGAAGCATCAGGTGGTTAAGTAAATGTAAGTTTTCCTATTGCATTTGTTGATTCAGAAGACAGGAATTGAGCAAACAAGTACATGGGTGGGACGGCTTATGTGGAAAAGTTTAGAGGCAAAGTTAGAGTATAAAAAGTTTGAAGAGAAAGACAAACAACGAGGGTCATAGATAGGCGAGATGCAGGTTAGGTTAAGGTGGAGGAGACTGCTCTGGCGACCCCTGATGGTCAGTGCTGAAGGACAAAGATGAACAATTGCGTGAACCCATTAAATGAAAAAAAAGAAGAAAAAAAAGAACAAATATAACAGCCATCATATTAGAAAGAAATAACGTGAAATTACAAAATAAAAAATGCAGGGGCTAAAAATCACTGGTATTAATTACACAAACATATGAGTAAATCGTTTGATACTATAAAAACAAATGTATTCCTGATATTATGAAATAAATGAATAAAGAGAATGATTTTACATTAACACAATAAGCTTTACTTTCTTTAAAATGGAGATAAGATAAGGGAATAGATTTTAAAATCATCTTCAATATGCTGAGAAGATATTTACACCGCAGTGCACCTATTGTTTTCTTGTCAATATGTTTCATTTGTAACCCTTCTATATGTCTGTATCAATTGGTTTGTTTGCAAAAACATGGTCCTATGTGTAATGTCAGAGTCTGGAGGAAATGAAATGTTTCATGTAATGAAACAGAAGTGCACCTGAAAACAAGATATAACAGACACAAAAGGTTGATTATTGTTATACTTGGTGAAAAAAACATCATTTGGCAGATTTTCAAATTAAATTCAAGTTCTTTTAGATGTATAACAGTCGTCATTCATTCAAAAAATATAATTCATGAATATGGAGTGTGAAGATGTCTTGTTGTTTGTGTATGTCAGGAGGCCTCTGTGAAAACTGCTGTGCTGCCTTTAAAGAAATCCTCTTGAGCACTGCTGGAGAAGGTTGTGCAGACCTTTGTTCAGTGAGAACACTTTTGTTTTCCTGAGGTGGATCTGCTGCCAGAATTGGCAGTAAAACTGGCAAATATGCCTTTTTACACTTCACTGCCAATGGAGTACTCCGTCCAGCCACTAATCATTTCTTGTCCATTGTGGTTTTAAAAGTGGCTGTCAGGTGTTTCACCAGCTGCAGTATAGGAATGTACAGTGCAGGAATGACGAACCAAGTGAGACTAAACTTTGGTCCTGTCTCAGCCTGCTGTGGCCTCATCAGCTTGCATGTGTGAGGGTTGACCTGACGTCAGTAGGGGGCAGTCTTTGTCAATTCCTCAGTGCATGGAGCGCAGACAGGAGTGTGCACCAGTGTGTCTTGAATCTCTCTACGAACTTTTCATTGTTGCTGCGGCTCATCAGTCCCCTTTGTGACGTATGACTGATCATAACTAAGAAAAGGATATTGCGTTGTATATCCGCTGCCTCTCTGCAATTGTACAGAGTCGACACAAGCAGGGTCAGAGGTCCTGGTGCTGCCTGTGGGATAAGGACAGCACATCAAGGGCTTATTCTAATGGATTCTCTTTTCAACATCCGAGCGTCTCTTTTATATGCAGCTCCAGCAGACTGCTGTCACGACCAGCTGAAGGTCTGCTGCGGTTCAAGTAATCAGCAGAGGTTTGCGTGTGATCACACAAACATCCGAAAGTGACATGCCATCGACCGTGCCGTTTCATGCAGGGATTTTGAACAAAGTGTCTGTTATTATTTCTGATTATGGAATGTATTTCATGGGTGAAATGTCCGTGTTGTCCGTACTAATAAAGTTCCATCAAGTCTCATCTGAATGTGTTTTTTCTGTGCAGGATGGAAGAGACGGTGCGCTCACTCCTGCAGAACCAGGGTGTCCTGGAGCAGACTGCTGTGGACACGGTGGACATCATGAAGGCCTACAAAGTAAGGAAGCACTTGACTGAGCGCCAACTCTGTTTAGCTCACTAAAAATATGTGCGCTAAACAGAGCTGCGACAAATGTCTTAGTTAATGATTGATAAGGATATTGAGCATTTGTCATTTACAGGAAATATTATTGGTGGAGGACTCTTAGTACTTAGGCTGAACTGTCCAGGGCGATGGCGAGTGTGAGAAAGAGAAGCGGGTGCAGGCAGGATGGAATAATTGGAGAAAAGTGTGTGTGTGTGATGTGTGACAAAAGGGTGTCGGCAAGGATGAAAGGGAAGGTGTACAACATGGTGCTCAGGCCAGCAATGTTGTATGGTTTGGAAACAGTGGCACTGAGGAAAAGACAGGAGGCAGAGCTGGAGGTAGCAGAGATGAAGATGCTGAGCTTCTCTCTGGGAGTGAGCAGGATGGATAGGATCAGGAAGCAGTCGATCAGAGGGACAGCACATGTGGTCAGGTGTTTAGGAGACAAAGTCAGAGAGGCTAGATGGAGATGGTTTGGACATGTACAGAGGAGAGAGAGCCAGTACATTGGTAGGAAGATGTTGAGGTTGGAACTGCCAGGCAGAAGGTGGAGAGGAAGGCCAAAGAGGAGGTTTATGGAGGTGGTGAAGGAGGACATGAGGTTTGTAGGTTTGAGAGAAGAGGAAGCAGAGGACAGGGGGAGATGGAGGGAGATGATCCGCTGTGTGATTATTTACCTGACATGACCAAAAGTGAATTGTTTTACCTCTTTCAAAGCAGCAAAGGCAAACAATGTATCCCTCATAGTTTTTTCACAATGGCTCCGTAGTTGCGTAAATTGTTATGACTATAAAGCAGTGACCGTGTTACCGGTTCCAATCGCCCTATATATTTCTGTGGAACGAGAAAAATGGCGCCATTAATCCGGCATGGCCACAATAAAGAGAGCACGACCATTGTGCGCAAAAACAATGAAATTATGGGAGACATAAAAGAAGGCAGAGATGTGTGGAGGCTTATGTGTTCCTGCGAGAATAAATGGAATTAAAATACGAGATTAGCGGCCATGATGATGTGAGTCGCCGGCTTTAATCTGCCCCTGGGTGCTCAGGCCTCATCATGCCAACATGAAGAAGAATCTCTGTGAAATAGATACAGTGTCTTCATATGCAAATACTGTCTCGCTCTCTAATCCAGCCTGGGTTCCCCACAACTCTGAAGCATTTAGATGAAGGGTAGATGGTGGGACTGATAAAGAGAGGAGCGGTGTGTTTCACAAAAGGCGCTAACACATTATTTGACGGATTATTCTTGTCAGTGATGGAGGAATGTGGGAGGCTGGCAAATGTGGAAGTGGGACTATTGTGGGAAGGGAAGTAGAAAGTACGAATGGAAGTTTTTTTGGGAGGACGAGGATGATTTTTTTAATGCAATCCTTCCTATAGAGTGGGGCGGCCTGCCCATGTGGGGGGCGTGGAGCGATGCCTGGACGGGGGCGCGTATGACCTTGGACAACATACTTTTTTGCTGTTCTCGAATACTGTGGAATTGCACATCCACCCATGATTTTTTTTTTGTTCAGGTCTTTTCTGTCACAGACAAAAACAGTGTTAGTAAAGTTATTCTTTGTTGTAAGTTGATCGATATTACTTTATTTTTTCTTTTCTTTAATGTTAAAAAGGATACAATGTCACAGAAAGTAATTGAGAAGCACTGGTCTAATTGAACCTGCAAACATACGGTGAACAAAAACATGTTAAAAATCTCAATCTCCACTGACATTCTTGGATCTTTCAACACGTCAGCCTGTCAATGTCAAGGTCTAACTTAATTTGTCCTCGCTCCTGGTCACTTCAACCACTCTTACAAACCCTTCCAGTAAAACGTACTACAATAGTTTGTGGGAGAACTTGTAGTGGTAGCACACATGAATGGGATGTATAGGAAATTTTTGTCTGTATTAAAATTACTGGCTGTAGAAGTATCGACAGTACTGCGGGAAGTACAAGTGCAAGTGCTTCAATGGTAGTTGAAGGACTGTGGAGAATGTGGTATTATATTGTTTATTGTTCTAGGCTCAGAGATTAAAGACACAGGATGTAGTGATACAGCACATGATGTGGACTTCATTGTCCAATGTTGAACCGTCAAAATGAGAACTGAACCTATAACCATACGACAAAGAAGGATGGTTTATAGTCCAATATTCCTATCTACTGCCTGTAGTGTATTTGTGTGTTGGCTGAAGATTTTTTCGTGTTATTTATCAAATGAAGTCGATGAGGCAATGCAGAGTGTGCGAACATTCCGAGGCTTGTGTGATTAGCAGTGGGCGGAAACTGTCAACGGGGGCTGTTGCTGACTTCAAGCTGCTGTGTTTAACTTGAGTGAACCATCCCTGCACAGTGACTTGCCTGTATTCTGTGTATTCAGCAGATAAACTCAATAACTTGAAAGGGCAGCGGGAGCGACAAGGTTCTGCCTCGCTCGCCGGCTCCCTCTGTGGACGTTATTACTAGGCCCTTAAACGCCGCCTGATGAGCGCCCGCTCTGAGCGGGCTGCAGACTTCACAAACAAAAGCCAGCTGAAAAGCGTGACCATAAAGTATTGGCTCTAACACAGTTGTCTGATGGAATCAAACAAGATTGAAAACCTAATATATGTTTAGAGGAGATTGGATCAAGCAGAAAAACAAGGCGCTGTGAAGAATTTCCGAGTGAGAGGAGGCTTGTTCCTCCGCTGCATTTGGGTATGAAAGGAGTGCTGCAGCAATCCATCAGAGCTGCCTTTGTCCACCACATTAACTCCGTGCATCGTCAGGTTTGACAATTATCTGTCAGAGCTGGGATAGAAATGAAAAATGTCACACGTGGACGTGGTGATATATCACGCTGCAGTAGTTGAATACCCCTCTGTCTTTAAAGAATAGACGTTTTAAAGTTAGTCTCACTCTGGCTGTGAATATGGGGCTGTAGAATGATACCTATTGTGGAAATGGAATGATAAAATGTCCCTGCTGAGGGAGGTTTGGGAGGATTTCCACCTCAAGTGCTTGGGCTTCCACTCAGCTTTTAATTAAACCCAGACGCTCATCTATGTCCACTGTCTATTGTCAGTTTTAATTGCACCTATTGTCTTGTGCTTTTGGGGTGAGGAGAGTTCAACGTACTGAGTCTGACTTTTTATGGTGCAGTGCTACTTGAAGAAGCCAAACAAACCAGCCTCATCGTCCAAGTTCAGGCGCGTTTGGTGCCACAATGTTGGGTTGATGAAACAGCATCCTAATTTTCAGAGGCCACTAGATGGCGCTCTTGGTTTAGAAATGTTGTGAGGTGTCATTGAATTAGTCCAAACATTTTACAGCAGACAGCTCCATCTGGTGGCCTCTGAAAATCTGTGCACTGTTTCATGAAGCCTCATGTACCCATCACTGCCACTATGGCTCCAAAACTATGTCGTCTGTCAGGCTGGGTTAGGGGAAAAGTGTTTCATGTAGAAAGTTTGCTTTGAAGCCAGACCAGCACACACTATCCGAATGAGCTTCAGTTGTGTGAGAAATGGTGATTTTGGAAGTCACTGCAGTGATGTATTCCCAATCTTTTGTTTGAAATATGTTTTGTTTCATGTCGGAGAGCAAGTGCCTTCTGTGGTGTGTCAACTGTCTATTGATTCATTCTTGATTCCAGATAAAATTAGACAATTCGTGTTGTCAGACATCAGCCTGTCTAATTAGTAGTTAATAATTAGCTGTATGATTTATGGCAGATGGTTGAGCCCACCGCTATAACAAAACCAGAAGGCACTGAAGAGACTGGTGTAGTGAGACAGTCAGTGTTGGAGTCGTCAAGGTCGCTGGAAAACAAGCCGAGCTTGATTTGGGATTAAGGGATGTTTTTCTTGTTAAAGCATATTGTCCCATCTGCCAGCTCTTCTTTTTACTCTCTGGGTGTGACTTCTGCCATTCCAGTCCTCTTTTCCCTCCCTCTCTTCAGAGAACTCTCCTTCCTACGTACCTACTCGTGCTTTCTCTGCCTCGCCTCCTAACCTATCTTTCCATTGTAATGTTTCAGGATAAACTCACAGAGGAAGGGCAGAAACAGCACTGTGTCCCCGAAGAGAATGGGCCCCTGCTGGCAGCTCATCCAGAGCTTGAGTTTGGACTGCTGGCATCCACCAATCAAGATGCCAGCTTGGCAGAAGAGGAAAAAGACAAAACCAAGGTTCTCCTGGAACGCCTGAAGGCTCTGGAGGTAACTGCTCTCCCAACATGCTTTGATCCAGCCTCGTCATCAAGCTCTCTGCTCACCTTCCGTCACTGGCCCCGCGTCTGAAAGCATGACAGATCTTCAAACGCTTCTCTGTTAGGAGGAGAAAGCTGTCCTTGGAGAACAGAGCAAGCCTCAGGCTGTATTCTGCCTTTGTTTACCTCTGTGACCGCAGTCCCAACAACAGTGTGGAGTCCCTAAACACACATCTACTGAGGCCTCATCAGGAGACTCGTCATATATGCGGATAGTTCTGCCAGTAATTAGTGTGTGAGTCAGGATTATTGCTGCCTTTAAAGGAGATTGATCTGTTTGCAGACACTTTTTTTGTGATTACTTTTGTTTGGAGACCAGTGAGTATATTAAATAAAATCAGAAAACTGTCAGTGGGCTGTCCTACAAAAGTACAAAAACAGTCCGGGGGAGTGTGTGGGTCCATCGTCTGGCTGATTTCCTTCATTTAGTACGCTCGGTGACCCTCCAATTCTCTTATCGTCTCTACTGAGAGTCGGCCACTGTCCCCGTGTGCTCTGCCGTGGGCGAGGGTTGCTTGACAGGCCCGCCCATCAGGTGGCTTCACTTGGCGCGGACGGTCATCGGGAGTACACTCCAGCGAGCTTGTCGATTCCGTGAGGATTTGTTGAAATCGACTGGCAGTTGTGGTCATGAGGATGGAATTGGAGGAAGCAAAGACCCAGACAAGGACAAGGTCAGGGCAACGGAGCAGGGTATTACTGACAAGACAGGGATAATCCATGAAATTGAGCCGAAGCTGGAACGTTTGCAGCTTGTTAGTCATTGCTTTAAATAAAAAGCCAAACAACTTAAAAAAAATTATATCAGATCTATTAGCTTTTTCCATCATGACTGACTGTTATTGTCATTTATCATTTACGCCACGGAATTTTTGATGTCTGATTACTCTGAAATCTGGATTGATAATCTCAAAGCGAAAATAATTGAGTTAGTAATGAATTTGTCACTTATCAGGACTGCATAGGAGCCCATGTAGTGCCGCCGATGACCTGTTGCTGTGTACTGTTATATTAGAAACCAGAAGCTGTTTAAGTCACACTGGCCCAGGTGATCCATCTCAGGAGGCACATTAGTTGGAAATTACCTTCAAAATGGCACTATCAATAGGTGTTGGCCATTTAATTCCATTTCAGCCAGGCTGTGATTAATGCAGGCCAGGCCCAAGCAGCGAGCGGTGATGCATCACTTGTCTGCTGCCGTGTGTAAACTTTCCGTCTGCTCTGTCCACCTCCTACCTCTGTAGCTTTGCTTTCTTCATTTGGCTCATGTGCACTGCACCTGTTCTCGGAGCGCGTGGAGAAGCATCTACGAGTGACATTCTAATTATAAAAAAATGGAAATGTTGAAAACACAGCATTTCATTTGCGATGTGATTTATTAGATGGGCCCATAAGCAAATATAAATATGTATAAAAATGAACTGCTGGCTTAGTTTTTATGCTGCGTTGCATCTCATCCCACACATTAGTGTTTTGAATCTCTAAACACAGACCATATTATATGCAGCTCTGCGATACATCACTTACCTAAATATGTCTGTTTTATCCTTGGATCACCAACTTGGATATGAATTCAGGCTGTAGTGAGACATGCTCACATGTGCTGGGTGTAATCACCCTGCATTAAGAACTTCCTTCGATTTACTAAGTCTGACTGTTTGGGTGGGTAATTATTTCCTTCTCGTCAGATTGGAAGATTCTCAAAGGTCAAAGGCTGAGAATAGAAGGGCCGTGTTATGCCGCCTGTCTCTGACAAATTGGAATCTTCCGCTGATCAATAAGGGGCCGCCTGGCTGCTCGGCGCTATACTCTTATTAGAGACCGTCTTGAAACGGCTGAGCTGCCGTGCCAAAGTTCAGCACCATAACTTCCACCCGCTTGACCTTTTTTATCTGCCCTGGATTTGATTGGCTTCCCAGGTTCTGGTTCTGACATGTGACCTTTGTGAAGCTCCACTTCCTGGTGATTTGCCGTGATTGCTGCCTTACTTGTTGCTGGCCCATGTAAAAACACCGGTTGTGGTCATCCAAGTGATAATGTTTGTTGTTATGCAGGAGAAGAATTCTGCCTTGGCCTCAGAGAACGAGAGTCAGAGGGAGCAGTACGAGCGCTGTCTCGATGAGGTGAGTGGGGCACTGTTACTTGCATTGCAACAAGTATTTTCAATATATTTATTTCAACATGACTCTGAGCAGTTTCTCAAATTAAAAACACTGATGTATACAGTGAGCAGATGCTCCTCTTTGACCTTGTGACCTCTTTTAAACACACTTGGCCTTGTTTATGAAAAGTAAAGCTAAATCTGTGGTGGAAAACATGCTCCCTGCTTGTTCTCTACCGGCGCTCGTGTTTGATCCTGCTGTCTGTGTTGGGTGGTTGCAGAGGCTCATTTCACCATATTTACTCACATCTCCGCTCGCTCAATAATCCGGGGCAAGTGAACTCCAAAGAGCCATTGTGGCTTAACACGCTATTAATGAGCAATCAATGGGCTGTAATACAAAGCGCTTCTGCATTGGCGTTGTGGTTGGAGTGTGAGCACAGGATCAACAACACTTAAGCAGCGTGCACCTCTGCTTTGACAGCAACCTTGAGCTGTCAATACACAAAATTGCCATGTGGGAGTTGGAGGAGTGGGTGTGAAATACACATAACGCTGGAGTCGCTGCTGGAAAATCCATATCCTCTGTTTGCCTCTCTAATCATCTGCTGTTTTATTTTAGATTGGTCTTGGAGGTCTTGTTCAGTGCAGCGTTGTGAGGTTCACAAAAGAGCCTCATCATCGAACCTCAAAGACAAAGTGTGATCAGTGATCTTTTTCTTCTCTTTCTCTGTCCTTTTGAAGGTTGCCAATCAAGTGGTGCTGGCACTTCTCACCCAGAAGGTTTGTGGATATGACGACGAACGCATCTTCTGCGCTGTTTTCTGGGACAATAAAGTCTCACAAATGTTGTGGTTGTGGTCTTCAGGATCTCAGAGAGGAGTGTCTGAAACTGCGAACACGGGTTTTCGACTTGGAGCAGCAGAATCGGGCTCTGGGGATTTTGTTCCAACAGAAGATCAAGCCGGCCTCGGACCTGCTCCTCCAGGTCTGTGAGACAGCTGAGTCATAAACTCATCAGCAATAGCATTAATATATCATCTTTCTCCTCTGAGTAATACTGGTCGGTACTTAACTTAAAACAAATCTGCTGTCCTAGCGCAACAATAGACCCCACAATGGATAAACAAAATTAAAATGACATATTTGTCCTTGCAATAGTTTCATTTGTCTCTTCAGTATTGCCTTATTTTTTTAATAAATGTTTGGGGTTTTTTTTTTTTACAAGTTCCAATGAATTTTGACATTTAGTGACATATTCAGCCATAATTTACTTTATTTTTTCTTGCAATAGTTTCGTTTATCACTTATTATTTGTCCCTTATTTTGTAAGTTCCAATACATTTAATGGCATTTTTAGCCATAATTGACTTTGCATTAATTGTACATGAATGATTGTTGTTAACTTAAAAAATGCCAGGCCTCGTGCGATCAAAACATCACAGAAAGCTTAGAGCAAAGATTGATTTAAAAAACAGTCCATCTGGCAGAGATGGCTAATAAAAACAGAAGGCCAGATTGCTGCGGGCGTGTTGTAAAGCTTCAGCTGCAGCCACTTCCCCGGCCATTATCAGACACTGTCAAGCACAAGTGTATTATAAAAGGCCAGAAGAGCGATATTGATGACACTGCTGCGGGGACCAGGAGGTGCAATCTGCTGGAGATGTGAATTAAGCCACTTAGAAATATGATGTCTCTGTTTCATTGACCCGGCTCGCTGTTCCATATGATCCTGCACATCGATGGCCTGCAACTGTGGGTGTCATCGAAGGGTGTGAAGGAGGAGTGATTCTCATCAGTCAACTGGTGTTGGCCAGTGTAAAGCAGGCGATGGAAGGGGAGCAGAATTTCTGACACCTTGTACTGATGACGGCAAATCCGTCTTTCACTCCTCTCTTCTTCCAGATATAAATATAGCAGTGCGCTGCTTATTCCTTTATGATGGTGTCCTCAAACAGCAACAAGTGATTCATTATCAGAATGAATCACTGAATGATTACATGGTTCTGAGGTGCAGTAGGAGAGTGATTAATATCTATGTTTAGCCATGTGGGAGGAAACTTTTGCAGGGATGTCAGCATTTGACGTTTTGGACAAGATGTCAATACTCACTTTTTTTAAATTCATCTTATTGTTTTTTTTCTTTAATATATTAGAATTTTAATCAGCTTTATCACCAATGTCAGCCAGCATCCCACCAACTACGAAAGTGCATTCATGAAAAAAATAAAAATAAACAATCATAATAGAAGTAACTAATAAATAAATAAACCACAAACAACAGGGGTTGTTCACAAATAATAAAAATATATGCTTCTCTCTATGCCGACTTTGATTTGATTTAAAACACACACACACACATTTCTCTTCCTATCTTAGTGAGGACCGTCATTGACATACGTTAACATAATGCTTTCCCCAGATTCTCTCCCTAAACTTAACCATCTAAAACAAATGGCTTAACTTAACCTTTACGCTTAACCAAACTAAAACCCAATTATAATAACCCAGCTATTTTGTTGTTTTAACCCTCAGAATGAGGCTTGACAAAGTGGGGACCGGCCAAAATGTCCTCACTCTGCTGATTAAAAACCCATACACGAATATGTAACATTGTTTGTTGATGAAATTTACAACACAAAAGTTGGATGGAAAGAAATTTTGGTACTGATGTATTAACTTTGAACAGATGAAGTCGGCCAGACCAGTTTCCTCTTTTTCCCTCTCCCTCTCAGCCAGAAGCCAAGGGAGCCTCCCGCACCCATGGGTGTTCAGTTTCCAATCTTGCGCTCAACTCCTTTCCTTATCAGTAATTAAATGTTCTCTATTTCCCTCAGGACATCTTCAGTTTCCCTGATAATAACTAGAATACATTTCTCTGTCACTGTGCCCCCACTGCTGAAGAGACAAACTTCAATTGCGATACTTTCAAATAAATATGATCTTTTTTTGGCACAATTTCGGAACCAGCAAAATGTACTGTAACGCATAGTGTTGTCAAAGACAGACACGCTTTACTGGACATTCAGTGATCCACTGAATGCAGCATAGTAGAAACAGTCCTTTGATCACTTAGTCTAATGACAGTATTTTATATGATAGTAAATTATATTAAATATAATTTTAGCAATATAAATGTGACAAAATGAAAGGACATGTTTATGCATGCTTTTATTTCTATCCTTCTGGGGACATTGTGAGGCTTCTCATTGCCACAACCCTTTCCCCAGCCTCTCACCCATCCAAAACACATGGCTAACCAGTACTCATCCAAACTTAAACCCAATTATAATGACCTGGTTGTTTTGAAGTCTTCATCCTTAAATGAAGGCTTAACCTTGTGGGGTAAGGCAAAAGAACCCCCACAGACGCCTAAGGGCCCCAGGTGTTTTCCGCCAAATTTGACCTTACTAGGCTAAATATGCTTTAACACGCACACCCACACACCACTCGTTGTTGTTTTGCTATATCTGTGAGGCCCTGTCATTGCCATAATGCTTTCCTCTCACCCTAAGCCTAACCATCCAAGTGGCAAACCTTAACCAAACTTTTAAAATAAACACAAAGCAAAATGTCCTCACAAGAAGGTGGCTTGTCATGACTTGGTACTCGCAAGTATGGCAACACATGCCCACACACACACATATATACATACATACATAATTGTATTACCATGCTTTGTTTAGTATTTAGGAGTGATTTACACCACAAGATGAATGGAATTCCGGCTTTCTAACGTCTTGTGTTTCTCAATTTCCATATTTGACTTTGGCCTTGAACCTTTTAAAAACAGTCCAAAATCCATACTTGTCATCTCCTGCTCTCTCTTTCCACCTCCCCCTGTGACCCTGTGACAGTATTGACTGAATGCTTGATGAGGATGCTGAGGAGGTGAAATTCAGCACCCATATGATAAGATCAGAGCTAGGCCACTCCCAACCTGCTTGCACAGAGACACCCTAGTACTTAACCCTTTTGGAAGCTGTGGTGGATGGTCGGCTCATTGGCACAACCATCAGAAGCTGAAGTGCATCCAACAAACACAACTACTTGCATAACTTATCAGGACGTGATAGAGGAGACACTGACACGCTCACCACCTACTATAGCACAGAAAAGTTCTCCCGTGTTTCTCCTGTACACACTCACTGACACACTCTTTCAACTATCTGTCAAACTATCTCTGTCTTTGTGTGCACAGAAGCTCGTAGGATGCCTGTGGTGTTGGAGGCTTGTTTATTCTAGAAGACAATAGATAGCAACCTTGGGCATCATTAGTCTGCCAACAAAATGTAATTTCCAGAAGCGTAGTAACAGAAGAGATTTGCTGGTGTTTTAGCACTGGCTGAAAATCTGGGGCAAGATGCAGGTCCAGGGTCAGTGTTGTGCGCCCCCTCCTCTTTTACCTTTACATTCCATTATGCCAACTGGCTAAACTATTTTTCATTTTATCTTCCCATCGACCTCTTAGTGTATTTGTCTGGTTGTGTACTTGATGATGATGGCTTTTCTATGACTCCTGTGTCAAAAGAAGTTGACAAGCCTCTCAAGGCCGTGGCCCAGGCTTGTTCGTGTCTCAACCTGAACCCCTCAATGCTGTGGGGCTGCATCTGTCGCAACCCTTTAATGTGTGGGCGCAGCAGTAATATTCTTTTCTTGGCTTGGTTTCAACCCATCTAAGTGTTGGTCTGAAGCTCTAAAAGTCTGACCGTATATGAACCCTCCAAGTCTGGTCATATGTTGGGGTGGATCCATATTCAAGGGCTTCATGATTTAGGGTCTCCTCTCACAAGGTCATCGCTTTAAGTTATGGCCTTTATTACCCTGCGCTGAAGCCTAAAACGTTCTTATAAATGTCAGAACCCCTTTGTCCTGTCCTCAAAGCTGAGAAAGATGGGTGTGTTACAGCCTAGACGCAGTCCTGGGTTGTTATACATCAAAGGAATTTGGCAGCAGTCATGTCCATCAAAGTTGTACTTTTAAACGATTGAGGTATTTGAAGTTTCTGTTCTTAGTCTCTTCTCCTCCTTTGGATCCTGGTCTTTTCTGAGCCTCACCTCTCCTGATTTAGATGCAGACCTCATATTTGTCTTTTCTGCTTGGGATGTTGGTCTTGTCCTTGTCTGAGGACCTGAAGGTCACAAAATAGACCCAACAATGATTCAGTGGACAACCCTTTTTTTTAGACTTAATAAAGTTTTTGGCTCATACAACTGGACGGTCACCTTCTCAGCTACAACCTTTCACGAAGATGTAAAAAGGCAAACCTCAAAAGATGTCAGATCAATGATCCTCCTTTGGATTATTTCTGGTACAGCAGCAGGTAGCGAGTGTAATTAAGTCCAGAGATTAATAGGAGGAAGTATATTTGTCTCAGTCGCTCCGAAGCATGGGAGCTAAATAACGGATGACTGGCTGTATTGAAAGAGAAATCAGAGGAATCCCACAGTCCCTGACGCAATTATTTCTTATTCATACTGGTTCTATTTCCTCCAGCTGATGACTTTAATGACTTTGAGCAAGAGTGCGAACTGGGGCTCGGGTGGCACAAATGGAGGGAGTCAGCAGGGCACCTTTAGCGGCTTCAACTGTGGTTGGAAGACCATGTCAAACAGTCGCATGTGCTCTATGTTGATAGAACAAGAGAAGCATGTCTTTCATGTGTTCATTTCTAGTTTCACTGAAGCATTTATACGGTTTATTATGTAATATTGCAATACAGAATGGATCGTAAATATTGGATATGCACATGGCTTTATGGTTATTTTTACCAAATAAAAGCAACCTCAACATGTTTCTGTAATCACCATCGTATTAGCAAATTATATAACAAGTTGAATGTACAAAATCAAATTAGAAAAAATGAAATCCACACATCAATGGCTGTAATCCAGAAGAAAAGCAAGATCCAATTTACTGAAGTGACATTGTGACCCAGTGTCTCTTATGCAGCTTTTCTACTGGTGTTTCTACCACTGAAAAGCAAAGTCATCCTATCTAGTTTGTGTGAACGTCTCAATGTCTGAGTCAACTGTTGATTGAAAATTGAAAAACAATTTTTCTTACATCTATTATTAGCATTATTTTGCCGTACAACATTAAAGAGTGCGGTATTTGAAGAAGTAACAACGTTGTCGCAGCTTGTACTGTAAGTAAAAAACACATCTTGAGCACCATTGGATTTGCACACACATACTTGCTTGCTACGCTTTAAGCGGACGATGGTCACTACCCTATTCTTTCTGAGCTGGAAAATATGTTTTGTATTTTTTTGTTGTAATGTTGACTCGGATGAATTACTGTATCTTGTCTTTAATTATTTGAATGGGTGCTTGAACCATGTTCACGTTTTTTTTTTTTTCAGTTTGAAATTAATATATATATATATATATTTATCCTTTTTTATTTTTTTTAACCAGAAACTCCACTCTAGAATCATGGATTTGTCTGCAGCCGACTTGCTCCTGGAGCCAGAGAAAAGCAAGGCGTTTTTACTTTCCAGGAACACAGAGTCTCCTCCCACGGTAAGTCGAACCATAACAGCGGACCTAATACGATTTTCCACAAGTCCTCACTTTGACAGGACCCCAACTGCCCTCACTCACTCACAAAATCATTAACTGATATTAAAATACACAGCAAAATGCATGATGCCATGACCCCTCATCCGCTCTCAGCAGGGAAAGGTGGCAGTATCACTTGGCTCTCTGAGAACGAAATCCTTGTCATATTACCAGAAAACCATCGATTGAAAGTGGTAGTCAGTAAAAGCGACTCCGGAGGACAGTGCGGTACATTAGTCATCTTATGTATTATGCATTGCAGAGTCCTTATTCTTTTCCCCCAGTGAGAACACGACTTTTATAAAAGCAGTGTGTGCTGAGAGATGAAGTAATTACAGTCAAGGAATGAATCATTTGTCATGTTGTTAACAAACTGTGCACCTGATCCTGTGAACATGTACATTAAGGACGAAAAAAAGGCTCTTTTCTCTCCAGAGACCGCAGCGTTTCACACCTACATTCATTTTTATTTCAATTTAGCTGCAGGGAGCTGTGAATGGAACACTCGTCTGCTGAATTGGGATTTGAAACTCAGTGCTGAAGTATTGATGTAAATCGTCTTAGATACATCTTGAGATAAAGTAATCATTTTGTTGTAAAAATTTACACATTGTCTCTTTCCAAGCTGTGTACGTTACTGATGAGCTGTTAAACCTTTGTGCTTTTAATTCCTGTTTTTACTACTATTTTTTATTTTCCTTGGTTACGGGACTTCCTGTGGAATTCCTCCACTTTGACATTTAAACTAATACAGCACCTCTGAACAAACCAATAAGATTTTGACTTTTGTTGAATGTCAAAGGAGACCCACGGACATGGAAAGCCGAGCTTCCATTTGAGCAAGTGTCTCAGCCAGTTGAGTCTGACGATGCCAGCGCCTTTGTACCAACGCAGCAGTTGTAGCAGCAGCGAATTGTCTTTGTCAAGTGCTTGCAGTGAATACTCCAGTGGTTCATACACCTGGAATGATGGACGTTCCTGCAGCAAAATGGTAACTTTTCAGTTATGTTGTTATATTTGACAAGACATTCACTGTGTGTTTACACTGCTTGTTTTTTTTTTTTTTTACCCTTAGACGTCGCTGAACTGGGAGACCAGACTGAGTTTGGGTTCTTCGGCCCCCAGCAACATCTGTGCTCTGCCAGAGGACCAGCGGACCAGACGCAAGGAGACCAACATACTTGAGGGACTGCGGAAACTACAAAGGAGGAGGCACAGATCCTCATCAATGTCCAAGATCTCCAAGGCGGGTTACAAGGACTGTATGAACTCCAACGAGGGCATATATTCCCTTGGCATCAAAAGCAGCAGCAGAGGAGTTTCCAAGCCCACCCACGTAGCAAGGAATTTGCATCTTGGAAGCAGGAAGTTGTCGGATGAGTCTGACGATGCCGATGATGAACTGGCACATTCAAGTCATTCAGATAAAATCCCAACAAAAGACAATTGGTTTTACTGCAAGAGGCTTTCCCGGAGCATCTCAGACAGTTTGTGTAGCTGGGAGGGGACTCAGGATAACGTACCTGGTGGTGACCACAACTCAGGCTCTACGGCGACAGAACAACCTCCTGCCTATGACCCAAAGGAGCGTCCTGAGAAACTCACGAGTTGCATTCGCACTTTTCTCCCTGTGGGAGAGCATAAATCGGCTTTTTCTAAACCATCCGCTCAACGGATGCCTGCTTCTCAAATGAGTGCTTTCATTCAGAACTCAGACACAGAAGATAGAGAGAAACTCAACTCAGAGTCTAATAACCGTCTGTCTTTTACCCAGCCAGACAAGCCGTTGCAGAGGCTCTCCAGAGATATGTCCAAGCAGCTGGCACAGCGCTGCTTGCAAAGGGAGCAAGGACGCACCCTTTCAGCCGATGGGAGACCTCAGCCTTGTAGCCTGATTAAGGAATCTAAAGCAGGAACCTGCAGTCAATCTGAAGAGAGTGTCTTAGTAATATTTGATGCTGAGGGACAGCCAATTGAGCTGTGTTCGCAGAAGACAACGGCACTGCACGGATCTCAAAAAAGTATTGCGGGCTGCAACGCAACTGATGGTTCCATTGAATCAGTGCGCCATGAGAGACCATCGCGACAGAGAAACTACACTGCTCTTGAATCTCCTGAAAAGCCATGCGAATATCAGTCTGGCATGAACAGGTCAAGCGAAAAGTTAGCAATGCAAGCCACCCCACCAAAAAAGCTGGTTAAACCCGGAATTAACAGAAACAGCAGAGGACATTCTATCCCTCCAATGAATGATTCTGTGGGCTCAAAACCCTCTGGATCAAAAATACCTGGGCGGAATAAACATTCACCGTCTCCTCTTAGAGTGTCCAAGGGCTCCAACACTGATAATTCAGGACCTTCTGCGCAGGAGAGATCTCCATTATCTCCATTATCTCCATCAGCTAAGGTCTCCAGGTTTAGTAAGGCCTCACAGAGCACCAAGGCTGTAAACTCCAAGCTTTCTAACAGGAACCCATCATCCAACTCTTCTCATCTTTCAAGGAAGCAGTTGGATTTGGCTGAGAAAATTGAACAGCCAATCAGGGACAAACACTGTGAAACCATGAAAAACAAACTCAGGTCCCCTTCTCCTCCCCTACCCCCAGGTCGCACCACCTCTTTACTAATAAGACCAAATTATGAAGCATCACCTCAAGCACATAAATTTGGGGTGACCCAACAAGCTACACCAACCACTGTGAGGGGTCCACCCCCGAGTTACCATAACTCAAATACACAAAATATGCAAGCTACATTGCCCATTAAAGATAAAGATTTATTTGACAAGGAGCATGATGCAGGCTACGGGACTTCGCTAGCACCTCAAAAACTGGTTGGACAAACTGGTCAGCACCTTCAAAAGTCCCCTGTCATCATTCATGCTCCAACTAAAGGAACTTTTAAACGGATAACTACAAAAGACTACCTCCCTACTGCAAACTCAGGGCACGGTCCTGAACATGAAACTGCACCTAAAAGTTCAAAGAATGTCCCGCCTCCATACAGTGCCCTCAACAAGAGAGGAACTCCTTATGAAAATGGTCACCAGTTAGTGCAAAAGAGTTCTGTTAGTTTACCACTTACAGATACAACTCAAGCGAAATCAGAGCCACATAATGGTAAAGATCAGCTAAGCCCTCTGAAAAGTCCAGGCATGCTGTCACCCAATTCAGGTGATAGAGCCTCCAAGAGTCGAATCCCAATGGGTTTCAAAGCTTTTTTAAAATCTCCTCCGAGCCACAAACATGCAACTTCAATTCCAGCCAAGCTGGAGAAAGATCAAATCAACTTGGTCTCCAAGGACACTGTGATCTTAACTGTCTCCACCCAGAGTGACAACTCAGAGCCTGTGCACAGTACCGATTCACCACCTAAGATCTTGGGTAGCGGGGGGAATGGTGAGGTTCCAGGTAGGTTAGTGCTCGAGGGTGGAAATGCTGGTGAGTCGCATGAAGAAGAGGAAGGTTGCATTAAAGACAAAAGAGGTAGCCAGCTGTTTTCTCGATCCATATCTGTCACGACCAAACCACATCTGAAGCCAGCCTTGGGAATGAACGGGGCTAAAGCCCGCAGCCAGAGCTTCAGCACAAACTACATAGAGAAACCGAACATCAATGTTCTGGATGGACCAGTAAAAATTAGGACCCAGATCATAACTAACTCTGGTGAACGAGGGAACTCATTATCAAGGCAAACATCCTTGGAGGTGCCCTCACATGTGTCAGCTGAGAGTCCTCTCCATTCCCCAAGAATGAGGCTAAGTCATTATGGTGGAATGACTGGGTCCTCGTTCCAAAGTATCACAGAGAAAACCCCTGTATTTACATCGCCCCCTCAGAAAGATCCACGCACCATACCCATCACGAATAGAGACGGTGTGAACAACATCCACAAGCCAGGAAAGGTTGTACCTCATTCACAGTTTCAAGCTGCATTGAGCAGCCTGTACAGCCCAGAAAAAGCCATCAGTTCTGGCAGACCGGGATTGAGCCTTGAAGATCATGGTCAGAAAGATCATCCCAACAAAACCCCAGAGGTGGAAGAAACACAAATCAGCTCCATCATCTGCACCATAGAGGAAAAAGTCATGCTGGGCATTGAGGAGAACTTGCAAAAATCCCAAGAACACGAGAAGAACGCCATGAGTGAGATGAAGCAAAAAACTGTCCCGTCGCTCGCCAACTGGTTTGGTCTCAAAAAGAGCAAACTTCCAGCACTGTCAGGAAAGAAAGCCGACTCCCCCAAAGGAAGAGAGGAGAAAAGAGAGCTGAAGATCGGGTCGGTGCTTGGAGGCATACAGATGAAGTCGGACAAAAGAAAAGACAAAAAGAAAAACGATAGCCAACACAAGGATTGCCGGGAGGGGCAAAATCAGTCCGAGGTAAACAACAAGCTCAGCGCCATCATGGACCACTGCAACAACCAAATGGGACAGATTGCAAACCAGATCCAGTGCACGACTGCCTTCCTTGGGAAAGACCAGTTTGTCAAAGAGATTCTTGGCAGGTGAGTGTCAGAGTATCAAAACAAAATCGTAATTTTTATGGCAATACATTTTCAAGCCTTAAGTTCAAACAAAATCTCATCCTCATTTTATGGAGTTATTTGATAAATATAAACTTATTGGATCACTCGTATATACTCAATCAACATTGGGGTAACTGCTCCAGAAAGGGCTGCGTTAAGTGCAGGTTTTTATTCCAACCAACCAAGATGACGCCTTTTCACCAAACAGGTGTCTAGGGAGTGGAATCAGTTGGCTGCATCAGCTGAAAGCTCATTGGTTAAACTGAGTGTAATTGATCGGTTGGAACAAACCTACCTTGGGTGTGTTCATATATTTCTATCGCAGACATCATTTGTTTCCTAGTTATTCCCGTTAGGTGGAAGTACAGTTGAAAAAGCATTTTTGAGCGTCGATTTTCTTTCCCATTTCAACAGACAAAAAATATTTCAATTTCGGAATTGTTCTATTGACATCAATGTCTGACTTCAGTAATGAACAACATTGAAGTGAGTTCGAGGTTATGCACAATAAACTGATGTTTAGCATACTGTAATTCTGTTGATGATGCTTGCAGTCGGACATGAAGTTTTTGAATGCAAGTGAGTCATCACTTTCTTGGGGACACAAAGGAGTGTGATGAACTGAATGAGTCAAGTCTTCACGCAGAATCGACTTGTTGCTTTGTGCTCAACTGGACTATCTTAATGTGTTAACAACAGACAGACAGAATATGAACTGGCCTGTGAAAGAATATGCAACAAATGTCAGCTGTTTTTTTTTTTTCTTGAAAATATTTGGTGTCACGCATGAAGAAATCCACCTATGTTTCCCTCACAGGAGCGCTGGGAAGACAAGCTCAGTGTCTGCTTTGCCGCCAGGGGTGACCACGCAGAAGAAACATGCTGAATTGAAAGCAGACATGGAGATCTGTCCTGATACGGCTGTGAGTTCGCCTCTGTAGAAGAGTTTGTGTTTGGATGATTTGTTCCCATAGGTTTTCACACTTCATAGGCTGAAAAACATATCCACAACTATGTTGCCTCTTCAGTTTCAAATCCCCTGAAGGCGCCGTATTGATTGTGCTCTGACTCAGTCAACAACCAGCACCTACCTTTTCACTATCTATTTGCTTCTAAGCTGCTGAAGATTATTATGTAATATATCTTACAGCATTTCATAAGAACAGAATTTCATCAGGTGTGGGTTATAAAGGGATCACAGTTTGTGTAATGTCTATTAAAATTCTAGTGGTTTGGTTATTATAAAAGTGAAATAACCTGTACGCCTACACTGGCAGTTCACCCTGTTCGGGTGGACCCAAACACTGTTTTTTGAGTTCTGTCTCACTGACATGACTTTGTTTCACACAATTCAACACCTCCTTGATTGGTGGAGAGCATGACTGTTTCTTACCCACACAAGAGCATTGACATTGATATGTGTCAATGTTCTGATCCCTCGTCACTTTTCGTTCTAGAATAAAATCTTGTGCGATAAAACGAGCTGTTTTCAAACCAGGAAAGAGGAAACCATATCCAAATGGAGACTGAACTGCACCTCTGTTGGGGCACTTCTTTTTTTATGAAGCAACTGTGGATTTAAGTTGTATTTCAACATTTGAATACATCTTCATTGTCTTTGACTTTTGGCTCTTTCTGCTGCTTTGCTCCCAGTTGAACATTTTGCTCACTAGTTTGCTGTTTAAACTTCAAAAATTGAAAAAATTTAAATTGCACAGACTGTGGTGTATCCCTTGCAGCGCTATGTGCTTTCCTTCGTAGGTACAAACTCAGGAGCCAGTTAAGACGAAAGCACAGAAAAACAAGTTTATCAAAGACAATCTTTATCTAATGTATGCACATATTTTTAATCTTAAACCGTAAAACTTTCCCGCATTAGCTTGGTTCAAAATTTTAAAGGATTTAAAATAGCAATTGTGTTTTTGTCAAACACATTTCCAAGCTCAGCGCAAATGCTTTCGACAACCCATTTTTTCTTTTATTGGTGCTGAATATGGCGCCCATCCTCCTGTGTTCCAGCCAACGCTGAGCCTGATAAGTGATTCCCGCAGGATATTGAGACCAGCATTGTGACACCTGACATTCAAATTCCAAAGTCACACTTTTATGAATCCCTTAGCCCTCGCATATATCTGTTTTGTCTGGGGGTCTAATTAAATAGTAAATAAATTTTGATGGCAGATGCCAGTTGGTGAAAATAAGTGCATTGTGAATGCATGACCCTGAAAGCAATCTGATTATTACAGTAGATAGAAGAGCAGGAGTTTTCAGAATGACAGAGGGACCCGGAGAGGGGGAGACAGTGTAGCAATTGTAATCCAGACGATGTGGAGTTCTGATAGCAAGGAAGGGACCCTTATCTCTATTTGACTAAAAGGCTATTTAATACCTTCCTCCCAGTCGCCCCCTATCTACTCCCTGCAGAGTGCAAGAAAGGACCGACACTTTATGACCCCTTTTTTTTTTTTTTTAGCAATTGCTCTATTATGAAGTTAAACAGAAGAAATCTCTACCATGCTCAAATTTCTCAGACCAAGACGGAGACAAAGTGCATTTCATAAATAAAATATAGGCCATAAACAATTGGATACATAGATTCTCACATATATATATATCTATATATCTATATATATATATGGATATAGATATATATATCTGACAGACAGACAGATAGATACATAGATACATAGATAGATACATAGATAGATACATAGATAGATACATAGATGGATAGTTTGCAGTGTTGCCAATCATGACGCTATACTTCTCGGCCTTTCAGTCGTCTGTAGTTGTCTCTTTGCAGATGTTCGGCGCTAACCTTCTTTTCGTTTCCACTTAGACTCTCCTGGTAACTCAGAAGATCAACTTGAAATCTGACAACAAAGAGACACACATTCCAGATACTGCATGTCAGGATCACATGATGGGTAAGCTGTTGTCTTAAAGCAAAGTTACATTTCAACCAGCATATGAGCGCTAGGATGTATTTTCACTCTTACTGATAAGACAGTCCACCGCTGCGTACGCTGTCAGTTGGAAGTCTGTCAGTGCAGCAGAGCATTAATGCATTTACTGACGCGAACAACAACACAGCCATCGGACATTGCTGTGGGTTTTGAACAGCATGTCGTCAGAGGAGTTGGTGGATTGATGAGTGTGTGTACTCCATTCAGCAGCCAAACAAGGGAAATCGTGATTCGACAGCCTTGTGTGATGCAGTGATGATTGTCGCGTGACGAGTCAACATCGATTCAGTGCATTGTAGTCGTAGCAGATGTTTGCCACTCTGTGAGGACATACATGCCTCCTCTTAGTAATTTTCCAAAATCGGAGGTGTCATTTTTGATCCACGCTAGTGGAATTTATTCCACTTTTGAAATCATACTAAATCCTTGTCAGTGACATGTTATTCTGCCCTGATGGTGCTTTCCTTACCAGATCACTGCTGATATGTTCATGTTTGTTTTTAGTTTGCTAAAAATCACCTAACAATGACTTAGAATGAAAGTGCGCCTCCCGATTCTCACCTTCAGTGCAACCATTATATCTGAGCAATTGTGATACAGGTGATCTCAGATGCTATGGTATAGTGACATACACACAGATGCATGTTAGAAGCCACTCAGGCTAAAGGGACTAATAAATAAAAACCTCCTGAACTGACATCATAGCAATGCCCTATCATCTATGTGAGTTACTTAATAGCCTCAGTAACTTCAATTTAATAAACTGTGACTCTGTGTAGTGGAATGGCTTGTGGGTCATCCAAAATGAAGTGGTGCACTTTTTGAAATACACTGCGAACCACTAGACACCAGGCCACAAACACAACACCTCATTGTTTGTTCCAATGCACGTACCGGATGTTTATTACTCTGCCAAAGCAAAGCCATTTTTGGACAGAATTAATAAAGTATTTCTGAAAGGTTTTCTCGTCTTAATATTACATCGCTGAGAACAGCAGCCTTCACCAGCAGCCTTCAACAGCCCAACTCCAGACAAGCACATCAATCACACAAACAGCTTACATCCTGTTGCGCCGTGATGCAGCCACTGCGGCACCATTTTGAGGAAAGTTATGAGTATAAACTTAAAACTTGTTTCCAAAACTTTCGTTTTATGATACAGTAAGTATATAAGTGCCATCACATTACATCATACCATTTCTAAAGAAGAGCACGCATCCTTTTTCCTTCATTTTCTCTTTTGATCACAACCTTGAGCACGTTTTAGTACCAAGATCTAATGAAAGGTCTCATTATTATTATTATTATTTATTTATTGGTTTCACAAAGCAGGTGTTACGTTACCCTTTGGCAGCTTCCAGGGCAACATATCTAACCCTCAGTTTCCCCCTGTCCAACTGGATGTGATGGCTTTCACTTCTTTACGACACCAGCATCTTCTTCACTGGAAGTCTTTTTCAGTCTGTAATTGCAATTGTAGCATCATGGCATATCTTCTAATTAAAAAAAATAACACACTTAAAAAAAAAAAAAATCTGAGGACAACACGGTCTACGTGTCATTGTCATCCCCTTCTCTCTACAAGCATTTTATTGGTTAATTACATTGTGCTACTTCATAAGTTAACGTTGAATTAAACATATTTAATTCCATACATTTTTCTGTAGCCAATGTAAGACACATTTACCTGAGAGGTTGTTTGATAAACCACATTACTGTGCTGCCTGCCATCCTGGGGCTGGACTTGTCCAACATTGCAAGAGAAATATCCCTATAAGCCAGTCTCAGCTACACAAAATGTATTCATTCTTGTCTTGGTTTGCAAGAAAGTTTGTTTGAGGCTGCACGATAGAGAAGCCTGCGCTGGCTTTTTCTTACACTACATTACTCAGACTTGAATTTTCTCACGTAAAAAAGAAGCCCTGTTTTTTTTTGGGTAGGTTGTGTTCTGATATATTAGACTATAGTTGGTTAAACCATTTTGCAAGGACAATTTGAGGTCATTTGTTAGCTCAATGACTTGAAGGCACAACAATGCTCATGGCTCCATTCAAGAAATGCTTGATGTTTTGACTGGTGTGGTACATGCATGACAAAAGCTGAATGTAATAGTGACTTCAAAAATGAAATAAAAATAATGGACATGAATAAGTCACTTCCAGCTGGCACTTTGAGGATCTGAAGCTGCAGCAGTTATCACTACATCATCATGGTGGCTGCTATTGTTAAGTTTGCAATTCAAATTCAAAGCTACATAGAAGGCACCTGGATGAATCCATCTTTATCTGATGGGAAGCTCGGTTCTTTACTGTGAATGTTGCGTGCCCAGGTTTAAACCTCTACTGTTCTGATTTTAGCATTAGCGTAGAGTTTTAGCACCATTATTTAATGTAGCCATGAATGAAATCCCAGAAGAAGGTTGCTGTTCCATGTCTCACCACTTTTGATGCCTCCTTATTGCGCTGACCAATTTTCCACTGTGGAGGTATCAACAAACCAGTTTTCTCCCCTCGAACCCTGGAGGTTGTATACAGAAGTTATATGGAGCTCATGAAAAAATAGATTAAGTCCTGCTGCGGTTGCCGCTGGGTAGAATTACCGAACTTTCAGGCTTGGCATTCAATTATACAGCCATGTAAGCTATGGCTCTGTCTTTCTCACGTAGACGCACACAGGCATTCACGCATGCACCGTGTCTCAGATGCACCCACCTTTATCCATGTTCCCGAATCCTTGTGAAGCATGAGTGGTTTGCTGCAGATCTCTGTTAACCGCCATCTGTGCAATAAGTGACTCATCTTCACAAGTTCAGGATGCACTCACAAATGTCAGAACTTGAGTGCGCTTTGATTCATCCTCGAAACTTGCTCACAAGACTGTGTTGAAGGAAACATTGTTGGATTTGTGCCCTTCTTCCCCACACTCCTTTTTCAGTCGTCCAAAGACACAACCCTCACAGGCAAACTAAAGAGAAGTTCCCCCCGCGGGAACAGATACAGTTTAAAATACATTGTCTTTATACGAAATATAAATCACTTTCCGAGTCATTTCTTAATGTTCTGTCTTCGTGGATGTTCTTTGAAAGGCTGGAGAGCAAGGGTGGGCAATCTGGTCCTCAAAGGGCCCATCAAACACACACAGTTTAACCAGTGAGGTTTCAGATGAAACAAGCAGCACCAGACTGACCATCAACTGTCTACACTCTGAAGATGCCAGATTGGTGAGAAGGTTGGAACAAAACTCTGCACCCACTGCTGCCCTTTGTGGAACAAATTGCCCACCCATGCCGTAGAGAGCCTAGTCATCAGTGAGAGACCAATTGTGGCTTGCTATGCGTTGAATGAACCGTCCCAGCTGGCACTGGCCAAAGAAGTACAGTATTGACCTGGCCTTGGTCTCCTTACCACAGATGAGGGTGTTTCGGGATTTGTTTTGAAACCTTCGACAAGGCTGAGTAGATATTAATACATGGCTCTCAAATAGGCCGGTGTGGGGGCAGTGTTTTCTTTTTTGCGTGGAACACTGTGAGACCTGTGTATTAATACATTTTGAATAAACACTGACCTGGAACAAGGTGGTCCGAAAAAGCTCTTGATTTTGTTGTGTCGATAAAGTATTGGCCGCCGCCGTTCACAGCTTCAATGACCGAGTCTGAGCCACTCATCAGTCCATCTGCTGTTTTCTGAGTCAAAGCTGGGCGCGCTGCTCTGTCTAAATGACATCCATCTGTTGTTGTTGGCTCCGCGTTCTCATGATTACAACCCAGCATGATCTCTGGTGAGGCCTGGAACTCAGCCCTAGTGGTTGTCGCTCAATTTGCCGAACAATGCTCGCAGCAGGTGGACGATTGTATGACAGAAATAACTGGCGTAGAATCGTGCGTCTGTCACAAAGACCGATGACTACAGTTGTGTGTAACCAAACTGTTTATTTTTTTCTTTCTTCACCGGCCTTGTGTATCTGGTCCCACCACAGATGTCCTTTTCACTCACCACCCCTTTCGTTGCATGTGAATATCCAAGCCCTGTCTTTTCCTTCTGTTGGTGATCCGTGCTTCCTCCTTCATCACACTCCTCTCCCTGTCACTCCAGGCTCAAGCTGTCAGATGAGAACCCTGGACAGTGGGATCGGCACTTTTCCCCTCCCTGATTCTGTCACCCGCACCAGTGGTCGCCACATTCCCAAATCTGAATCCAACCCTGATGGGGTGACCACCTGCTTGTCCGAGCCCGATGCAGAGCTCGCCTCGTCTCTTCCTGATCCCTCACACTGCAGTGTAAAAGTGCCTTCCCTTCCACAATCCCACCTGCATGCGCCTAACAGCCTTGGACACTCCCTGTCTGACCCTGCTCTGACATCCTGCGGCGACATCCTCAACTCCCAGTGCCAACTGCCCCAGCTGCGACACAAAGGTGAGAGTCATGAGTCTTTCAATTTGAGTGCAACTAAAAAGAGGTTCCTACAGTGTTTTACGGTTTAGCAGTATGCAAGGTCAATGTAAAATTTGTCCCAAACGAATGGGGTTTTGTTTCATGAAGCCAAGAAACATTTGTTTGACAAGAGGTGGAAGCATGACTGTGAGGCAGCTAGTGCTCCCTGAATTTTGGCCACCGCAATTCAAAAACTACCAGAGACTGCAAGAGTTCTCTGGCCAGCATCAAGAAGAAGGTGTTTTACCAGTATTTCTAGCGCGTGCTGTCACGCATTTTAGTTCAGGCAAACCTTTAGAAACTAGTTCCTGAGCTTTTACATCCACCACTTTGTAGGTGTTGCCTTATTCTTTTGACTTTACTAGGTGTACAACTTGTACTTTACTGGCTTCAACCCTCACCGTCAGGGGGTTTCAGATGTTCCAAATTGTTGGGAATTGTTGATATATTCCGGAGAAAATGTCAACCTTTTCCCTAATCAAGGTCGTGAATTGCTCCTGCCACATTTGCCGGTATATTTGGGCAGAGGCGCTGACTGGTTTGGTAATTGTGATGCGAGCGTTACTGCTGTGAGGTTTAAAACAAACGAATGGGAGTAATTAAACAAAGATGACAAAGTGCATGAGGTGGCTGATTAGAGTCCCAGCACACCAGGGATCAGGGGGGAGCATCTTTGTGATGAAAAGACCAAAATTCACAGAGTCTCTCTTGATGTGGTTCACGCACAACCCATTGATGAGCAACAACAGTCAGTGGCGAGATGAAACTGGGCCCACGTTTGACATTGTCTGTTATTGGGGAGAAACAAAAACTCCTTGAAAAACAAACAATGGATTTGCCTTTGTAGCTGTGTTTGTACTGCTACTGATGGTGTCCCGTTCCTCTTCACTGACTTCCAGAGGCAATCAGGACTGGACGCTTGAGTTTTTGTGCTCCATGTAGCAACATATCCACTTCAGCTGAGGACAAGCTAGAGGACAGAGAGAACAGCACCAAGGCAAAGGACAGCGAGAAGCATGCGGTAAGTCATGACATCATCTGAGTAAAATATAACAGGAAAGAGGAAAGTTCACCCCCCACCTCTCAAGAACACGTGTATAACACCAGATTTGTGCGGAACCTTTTCACGTCTCTTTCATATTCCTCCCTGAATTGAATTGATCAGGGAATAATAATCATTGTGTTATACCTAAGCCTAGTGGTGGGCTGATGAGGCTTCATGAAACAGTGTCCTAATGTTCAGAGCCCATCAGATGGTGCTCTTGGTTTAAAAATGATGTGAGGTTTCATTGAAATGGTTGTTTAAATCCAAAGAGTTTAGAGCACAGAGTGCCACCTGGTGGACTCTGAAGATAAGGACACTGTTTCATGAAGCCGTTTGAAGCCATTTTTCTGAAAGCATTATGATAAGTGTTTCATGTTAAACATATAAAGAGCATTCGCTTTATGCATTTAGCCTTCTAGGTGACAGTTAAGGTTAAGGTTTTTATTTGATTTAATTTGAGACTGCGGTGCAGCATATTGAAATGTCTGATCTAGAATAGCTGCTGTGTCACATTGAAGCCTCCCACTTTAGAAGCTGTTTGTCCTTTGTCCGTCAGCACGAGAGGGTCCTGCGAGTGTGTACATACTCAGGCAGCAGCGACACTGAGACTGAAATTGAGGGCAGCACTCTGGACTCGTCACCAAGCACTCTGGTCAACAGATCTGGGAAAGATTATTCAGGTCTGCTTGACTTTTTACTATTGTTGTCAAACAGTGTTTACTGTTGGAGAAGAGCTGTTGTGAAACATGTTTTCATCACAAAATTCTTTTCACATACAGTGGAGTCTACTGAAAAGACCCTGCAGAGATGTAGTGTGGAGAAAGTCTTGTCTATAATGGACTACTACCACAATGACATGTACGCCCATATGGACCCAGACAGTGGGAGGATCCATCAGTACAAGGATGGGAAGGCTGGCCTCAGTGTGAGTATCCAAACATTGCTCTCATTAGTCGTGACCTTTTGTGTTTTGTGTTCAACTAATCCTGTGAAAAAATGTAAGACATGAGAATATGAGTGAAATGTGTGTAGCAGGCGGCAAATGCAGTTTCGTTTTTGTTATAAATTTCCCCATTTTCTAAGAATTTTACTTTGGCTGACAATGACGTCTTCTCCATCTTTAACTCCGTCTGTGTTTCCATTATTTTGTCCAAGCCCTGTCGCTCGATATTGTTTACTGCTTTGACCTGCATGCAGCCTAATATTAGCGAGTTGCGTGAAAAAACAAAGCAACTGGAATTCAAGGTCAAAAGCTGGCATTTTATTTTTCTTAGTTTTTTCTTCATTATGAATCACGGGCACAGGTGTGACAGGCAAATCTATATGTAACTTTAAATAATTATGGTCATATTTATGGCATTTAGAGTCTAAATGCACAACTTGTCCAACTACACCACCAGTTTCACCTCATAAGACAAGTTTGGTTTCCTCCTTGAATCGCAAGCTCGGCTCCTGGGGCCCAGTGACAATAGGATTGCAGTTTTGTGAGCTTTGTTTTCTCTAGCTGTGAAGGACGATGTTGTCTAACTGAATTAAACGCTCCGTTATTGACTAGTGATAAGAAAATAAATAAATGTGATTGTGGTGTATTGGCATGAAGCAAATGTTCAACTTTTACCTTGACATGATTTGGTCGGGAAATAATTTATGCAAAGAGATGACTACATCTCCCTGAGGCCAAACCTCGTATCTCCGTGACTCCAGAACTGATTTCGCTCTCCATAGTGGAAGATTGGTTGCAGATTTTCGTAGAAAAAAAAAAAAGTTGTCCTAATTGCTTTCGATCGGCTCACCCCAGTGTGTCGGCGGGCATTTGCCTACGAGTATTTAACGCTGCTGAATGACAAATGAGAATCAGAGAGCATGAAATGGCCTCAAGCCGGCAACACTCCAACTTGGCTGGCCAGCCAGAATGACCTCTGCTGCCTCCTCGGTCACTGACATAAAAATCTATACTCTGTAAAATAAAGCGGCACAGAATCTGACTCGACAATGTTGAATGAGAGGGAGGATAAACTCAAAATTTTTATTTAACTCCAAGCTGAAGCATTGTATAATGTGAGACCTTCAGGAGGAGATTTGAATCTGCCTTGAAGGAGATAGACGATGAAGGACAAATCCGAGTTGTTCAACCAAACTTTGAGCTCCACTGCATTCGATACACAACTAAGCTCAGTCACTTAATTGGTTGCAGTGGGCTTCTGTCTGCGATACGGAACCCACCATGTCCCCCGTCTGACCCAGACTCAAGCTGTGTCCTACTTCTTTTGCTTCACACCTGTCATGAAATGAACTTTTTGCGTAAATCTTCCGCTTTCCTGTTACATCTCTTCATCAGCCATTTTACTGCACTGTTTTTTGTAATATATATATTTAAAACTAAGTGTCCACATCAGAGAAACAAAAATATGTGTTCAACCCTGTTTTCTGTGACGTCTTCTGTGTCAACTCTCGCACCTCTTCTTTCTTAATGTCGAGGTTCTGCTGGTGACATTGTCATTGCGGGTAGTTTTGAGAAGTTTGGCGTCTGGTTGCAGGCCGGTGTCAGAGCCTTGTGATTTAAGTACCTTTAATAACCTTTCACAAACACTCAAGAGAGTGATGTAAAGCTCAGCGGCTCCCATCAGAGCCCTCAGTGGCCGCGCTGGCCTCCCATTCATCATCCTGACAGCGGCTGACAGGCCTGCTAACGGCGCCCACCGCCCCCTTCTACTTCCATCCTCTTTTTCCCTTCACTTTTGCTGCTCTCTGTTTCCGTCTCCTCCACTTGTTGACTTCTCACTATGTATTTTTCCTCTCTCAATTGCCTCTCCAGACCAACGTCACTGTTTTTCCTTACTTTTGTTTACCTCATTCTGTATGCAGTGAAGGGGATTGCTCGCTTGCATCAAGTGAATGAGGGAGACCCCTGCAGTTTTCCCAGCCTGGGACTCCAAGAATAAAGCAGCGTGCCCGAGCATGCAGGCGCTGGTTGTTACCTTGAGCAGTGATTACATGGTGGAGGATAGGTGACGTTTCTATGAGGGCAGCTGCGGTCACATTGATTCGGAAAAACAGCATCCGCAGTGGGACGATGCTTCGGTGTGTGACAATATATGTCTGCCCAGCGTGATACAGTAGCTGCATAAAAACAACTGGATATTGTAGAAAATGAGAGAGAGCAGCAGCAGGTTCGAATATATCCGGGGAAGGACTAGATTTATTCATGAGGGGTGTGACCTGTCTCGGCTCATGGCTCTTTTTGGTAAACAAATCACTGTGGAGGATCCTCTGAAAGTCATTATTTCTTTTTTAACTGTGGAAATATCAGTCATCACAAAGGTTTTGTGATTGTGTGTCTCACCGTTGCATAAATAACATACAGTATTACTATATTTGTATAAATATGCAGACAACCATTTGTTTTGAAGCTTGCCTCACTTAAGGTTTAAAATTCCTGATGTGTTTATTTAATATTTATTATCATTATTTAAATGGAAGTATATTAAATATATATATATATATATATATATATATATATATATATATATATATATATATATATATATATATATATATATATATATATATATATATATATATATATATATATATATATATATATTTAAATATTTCTCACATCATTCTTTTTTCCCGTAATCTAAAACATTTACTGTCAATGTCCAACCATCAGCCTCTCGGCTTAAAATTGAAGACATTTTTTTTTGTGTGTGTGAAACTTTCTTGCTATTGTGCTTACTTTGCAGTTGCAGTTGCTTTTTTTATCGTTGCAAAATGAAAATGCTGTAAGGCACACAGTGCATTTGGGGTTCCCATGACTCAACTTCAGCCTCCTAGATTGCACCGTTTCTCCAGTAGTACAGTATCAGCTGGACCTGCTGTCTGAGGTGAAAGAAGCCAGCCAGCATGTAACACGGCCATTAGGAGATGACCCTCATCTGGTCAGCCTCATCTGCTCGTAATTGTCCCCCTTAACAAGCTGATTCAATCCCAGATAAAACCGATTGCTCCTTTGAGAACAGACAAGTTCATTGCCATCACAGTCAAGCTCCCTGCTGACTCACAGTGTTTGACATTGACATGGAACAAAGGTATTTTCTGTGGCAGCTTCCAAAAATTGCTTGAAATGTTGCAGGTTCATAAGTGAGGAGGCGCCAAATAGTTGTCACTCTTGAGTTGTACAGTGCTCATCCAACATGTCACCCAACATTACCCACCATTGTGCTTTGAAACTGGACTCTGTGAAGCAACATCATGAACTACTGGACACAGGAAACAGAAACCTTCACAACAAGACGTCACAGATGGTGCTGGGGCTGCCGTCTCAGATGTGAGCAGAATGGACCTTTGCACCGATCATTAAGAAAATAGCTTTTCATTTTCAGTGGCTCTCTATAAGCCACGTGGACTTGGATGGGTGCTCCAGTATTCACCTGTGGGTGAATGATTGAAAATGTATTTCCACCTGTTAAGTTGAAGCTATTGAGACAGGAGGAAGAGTTTCCTGGCTTGTGATTCAGACTGTTCTCCGTTGAGTGGGGACTGAATAATGAACTTATTTCAGGCCACTAGAGCAAAAGTTCAATATGTTTTCCACTATGCAGCCACTCTAGCCTCCACAACATTAGTGAAGACGTATCATAGCTCCATACTTGTGGCCCTGAAGTAGCAGGACGCAGATGCAGTGTTGTGCACTTTTGTGTTGAGTCTAATCACTGCTGAGTTGCGAAACCCTCTCAAGGTCCAGATGAAATCACCCCGTCCCCACTGAACGACACCTGCTCGTCGGAGTTGTGTCAACGCAGCACAACTTTTCCAGACATTACGTCCCCCATGTGTTCCTGATTATGCTAATCCAGAAGCGCCGGGGCGATAGCAGAGCGGTGTTAGTGGCCAGCGTGCACCCCTGAGCTGTCGCTGTGCAGACACACCAGACATACATTTGGTCCTCGCGCGTGATGAAAGTCTCAATATGGCTCCATGTCATCCCAGGTGGCAGGCATGTAATTGCTCTGCTCCACAATTAGTCACATGGTGCAACAAACTTCTCTTTCTTGAGCGCAGGATTGCCATGTCATTTTCAACTACATCATTAACATGAGTTAACTCTCCATAACATAGTAGAATCTCTGGGATTTACTTGTCTGTCTGCTCTGTTTTCTACATGACTTACTCTCCTCCTCAGTTAGGCTGCTGTACAGCTCCCTTTTAGGAAACTCTCCTGTACAGTATAGCAGCATTTGAGACGAAGGCACCAGCTGGGATAGTCCAGTGACTTTCCAGTAGTGATGGGCTGATGAGGCTTCATGAAGCAGTGTCCTTATTTTCGACCAGTTTTCGCTCTTGGTCTGAAAAGTGATGTGAGGTTTCATTGAAATGGTTGTTTAAACCAAAAGATTTTAGAGCAGACAGCGCCATCTGGTGGCCTCTGGAAAAAAAGAACATTGTTTCATGAAGCCTCTTCTGCCCATCACTAGTTTCCAGCTCCATCCTTCATTAGAGTTAAGGGGTTTTGAGCTCGAAGGTGATGGACGTGCGCTTGGAATGACGTCAGGTCCACGGAAACATTGCCCATTGCCTATGAAAGCGAGACCAATTGATGTCACCATCGAACCATGCAAGTCAATGGCAGATGAATGAACAGAGCTAGTCAATGAGGCATCATGAAACAGTATCTCTGGGTTGATGAAACAGTGTCCTAATATTCAGAGGCCACTAGGTGGCTTGCTTTACAAATGATGGGAGGTTTCATTGAATTAGTTGTCAAAGTCCGACATTTTACAGCAGACAGCACCATCTGGTGGCCTCTGAAAATCAGGACTCTGTTTCATGAAACCTCATCAACCCTTCACTAAACAGAGCATATTTATTATCCAGTGACGTGTGTAGCAACATTGTCAGGAACAAGTTTAGCTCTCAGAACTAAAGGAGCCTTTTGAGTTTGTGTTCCCACAGCAGGAGAGAGGAGCTCATGAAGTCGCCGTTTCCAAGATGTGATATTATGTCATGGTGAAATATGGCAAAATTGATCCTTATTTTAAGCGTGATAATTGAATGAGAACAGAACACGACTAAACATAACTTGGGGTTGAAAATGAAACACTGCACAGAGAAATGAACTTCCACCTGTCTAATCCCGTCCACTGTTTTGGTTGCAGGTGGAGAGTCCACTTGATAAGACTGTGATCACAAACCAACCGCTCAACTTCTCGCTGGAGTCCCTGAACCAGTTGAACCACAGCAGCTCCAGCAGCATCTACCCCGCGAGCGTGTCTGCGGGCCGCCTCGGTGAATGCCTTCCAGACCCAGGGAAGAGCCGCGAGGGCTGCTACAAGATGGATGAGGCCTCCTCCGGCTTCTCCAGGAAGCCTGGGGTGGATCCTGTGGGCTCCCTCAGTGACTCTCTGTACGACAGCTTCTCGTCCTGCACTAGCCAGGGCTCCAACGACGTGTAGCAGTGCAGGGCTGCTGGGCAACAGAGTCAAGTCTGGTTCCTGATCAGTGACCAGAGTCATGGAGGGAACAAAGATTCTCAACTAGTGGCCAAACCAAGGCCCCTCTGGTTACACCTTCTCCAGGAAAGTTCATGAACTCATTTGAATCGGCAAGATGAACCTCTCTTTGCTTTTCTTTCCCAAATCACTTTGAGGGGAAGAAGGTGGTGACGACACACTGATGTAGCATCCAACACCTGTGTCGACAGAGATCCTTCCTCATCCAGTGACCAGTCTTCCTGATGTGGCGCTTCAGACAATCGCTAAGTCTTTGCTTCGTTTCTATGTACGATTTATTTGATCCTCCATAAGAAAACTATTCCATATCCAGTGTGGATAGAGACCTTGACCCGCCAGACCTGGGAGTCCGTGGAACCACAGTTCCCCTCACGCACCAAGAGGACCACTGAGGGGGTGTTGATCAGTCACAAGCCACATCACAAGCTGCTTGAAAAGAAAACACCAAAAATGAAGACAGGCCTTTTTGAGAGAACTTTTTGTGTTGCAAAATATGAAATTTAGTCTGTTTAAAATTCAGTTAATCGGACACTGAGCCAGGTATTTCTTCGTGCCGCTCTAAAAATGGTTGCTTGGCAACCTGGCTGAAGATCTGAGAATGAGACTCCAAATAGATGCCATGTTGGAGGTAAAGATAATAATAACTAACTAAATAAATGAACAAACCATGATCACTCAAATGTCATTTTCATTCAGACATTATCTGGCAATATTTTCTTTAATAACAGCACCATATGGATGAGAGCAGATGAGCAGAAACATGTGTTGATCGTGTGGATATGAGCCAGACTTGAGCCCCAGCTCTGCAGCCCTGCTGCACTCCAGAATGGACGAGTAACGAAAAGCACTTAGCCGGAAAACAAACTCAGACAGCACCGCGATGGAGCGGACTGCAACTCTCAATGAAGTGGTTGCACTTTGATTCTCTTCTCTCCCCTCCACGGAAACACCTGGAAGAAATACCGAGAGGAAAGTGAGTGATGGTCGCTTGCTAGGAAAACCTGAGGTTTCGCTTGTGTGTTGCTGCTAAATGATATTTTCTCTCCATGATACCCATGTGGATTCTCAACTCACCTGCGCCAGTTTTCCAAGCAGCTCACGCCGTTTTATGTTCACTGTCAGAGCTGAGGCACAAGTGACACTCGTGAGCAACATACCGCTGCAACACAGACTGAAACGGCTTTGATAAAAGTGCATTTGAAATGCCCACACGCTTGTATTTATCATTTCTATTTATTAATTTATTGACTGGTGGCCATAGAACGCAACATTTTCAAAGGTTTTGTTTTTCAGTCTCATCGCCTCTGTAGCTCAGGGAACATGCTGAACGAAGGAGGATGGCAAGAAGAGGAGTAGCTGACATTGTCACCAGGAAGTAGTTGAGTGTTTGTGTTCCTCCACCAACCTTTGTCGTCTTCTCCACCACACACCTGACTGTTTGCAGCCATTTAACTTCACTTGCAGTTCCACCGGTTTGTGTTACATACGGACATCCACTCGTTCCATACAAACATGAAGGGTTTTGGTATCATAAACTCTTGATGTGAATCATATTGTGGAATCATGCCCTGAGGTCAACTCTTTAAGGCAGTTGTCTTGAACTCAGTCCTGACTGACCATCAACTGAATGCTATCACTGCTCAACACAAGCCCATTGTTATCTAACTATGAAACATTATTGATGTCTATGTGTTCAGTGGACGATGGGACGGTTTCCAACGGAGCCACGTGCACCCTCTCCGAACCTCTTGGTCCCTCTCCCTCCTGGCTGTTGTTGTGTATATGAAAGTGCTGTATGTTAATATCACACGATGGGCATTGCAGATCTGACGTGCCGAACCATAAAAGGCAAAACAATGACATGTAAATTGCGACTCATTCAACTCAAGTCTACTGCTTGTCTTTTTCTTTGGGGTGTTACTTGTTTTAAAAGAGATCTTTATTTTGACAGAGCTGATATGAAACATATTTAATCGCTTTATTTTGAGTTTTTTTTTTTTTTAAAGGATGTTTTGGGTGAAATTATGCCAAACCTTCTACCTGGAATTTGACCGGCTGGTGCTAATCAACAGGGCCGACCGTTTCAATCTTTTTCTTTTCCATGAAATTGTTAATATTGTATGAAGAAAGTCTGAAGAGAAACTTGTGTATTTTTCTAGATGTGCAGTATTTATACCCACATTTTGTACTGTCAGACTGTAGTGTGGTCATCCTGCTTCACCTCAACGTTCCTGCTTCCTTTGTAAAGAGAAATGGTTACCAGCAGTGTTACTTTGGTAATTATTATGAATATTGCTATTATAATTATTATTGCAATGTGCAATTTTGTCATTACACCTTGAGGCTCTATTTTATGTATCTATTTCCTAAATAAATATGAAAACTTTACCTGAGTCAACCCCCTGTGGTGTTCCACTTTTGTCAGGTGACTGGAGGGACTCATGTTGTTATAACTGTCCCACTGAGTCTTTGTTGATTTCTCTTTTTAACCCATTGAGAGGAAAACAGTTGCATGAACGATGAATCAAATAAACCAAAGTCATATGCATTAGTCGACATTTTGGGAAAGATATTTTTTTTCATGCACTGAGTCACTGTTCCATAGCAGAAATGTTAGAAAGAAAAATCAAAACCTTTTTGAAGTGTCACAGACATGCAATGTATAAATATGCAGTATGAAAGGATTGTATATCATATATGTCTGTAGAGTTGGTTCTGTTGAAATAGAACACTAAGTGAATTTAAAACTGAATTTAAATTCAGCGCAGTGTTGCACCAAGCGAGAACAGTGGCCCGATGGCATCAGCTGAGTGGGATCCTGTCATCGTATCCATTATGGTGGAGGGAAACAAGCTCTTCAGCTTCAAAGAAGAGATGCCTAACCGTTGTGTGGCAGGTGGATGTTCAGCCGTGCCTCCTCTCCCCAAAAGATGAAGAGCATCATCGGAAATGAATGAAGGAACTTAGAAGAGTGTGGCCTGAAAGTTTGCCTCAAACCGTAAACAGAGCATCAACACTGCTAATGACAGTGAATTGGCGAAACTCGTTTCCGTCTGGTAAATGCTAGCAGATGCTAGCTAATGGTGGGAGCTAATTCATTTGGCTGGCTATACCTACACTATGGTGTAATAAACACGTTTGTTATCACAGATTTGATAACACACCCAAGACCCACAGTAAACACAAACAGTGACCTACAAGTCAAGTACAAACACATTTCAGCATCTAAGCTCTGTCTGTTCAATATGAACCCTGAAAACAATATATTTAAATATAAATGTCACTTTCATGCATGTTTTGGAAACATTTTTCTTCCCATGCAGGCGAAAAGAAGCAACATCCAAGTCTCAAGGTGAATCACTGACATGGTTATTTGCTGCAAGTCCAATCCCATCTGAGGACCGGTGCGTCTCTCTCCTTCAAGACGTCTGTGACATCACCACCTCCAGATGAAGCCAGTGTCTCTGCAGCCTTCTCTCGCTGGAATTAAGATGAGGGGTGAGCGGGATTGGTGCTCGTGTCCTTCACATCATATCGATCTACACTGATAACACTCTCACACCTGTGAATGCTCCAGTCGGCCATTAACCTCTGGGAGGAAGCAAGAGTGCTCAGAGAACAAAGTACTGGTGAGTGGTCCTCTGGCTGTGAGAGCTGCTGGCTCCTGTCCAGGTGCTCCTCTGCCTCTTCACCCAGGCAGCCAGGGTGGGCTTCTGAGTGGGACCAAGTCAGAGAGAATAAACTGTGCTTTAGGATGGTTTCAATTCAGGTGGATTTAAAAATGAGATGCAAACCTCTAAACTTCCTGTGGTGTGACTTCAGCGCCTCCCACTATTCCACTGCTGCTTCTGCAACTTCTGAGAACCTTTAAATGACCTTGAGTTCCAGACCAGTGCGAATCTAACATTCTTCCCTTTTGTTTGAGATATGAATGATGTTTCTCATGGTTTTGTAACTGTTCAACGTTGTCAATCACTCACTGCAAGTCAGTATATAGAATAAGTCTCTGCGCTTTAAGCATCTGATCAAGCGCCTTCTGCTTAAAATAATACCATATGTGGCGAAGCTACATAGACTCTGCGTGTGAGTCATACCTAAATAAAAAAAAAAAAAGCTGATCAGCCGCTCTCGGTCCGTGATGCTTGTCCTCCCACAACCTCCCTATTCACAGAATCCGGCGATCACGAGATCAAAAATATCTTGAGATACAAATGATCATGAAATAACTTTTATCTCAAGATAAAAATTAGCATGAGATATAAGTTATCTCGAGATATTATCGGAATTATCTGAAGAAATTATCACTATTTTCAGTATTTCGAGGTAAAATTATCTCAAGACACAAATTATCACGAGATAAAAGTTATCTAGAGATACAATAATAATAATAATAATAATAATAATAATAAGGTAATGCATGTCACATCCAAAAAAAACAGAAAACCACGCTGTTGTCAAGAAAGAATGAGCGAATCTAGAAATGATTGACAGTCAAATAAAAGGCTCCACTTGGTGCCATGAACGCGTCCATGACCGCGACAGCTCGCTAAGTCTGTGTTTACACGCGCATGAATCATGTGTGGAACGGTGAGTAATTTGTCCTCCGCGCAGTGACGAGTCCGACTGACTCACGTGTTGAAAAGTACGCGCCGCGGTCACGTGACGACCCCCTTGCGCTCGTGCGCTCCCGACGCGTCCCCCAGTCTTGGCGAAGCGCTGCACCGCGGCTGGGCGACGAGACGGCGTCATGAGCGGCAGCAGGATTCCTCCGCGGCAGCGCTGCCCCTGGTCGTCCCAATGAAGAGAGAGCTCATACGGTCGGATGTTTCCCCAACGCGCGTCTACTGAGAGAGAATGCGTCTTATTGTTTTTGCCACTTTGTTTGGAGTCCTTCTCGACGCAGGTATGTGCAACTTCTTTGGCGTCTGTCAATGCAGCAGTAAACCCGACCAATCAAATATATAGTGTATAAAAAAAAAGAAAAACTCAAGCAAAAAAAAACTGTTAAATTGTCTCTGGAAGTTAATGAATGACATAAACTCCGTGGCAGCCTCTCAATAACTTCCGAAGCGAGTATTAATACTCGGCGGTGAAGTAGTCATTCATTCATTTCTTTTTAATATCTTTTCTTGTTCAACTGCATTGTGCCTCATTGTTGTGACCCAGCAGCCGCGAAGAGAAAGCGCATTTATTCCAAACCATTCCAACAATGGTGCTGCCTCCAGTGATCCCGGCGAATTGTGATGCTCCGATAAAGACGCCGGACTCATTTTGCTCCGACACAGAAGATTGAAACGATTTGTCGCCTTCTACTAGCCTCTTTTGCGCCGTACACAATTTGATTTAAATAACTGATAAGAGCAATTTTTTATTTGCGTCTCCTATTTCTTTGACGGATTATGTCTTACTTGTTTTTCTCCAGTGGGGCTGTAAGAATTGTGAAAAGCATTCGCATTTGAGAAACAACATTCACATTTAAAACCAACTTTTTCTGAATGCATGGGAAAAAAAGACATAAATATACAAATAAATATAGAAATATATGCAGTTTGCTTGGATAATATGGAGGTCATCTTGGGCCATCTCAGCTTCTTACTTGTATTATTATTATTATTATTATTGTGTGCAGTTGTGTAGTGCTTCAGCATCACAAGAGATCCTTCATCTAAATCAAGAGCAGGGATCGGGTGAAATGAACCATGAGTCACTTTATGCTGCTGTAAATAGGTAAAAATAATAATGATAAAATCAAAAACAATTACAACCTGCGTTTGTGAGTCAGAGTTTGAGTTGGCAGCAGGAGTTCCGACACTCGGCACTTTGGTTTTCCAGGTGATGGAGGTTGTAGACGTTTTACCGTTTGTAAAGAGCTTCTTATGTTGTACCGTTATCGGCGGTGTTTGATGGCTCTGTCCAAGCTGAGATGAATGAGCCGTGCTATTTCAATAATTACACCAGTAATAACTGTCAGCCGTGATGAATAGTCAACCAGGTGTGATCAAGGATCCTGGTCTGATTTTTCAAACATTTGTGTCAAGGGCTTTGTGAAGCTACAAGATTACCCACTGCGGCGCTTTAGTTACGCAGTTTTATGGGGGAAAAATGTTTCTATATGAGTAAGAGTGCGGTGAGGAAGAATGTTTTGAATGTTTTTAGCACATCAGAACACATCATATGTTGTTGTTCTCTATCTGAAGATCATGCAAAGATATTTTGAAGTGCTGGGCAATGTTTTTTTTCTCAGATTGTGAGTCAAGATTCACACTTGGATAATGTACCAAAACCTCACTGCTTCACATTTGTAAAGGTCAGAATGATTTCCTATTGGGGGAAAAATAAATCAAAGGTCAAAATGAATAATTTGTCTGCGACGTGTTTGGGTCGTTCTGATGCCCCTTAATACAGTGACTCTGTGGCCTGGCTGCCTATAACAGTTCAACCAAATGGATTCAACTACCTGGGCCGTCCATCGTTCGACATCTGACTTTGCGGGCGGCAATTTGGTCCCTGAGTCCTCAGCAGAAGACCGAAATGTAGAAATGCAAAGAAGTTGTGATATGTGTGTGTGCGTGTGTGTGTGTGTGAACTTGTGTAGCCATACCTGTGGGGGCCTAGTCTTGGAAACACTCCTCCTTGTGGGGTCTTTTGCCAATCCCCACATGGTCAAGGCCCAATTTGAGGACTAAAACTTCAAAATAACTCAGCGATTATATTGGAATTTGAAAAGTGTAAATTTGTTTTGGATGGTTAGGTTTAGGGTGAGAGGCTGGGGAAAGGGTTATGGCAATGAAATGTCCCAACAAAGCAACAACATGAGTGTGGTGGTGTATGTGAACCAGCAAGAGAGAGAGAGTGACTTCACATATACAATTTTTACTAAGAGGAAAATTGCAGCATGAAAATGCAGCAAAAAGAATCGTGACTTTCATTCATTATTCTATTATTTGTATATATATATATATATATATATATATATATATATATATATATATATATATGTGTGTGTGTGTGTGTGTGTGTGTGTGTGTGTGTGTGTGTTCTATCATCTCCATGTTGGAAATTATTGAACCAGGAAAATAAACCATTAGGAACCTCAAACTTGATAGTTGTTGTCGTTTGAAAACGCAAACAAACGGACGTGTGCTAGCTCCTTAGGACACGCCGTACATTAGCGGGCGCACAGGACAAACCTCATTCGATCAAGAAGGGTCCAAAGAACATTCCTTCATCGCTGGAAGCAGCAAAGATCAGCCAGAAGAGTACAGACTGAGCAGTAGTGTTTTTGCTTGTGCTGTTTACATGTTCTTTATTCTGTTTTGTTTTTTCCATTTTTGAATGTTTTGTTTTATTTTGTTCATTCTGGCATTCATTTAAATATGTATTTATTTCAACATAATTTGCATTTTTAACACCACAAACCTGCTGCTTGGTGCAACTGTACATTTTCCTGGGTCCAGTTTAGCTGTCAGTGTTTGAATCAGACACCGCTGTGCTCAATAAATATGTGTGGTGGCCAAAACCTTTCTGCCAGTGATGGGCTGATGAAGCTTCATGAAACAGTGTCCTAATTATCAGAGCCCACCAGATGGCGCTCTTGATTTAAAAATGACATGAGGTTTCACTGAAATGGCTGTTTAAATCCAAAGATTTTAGAGCAGAGAGTGCCCTCTGGTGGCCACCGAAAATAATGACTCTGTTCCATGAAGCCTCATGAGTCTTCCGAGGAACATTACTTTTGTTTTCTTTTTTCTTTAACACATATTTCATGCTGTATCTCTTGTATTCTCTTTAAAGAGAGAGTATCTCAGAATCACTGCATCATGTTGCCATATACAAAATCCGATTGTACTGGGGCTACGCTGCCTACTCTCTCCTGACGGTGTCTGGGGTCTCCGCAAAGATCCTCCTTGAAGATTGATCATTAAGCAAGTCAGAGATGAAGTCAGCCTTCTCTTCCACTCTAAAGATTGTGGGCATCAAAATGAGTCCTGCACACGTTGATGTCTGCGGACGTGTCTCCCTGATAAGGTTAGTGGTACGTCTGGCAGCAGTCCTCACTGCCTGTGGTGCCACGGACACACACATCTCCGTCTTGTCTCTAAATCAGAGAACATGCGGAGGAGACGTCGCAGCTGACCTCACAACAATTCATCGTAACTTCAGCTTCATTTAAGGCTAAATTTCGTCCTTAAACCCAAGTTTGAACACATCATTTTGTTAGCTTCAACTCCATTTCAAATCTCCTTCTGCAATGTCGCCTGCTTATTTCCTAATGGGGTCGAGTGTTCACTCACTCAGTTATTTCCCCAATTAATCTCTGTATTTTGGGAGCGCCCACAGGAAGCCCACGTAAAATTCCCGTCAGGAGTCGCCTCAAGCTCCAACCTCCCTCATGCTCTCCAGCTGCAGCACTACCCACTGCCCCACCGTGCTGCCCACTCTGACACTTGTTTTTCTGCTCAACTGGTATTTTGGCTGTGACATGTTTCTTTTCCATAGTTTCTAATAGGCAGCATGCATATGGCTTTGGTACTTATCGACAGAATTACTAGTCAGGCAATTCGCTCATTAAAAGTCAGCTATTCCAGGGTGACACCGGAAGACAGGCATTACAGGGCTCTGTGGCCTCTGTGTCAAGAATACATATGGAGCTGGCAGATGTTGAACTGTGGATTAGACTTTGAAGAGTCATTTTGGTCCATTTCAAACTGACTTTGTTGAAGTACAGGGCACCATTGAATTTCGTGCTAGGACAGTGATTCTTAACCATAGGGCCGGGGCCCACAGTTTGGCTGTGAGCGCCTCCAAGAGGGCCGCTAAAAGTGTTGTTGTTTTACACCTCTGGGCCGCGAGACGCTCATTTTTGATACGTTAGCCACATATGGTGTAGTAGTGTGTGAGTTGACTTGACAGCTGCAAATCTGTGATAGTTACCAACTATGGAGAAGGTCTTGAAAATTAAAAAAATATGAAAAAAGTGATGGCGCCCTCAACAGAAAAAACTGTTCATGAAAGCACCTGTTGAAGCAGCTTTGAAATGCTGATACTTTTATTTACAATTCACTTGGATCTTCTTTGGAGTTTAAATAAAATATATTAATTTTATGTTATGATATGTAGACATGGTTTCATTATATTTATTTTATTCAGAATTTTATTCAGTTTCTCAATTTTCTCAACAGTTTGTATCCAGTGTATTTTTTTCTTTTTTTTTCTTTAGTAAAATTGATTAATATGACTTGCACCTGGTTCTGCTGCCGATTGGACTTTTCAATGGAAACATTTCACAAAGTTTTGGTTTGTGTACGTGTAAGTAGACAAGAGCAATGAATTAGTTCTATTACTTAAATGGGCATCGGGCTCGAGGGCAGGGGTCGAGAACCTTTTTGACTGAAAGACCCAAACCCACATATTTTTTTAAATTCTTTTATATATTTTTTTGACAGTGATAAAGTTACATTCTCCGTGCGCAAGGGCAACCACAGCCATTGTTCTGGGGACACCAGTTGATGTCTATTGGAATCCAGCAATACTGACTGGTTCTGTGACACAGTGCTGACAAACCGTGTGTCTTCTGCGATCACAGTACAGTATTACAGTACAGCACATCCAGCTAACCCAGCACATCATTGATGTGATTCAGAGCAGAGCAGCACTGGTTCCATCATTCTCAGTTCCCATGATGCTTTTACAGTCCATTCAACCAACAGTGGTTGATCACTACAACACGGCTCCGCCTCCACAGCCAGCTGGCTGAGCAGCGCAGCGCTGCGGGAACAGAAGAAGAATAACAAGTGGGAAAACATATGGACGAAAACAGCACGTTTTAACTCTTTAATGTCAATAAAACACTCATTGGTTCAGCTCATTGGTCTGATGTGACATGGCACAATCTTGGCAGCATGAAGGCAAAATTCCATAATTTAGAGATAGAGTGCATAGTGATGGGTAATGGACTCCATGATTTCTGCGTTGGCCACTGGCTGAATGAAACTTGGAGGTGTGTATGTGCGATTCAGCACGTGATGGGAGGGCGATATGGAATTCATTTGTTTAACCAGATTCTTGACACCTGTAAATATGTGTGTGTGTAATAGGCGTGTCCAACTTCTTTGGTGCCACTTTGTGCTCGTATACGAGGCTCTGACTTGAGAGTGTAAGGAATGGGATACTTCCGCAGTCGTGATTCGTGCTCCATGCTTCTGGACTCCCATCGCCCCCTCTTCAGCAGCAGCTGAACTCCTGTTCCTAAATGCATGTAAATCTGCTGTTGATTCCATTTCATTCCTATCAGACTGACCATCAGAGAACTGACGTCCCATTTGTGATGCGCCTTTTCTTGAATCTCCTTTTCCCACCCAGCTGTACTTCAAACTCAATAAGACCGTTTCAAATATCGATAAAAAACCAACAGTTTTTGAGGAGGTGTTGTACATCTGAGGCTGCTGTTGTCATGGTGATGGACGGACAGACCAGTGGAGCTGGACCAGTCAGAAAGGTGCATTTACGTGCCGAAGAGAACAATTGTCCTATAAACGCACTTAAGAGAGCTTTTGTTGGCCACCTGTGGATGAGAGTCAATAAATCAGTCTCTTATTTACACGTCATATGTCTACACCTGAATTTTATTCATTCTTTTATCAGTTCTGTTAAATATGTCATGCTACAATTCAACAGCAGAAAAAATCGGCTGTATGGAATGCTAAGTCTATCTTTTTGTCCTTTTTCATGGACATTAAACTGTTCAGGCAAGTTGAAAAACAGGGCTTGGATTGATGGGTTTACTTCACTGATAGTTTCTTTTGTCCAGGCGTTTTGCGAAAAGCTTCTCTTGAAGATCCTGTAAGACCATCTTTAAATGTCTTCAAAAGGAATTATGAGCACTTTACTTAATCGAGACGCTTCTTTTATTATTGGTTCCCACATCGACATCCTGAGACCATAAAGACTTAACAGGGCTCTGCTTATTAGCTATTAAGAAGTGGCGTGTAAAGTGCGTGCTATAAAATGTCAAATCCACAGAGACTGTTTCTGGACCGCCTGCAGTTACAGACACGTTCTGATTCTTCACAACGTTTTAAGGCCTTATGGAAAACAACACTTGCCAGTGTCAGTGTCATTAAGGGGTGGACTCTTGTTTTGTGTCTGGACCTGCAGGAGATGCTCTTCAGATCCAGTGCTACCAGTGTGAGGAGATGAAGCACAATGACTGCTCCACGCCGGAATATATTGTCAACTGCACCGTCAACGTTCAGGACATGTGCCAGAAAGAGGTGCTGGTCAAGTCAGATGGTAAGAGATCCATCCCAAGTCCATGAATATGAGTAACTGAGTGGGGGCTGGTGAGGCTTCATGAAACAATGTCCTTATTTTCAGAGGCCACTAGATGGTGCTCTCTGCTCTAAAATCTTCGGATTTAAACAACCGTTTCAATGAAACCTCACATCATTTTAAAACCAATCTGGTGGGCTCTGAAAATAAGGACACTGTTTCATGAAGCCTCATCAGCCCATCAGTACTGTATAGTGAGCAGTCAACAATGTATTGTAGCAGTTAAATCTAAAACAAAATTGAGGTTTGTGCTCTGCTGTATTTTTTAAAATGTGGCGAACCCTGAATTTAGGCTGTGAAAAAAATCATTCTTTATTTGCGGTTCACTTTTTCGCTTCTCTCAAAAAAATGTGCAGCAATACAGTTTGTACGATATTCATGTTTGATGAGTTGTGAATCTGCCAAGGATTCTCTTTGCTCCTCTCTAAACATTTCAAATCCCCACACGTCTCGCCGTCTGCCCCTTCTGAAGAGGCGTCGCTGGTCAAACAAATCCCCTGTGATTTCTGTTGTTTCGTTCCTCCTCTTCGCTTCAAAGAAGGAGAAAATATGTGGACGGACTCACTGGGCACAAACGATCCCACGTCAATATTTCCCTGCAGTGAAAAGCCTTCACATTGTATAGCGCCGTCAATAAATAACAGCTCCGAGTGTTTTCATTTTGCTGCTCATTTCCATACGAGGCAACTCTGTGTTAGGTTGACGCATTGTTCAGGACAACATTGTTTCTGCGCCGCTTTGTGCTGCTTGTAAATCAGAGTGAAGACTCTCGTGGGATGAGGCACGTAGTTTTAAGTATTTCATTTCAACATATTCTCTAGTTTTCAGATACTGAGAGGAGGTCCACAAAGTATTTACATTTTTTCACAATGGACGATTTAGGTGATACAGCAAGAACATGTCAGTCATCAGTACGTTAGCAAGCTGCTATGACAATGAGAAGGAAGGTAAGACTATGTTGTGTCCTGTAAACCAATGGGATGGCAGGAAATGCCAGGAGCACGATGATGAACATAGTTCTGCGTAGTGATGTGCTGATGGGGCTTCATGAAACAGTGTAATAATTTTCAGAGCCCACCAGATGGCGGTCTTGTTTTAAAAATGAGGTGAGGTTTCATGGTAATGGTTGTTTAAATCCAGAGATTTTAGAGCAGATGGTAGATGGAGCTGTTGAAGTTGTACGTCCAGAAGAAAGAGATGAACTTACAGAAGAGGAGGGAGAAGTCAGAGATGGTTGAATCTGGCAGGGATCGTTGACTGTAAGGTGCTTCCAGGTTTGAGTGTTGCCAGGCAGCATAGGTCAAGTTAGCAGAGAAGGCAGTAGTCAGCATTGCCAGGCAGAGAGAGAGAGAGCAGAACAATCATGGACTCGTGTGATCAAGTCCAGAGAAGGCGAGAGAAAGATGGAAGGAGTTCAGTGAACGAATGAATAAAGAGGCGGAGGACAAGTAGAGATGGTAGTTCAGGAGATCAACAAGGTGGATGGGAGGGCAGGGAAGAGAAGGAAGCTAGTAGGCTAGTTCATCATTCCAGTGGCGGTATGGAAGTGTCATGGAGAAATAGGTGTGAACTTTCTGACCTGACTCAGAAAAAACACAAAGTTGACATGTAACTGTGTGGTTACACACAGACAAACAAACGCTGTCTCATTGTATAAGTCTTGTGTTCAGTGGGACCATTGCCCTGATGGAGAAAACACCCAGTCACAGTGGCTTCCTGCAGACATGCACCACGGCACTTACAAGTCTGAAACTCTCAGGCCATTATGGATGCTGACATGAGTTTAGAACAGGACTTTCTGATCATGATGATTACTCATATATGCAAGTAGCTTACATCCGTAGTGAACAGGGTCCTTGACAAGCTACTATTATACAATTTTACATGTGGAATTTTCAGGAAACCTCCCCGACGAGACCGGTCCTCCTGTCTTGGCCCTCACATAAAAACAACTGTGAATGAGACCTTTGCTTCTTAAACCAACTGTCCATTGGTGAACAACATCAGGATCTTGAAAGAAACCAGAGCTCACATAGCTGCTGGGACACAGCTGTAGACGTCCAATATAGCAGTGTTTTATTATGCAGAGAAATTGCTTGCCCCAAGCCACCGTCACTTTACTGCGCACGCAGAGGGAAATGAACTCACATATATACCATACAGTACACAGTACCAAACAATGCAACACCTTCAGAGGATGAATTGCTGGCCGTGGAGACTAAAACGCACTGATCAAGAGAACATGCTGTGGTTTACATATTTCAAGGGAATGAAAGTGCTTGTGTGGACCATGTGGTGCTTTGGCTTGAAGCAATACATAGTTTGGAGTGTTTACATGCAACTTAGCACATTCAGAGGGTAGAAAGGTTCAGGTAATGTGCTGTCTACACCACACATTGGGTAAGATATCAAGCTATTGACCCTAGAGATTGTGTATATTTTGCATGTACCAGTTCTAACTTTGTGTCATGAAAGATCACCCAGTTATCACGATGATGATGTCACATCTTCTATCAAAATAGCTAAATCTCCTGATAGCAAAAAATACTGTAAAGTATAATTTTACGCTGCATAGAAAAATGAATTTTAAATACAGAACCCCTCTCTATTCAACACTGTCTCGTGCGTGTACACAACAATGTCATGACAACAAAATACTGGAGAAAAATTAATCTGGAAAAATAGGAAAATGTTCCAAATCCAAATTAAACACAAATAGAGTCCTAAATAATAAGTGAGGTCATCGCTCCTCTCATGCCTGCCCTCGACACTTGTACTTGGGGCTTTTACATTCATGTTTTACGCCTCACTGTAGAGGCAGTTCGTCTTTTTCTGTGGATAGCTGCACAGCGCAGAAGACATTGTGTGAAACAGTGTGCTATTTTTATTTTTTACACCAGCCTCACAAAAATGATCACTTAATTTTATTGAGCGGAGAAATTATTCCTGCAGGCCTTGAAGACAATATATAATAATATATATGACTGCAGATTGTAGTAAAAATAGTAAAACTCACCTTGTAATGACCACAGTGAAGGGAGGTTATGGACAGATTTGCCTTTCCTTCACACACGAGAGTTGGTGATACACTTGAGATTTGAAAGAGGAAAAGCTGCCTTTACTATCACAGTCGCATAATGCTCACGTGATTTTGTTAGCTTTGACATTTGCACTGAGGGAGCCAGAGGTGAAGCAGCATCTGACATCTGACGTGGTATTTCTGCGGCTCCAATACTCCATTGACTTCCCCTACATCTTGTAGGGGAAGAGATGAATAAATATGATCAATAAATGGCAATAATAAATACAATTTATTTATGAATCATTCTCAAATTGACTAATTGTGTAGTTTATTAAATTAATAAAAATGACTACAAAACTGCACCTAAAATGTTCATGGTTTAAAGAAACAATCAGGCCTTGACTGCCCACATTTTTTATTCAAGATATGACGATGTCATTTGGACAATTTTTAAGACAATATTAAGAGGCACAAGTAGTCTAGTTCAGTCATGCACCCTGTCACGGTTCTGTACACGGTGGAAACCACATGCAGCTGTGAGGCGTGGTTTTACAGGCTGGGGTCAATGCAGACAACAGTCCAAAAACACCAACAACAACAAAGTCCAAAAACCCAAATGGTCACTGAACCAGGGGGAAAAAAACCAAGAGCAACCAAGGGAGCAGGAGGACCTGAAACAAACACGCTGAGATCAATACTCAGAAGAGGATATAACAGAAACACTCAGGCACAGAGGCAAAAATCCACAAATCAAAATCAGTAGTCCAAGACAACTCACAAGGATACAGGGTCAAGAGCCAGGTCTGGACACAGGTCTGGAAGTCTGTGCTTCAAGCAGCAGCAGGCCTTGTTTGCAGACAGGTTCCAGCTGTGTGCCAAAGGTCAAGCTCATGTGGAGCGAGCCGAGAATCGGAAGTAGCCAACCAAATTAAAAGCTGATCGTGATCGAGTCCTTCAACAGGTGGATCACTGGACTCAAACACGACTGTGACTGCCAGGCAGGGCCGTGGCTCGGAGTCTGAACAAATAACATCAAGCAAACATATTCCCTGAATGGAGGAGTTTGAAGGACAAGCAGGATGAAGAACAAAAAATGTCATTAGTGAGCCATATTTTGCAATATCCTCATTTTAATTAGCCGGCGACCAGCTGTGCAGGAGGTGGGCTTTGACTGAGATGAGGGGCGGTTGGTGTAAATGGACTGATCGTCTGATGTGAGCAGTCTAACGTAGATGTTGTTGATAAAACAGACTAGTGAGCTTGTGGCACATCTCACTGCATTATCATGCGTCCAGAGCAAGTGTAGTGAAGGGATGGTTCCATCAGTGGAGGATGCACTTCTCTTTACTTTTCTGCCTTTATTGTGAGTGTGAGCTCTAAACATTAGACCCCTTTCAGTGGGGATCATTGATCTCTTCTGGTCTATGCAGAGACAGAAAGGAAACAATGTTGTCATTGGAAAGCAACACTTTTTTATCTTCTTAATTGGTTTGGAAAATTGTTTTGGTCTCATCGCCTTTTTGGATCAGTGTTTAACAGCATCATGAAAGCGTGTTGCACCATAAAACCATTTGTAAACACTGTTGCAGTTTTACACAGTTACAGACTCACTGTGCGCCGGACTAGACAGAAATGTAGTGAGTCTTTTATTGTTGTGGTCCTCAGTTTTGGAGGATTAAAATTAAAGAATGAGTCATTTCACTTATCCATTCTGTCTTTGAAAATGGAGGGAGCCCAACCACCTTTCCACATGGTGACAGGAAAACTCAACAAATCCATCGTTCTACATGGAGGAGAAACGCTTAATATTTGACACACTTTTAAATATTATCATGAAAATAATATTATTACATACAGACAAAAATACAAATTATATTTATTTTGATTTGACCAGAAAAAGTAACAAGACTAAATTCTGTTTCAATGTGTCTGTTCTCAACGTTGTCGGTATCAAAGTCAATAAATAACAGAATGTGTTCAAAACTGAACAAAAATACATAAATAAACCATCACACCATCAGATGAATATTTAGCAGTCCTGCCTTTACCACACGGTAGAGAGCATCAGTCCTTCGAGTTCAGTCCAGGAAAGCGCATCGACTATGCTGTAAATCCCTGTGAACTACACTGTATCAATGACTAGGAACCTTGTATGGCGCCTGCTCTGGCTGCAGCCCAGATATATTTATTTTCCATGTGGAGTGTGTGTGTGTGTGTATAATTCATAAATAATTAGCATGCAGAAGCAAGTTATTTTCTACGGACAGACAAATAAAAAACACAGGGAACCGTGTTTGTTTCTACACAGGAATACACTACAGGAAGTCGTGTGCGTCCTCCGGGGCTTGTCTCATCGCCTCCTCCGGCTACCAGCAGTTCTGTACTGGGAGGCTCAACTCTGTCTGCATTTCCTGCTGCAACACGCCCCTGTGCAACGGTCCCAAGAGGAAGAGGCCCGTCCCATCAGCAGCCCAGTCTCACCTGCAGAAGCAGCAGCTTCCTCTCCTGCTCCTGAGCCTGCACCTCCCGTTGCTCATGCAAGTATTCTCCTCACTGTTGTTCTTCCCTGACAAGTGTTGCTCCGGTAATACACCGGTGTGTCATGAAGCAGTACTGGCACAACATCACAAAAATGTCACCACTCCGACTGTGACGCTTGTTTGTCATTTATGTGTTAAATTACTCACCTACTTCTAGTGGTGGGCTGGTGAGGCTTCAAGAAACTGGGTCCTAATTTTGATGCAAGGTTTCATTGAAATGGTTGTTTAAATCCAAAGATTTAAGAGCAGAGAGCGCCATCTGGTGGCCCCTGAAAACAAGGACACTATTTCATGAAGCCTCATCAGCCCATCACTACCTTCTTCAGTGTGTTGCACAATGTGTCTTTACTTCTTTTCTGTTTCAGTGGTTGTCTTTGGTGTATTTCATGATGAAGAACGTCATATTCTGTTGTGAGAGCTACAGGTATATTCATGCAGAGCATTTGTGTGTCCTCTCCAGGGTCCTCATGGCCAGCTGAGTTATCAGTGGGAGGTTCTAAACCAGGACCTCACCTCAACCTTCAAGAGCACCCGGACTTCACTGGACCAGACTTGTGCTGGATTACTGGGACACGAATGAGGCTTCGTCTTGCTTACGTTGTATGTGTTACAGCAGAAACACAGGCCATTTATATACACCAGTGACAGCCGGTGAAAACCATCCTGAGTGGACTGTACCATTGTTAACCAGATTCAGTAAACATCTCGATCTCACAGCCCACATGGCAGGACACCAGTGCTCTGTTGGAAAGTGCTTATTTATTCTCACGCCCAGACATGACATGCTCAGACTTCTGCTTCAACAGTGAAGGAAATGTAGTGTTCTTTGTGTTGGTCGCCTCCATCACTCCATGCAAAAATGTAGCACCCATGAGGCACCAGAGTCCATGTCACTGACTGAACGACCGACCATGTGACCATTTCATATCAGTGGTTGTGTCAGTGAAATAGACCCAGTTGTTTGCATAGTCTTTTCAACGTCCGTAAACAAATTATTATTTGTTGTCGATGGGCCAAAAGACGAAGGATTTCCTTATTTATAAAACCCATACCGAAGTACAGCTCAACAAGGCGCTGTGCGTTGTTCATTCTGACGGAGGCAGAGCAGCGTCAGACTCTTTTACCGTCAGACATAAGACATAATATTACTAGATTCATCTCGTAGTTATAGTAGGTGATTAAAGTCGGAATTTTAGGACATTAATCTCTAATATTACTTTAATTATATCTTACATTCCAAACACACCTAAAATTAGGTTTCCAAATTTAGTTTAAAAACATGTAGTTTTTGCACTGTGGGGCGCTGCAGCGCCCTCTGTTGGCCAGTCACCACTGCTCTAAGCTTCTTCCCTACCAATGTATATGTCTTGTGTTTTGCCAAACGGACTGGACGTCGCCATTAATGCAAAACATGCTCTTGGTTGTGGCTAATAACAGTAATAAATTCTAAAATAACATCCCGACTTTCCATAACTGTAGGTCCATGATTCATTTCAGTTCACACGATTCCTGTTTCCCGACAATAATGAGTGTAAAAATGGGTTCAAACGTTTCACTAGATGAACCGCTGAACAAGGCTGATTTACAAACATGTTTTTTCATCTTGAAAAACTGCACAAACTTTTCAATCACGGATGAGATGTGAGCACTTTCCAGTTCTGCCATCATTATCGAGGTGTTATTCATAATTGCTGCGGATGTTTGTCGCCATACAGCGTCGCCTTCAGACAGTAATATACGGATGGAGAATCCAATCATCCACCGGCGAGCAAATGCCAAGAAAGTTCAGAGGCGTCAATCTTGCGCTCTAATTGCTTGTTTTCCACATTACTATTATTTTCGCCAAAGAAATAAAGCAGATTAATATTACATGACTCATTTCCAGCCTCAACTCAAACAGATAAAGCCGATTTATAAGGAGTGTGGTTTGCAGGTGCTTTGATGGGTCTTCAGTGAACAGTGACACTGGTTCTGCTGATTTGTGATGTAAATAAATGTTGCACAAACATGCCACACGGATTGTTGCTATTCATTGCTGGTAGCTCAGGTTCAAAAAAGAAAAAAAATCGTTTTTTTGTTTCGTTTTGCACGTGTCACCATGGTGAATCGAGTGATTTTTTTGAAATCCAAATAATTCATGGTGGTGGTGATGGTGTGATCACTCGATTCACCATGGCAACATGTGACACAAAGTGTCGCTCCTCCTGCTTCTCCTGAGCAGAGATGGAATTATGACTGACAGACTGACAGCAGAAAGTGATCATTTTCAAGAAAGACTGATGGCTGAGTCGATGTTAGGGTTGATGATAGAGAAAAACAGTTACATCTCGATTGTTTGAGTGCCCTCAACAGACTCAAAACTGACTTCACTGAGACTAAAATGAAGTGTACAAATACAGTGGCTTGAAAAAGTATTCATACCCCTTGAACTTTCCCACATTTTGTCACGTTCAGACCACAAACATAAATATATTTTATTGGCATTTTAGATGGCAGAAAAAAATTAGGATTCATTTTTCATTCAAAAAAGGCATCTGACGCTACAATGTTGCCTCAGCGACGACGGCGGGACCAGACGGGATTCAGGCTGTCAACGTCGTGAACTGGTATCGAGAGAAATTGATACCATTTGAATTACTTTGGATAGTTGCTTGTTTCGTCCTCGCTAAAGACAACAAGTGGCAGTTCTGATGCATTTGGCTCATTACTACTACTTACCACTACTTACTATTACTACTACTATTTGAATGAGCACATTTCTGTTTCAACTTCAGTTGAGCCACACTTTCATTTGGTCAATGAACTCATGTTCACAGCTCTGGTAGAGGAGCAGGAGCTCAGGCAGGAGCTTGTGGAGCGTGAGACATGCCATTGAACTTAAACAGCAGGTCTTCACAAGTCACCTGGTCTGAACACAGGATCAAACGTGTGACCCAGGACAATGAATAAAGACGGTTTATGCATCAACTGTTGATGGTTGACACTCACAGAACAACACACGAGCATCAACACAAACTGCTCAAAAGAGGAAGAGCTAGAGACAAGCATGGAAAAAAAATGCACCACTATCGATTATGAGGCGTCAGAGAAGGTGCCTTCAGCTGAGCAGAGAAGTTGGGTGGTTGCCTGCAGCTGTTGTGGTCAAAATGCACATGGAGCTTGAAGAAACTCAGCTGAGGCTGGAAGCACATAACAAAATAAAATGAGTAGCATGGTAAAACTGCCAGAAAGGAAAGTCAATTTCAAACTCAACAATGCCCACTGAGCACAGGTTTTAGGAAGGAGGAGATGGCAAGGCAAGCGAAGATCCACGCTTGCCTTGCCTGAACCAACACTCACTTCCTGTCACACACAAAGCAGCATCAGCATTGTATTGACTTGTCCTGACTAAGCACATGGGCCACAACCATCAGTGGCCACCCTGTATTTCTTCAGTCTAGATGGTCTCATTTTGTCATTTTTTTCAGATGATCTTGGATGTTTTGCTTTTCAAGGTCTCGTCCGTGTGATTTTTCAACTCAGTATTTTACATTGCACTTGACTGCACTCCCTGTGTTTTGAGTGGGTTTCACAGATGCAAGAGCCCGGAGATATAACATCTTGATTCTGCATGCGCATGTGAGGTGTTGGACACAAAAGGTGACTTTCCCTTCCTCTGTGGGAATGAAATCATCCTCGGCTGGTGGTCCCTGGACGTTTTTCACACCCTCCTTGAGTTTACCCTTCACACTGAGAGTTAGATTCAATTGCTTTACACCCCTCTGCCTTCACCCACTTACTGATCTATTGATTCTTTAATGTGTTTTACCAAGACCCGCAGGATCTAAGTCGTCTACATCATCTTCACATCATTCCTTTTGTTCACCTCTTGCCACCACAAGAAGGTCTATCACACTTTTGTTTTCAATATCTATTTTGAATATTTCTCTTCTGACCTTGACTGAATTGCCTACATGCAATAATGATACGACAATGTTTTTATTTACCTCTTCAAGGAGGAAATAAATAGAAAAACCTTGCAGAATGCAGCAACTCAAAATAACTAAATAACATTTAATTCGATGAGAGACGTTGCAGTTTGGTGAATCTCTGGAGAGACTTTGCTATGTCTGTGAAACATTTACGTACTGGACGCTTGTTGTGCGACTCCGAGACAGAGAGCACTGCATTTATGAAAGTTTCCACTCTGGACGTTTTCAGAACTTTCAGACTCTGAAACGTTGCACCAGACTCCAAAACGGCAACGGATTCGGTTGGTCATCTGGCTTGATTATTTCCAGGGCAATTAGCTCGAATCTCACACTCGGACTGGCAGGTGTTGCCTGCTGCTGCTCATTCATGAGCCTGGAAAACGCTCTGTGCTCCGTTTGTGCTCTGTGTTTAATTTGAAGGTGCTTCCCTGCACAGCATTTCCCTGTGCATGTGCTGCAGGATGCAAACTTTACATGACAGATTGAAAGAACCTCCACAGCAGACATGCTGCTGCAGAGTGAGCAGCACGGAGGGAAGGAGGCGCGGGCGCATCACAACCCGCGGGGCTTCATCAGAGCGCCGGCTGTCACACGTGATTGGTTGTTGTGGTCGGCAATGACAGGCAGTGATCGGCATTCGCTGATCACGCTGATATCGGCCGATCATGATCGGTGGCAGATCGATTGGAGCATCCCTAGCTTGAACGGAAAACAAAACATGGGCATCAGAATAGTGTAGCAGCAGTGCGGGACAAGCATGAGGCACTGACTGTGGTAGGACCGTGACTGGGGAAACACTAAGCTGTTGCTAGCCAAAGACATTTTGAACCAACAATAAGGATTCTGCTGTGAAGCGTTGATTTAAGATGACCCATCATTGGGCAATAACTTTGGGAGGTGATCGAAAAAACTTCACCACGCCCGCTGCTGGTCAACTGAGGCTATTGTGTCGCCGTTGTGCCGCTGTTCATCCTAATGCCTGAGCACAGGCAGGACTGAAGCCACAACAATGGGGGATTATTAAAAATAATAGGGTCCACCTTGGTGGGGGCCTAATCACTAGCGCTGTAGAAAATACCCTGGCTGACTGGGGACCAGAGCTCATGTGCTTTGTTTAGTGGAGGGATAAATGAGGTGGGGAGGGAGGCAGGTGGGCTCTGCGACACTGATCACAGGACAGTTGCGTCAAATTGCCTCGTGGGAGTCAATTAGATGGTGAGCAGCGGCGTTGACATGCAGGGAAATGCATCACAGTTATTACTGGGATTAATAATTAATACACAACAATAACACCGACAACGGTGGTGAGAAAAACTGCTGAAATGTTCACATGGTGTCACAGCATATCTGGAAAGAGGAGGATTGAGCTCAGCTGGTTTGAACTCATTCATTCTAACGTTGACAGGAAGAGCTGGACTTTCATTCCCCGAGGTGCACAATAAGCACTGAATGTTTCAGGGCTTCACTACGTATTCAGGACACTTCTGTCTTCAGTGCTTTGGTTGCTTTGGCAAGCAGTAGTGATGGGCTAGATGAGGCTTCATGAAACAGTGTCCTTATTTTCAAAGGCCACCAGATGGCACTGTCTGCTCTAAAATCTTTGGATTTAAACAATGATTTCAACCAAGAGCACCATCTTGGGTAGTTGGTAGTGGTCAACAATGGTGTTTTCCAGAAGGTCAGAATTTCAGGTTTATTAAGTGGCCTTTGTGTCCCTGTGTGTCTCCAAACCGTTCCTATTGGAAATCTTGAAACATTCAGTGTCAGTGAGTCTCCAATATTTTGCACCTGTTTTAAACTGAAAGTGCAAACTTAAGCATGTTTGGGAGGCATGTGCAAATGGTTTAGCGATTGTAGTCAGGTGAGAGCCTTATTTAAAATCCGTCAGTAACATGACAACAGAAGATTCAGTCATATGTTACACAAAACTAAGGTGGATTCACTTTTTTGGATTTGCCAATGAATTTTAATATCATCATGAATCTGAAAAATTGTGCACAGTGGACAAAGTGACGCAGCAGTCCAGAGTCTGGAGAGAAACTCAGCTCCACTGAGGAGTTGTTGTTCTCTTTTCTGTGTTTAATTTTAGTTATTTTCATGAATCAATCTCAGTAAAATAACATTTTTAATGTTGTCCTTGGACCCTCTGCATGTTGCCCAATGGTCACAATTTCAAAGAAATACACGTCTTTCCTCTGCTTGATCCGCAGATTTTCCTTCCTTTAAAGATTGTTGACATCCAGTAACTGACAACAAACTGGTTGACATGAAATGATTCCCAAGATAAAAAATATATATATTTTGGAAACCCCTGTCTATGTCGACAGTGCTCTGAGCTTATGAGAAACCTCGATTCTACATAGTTCTTTAAAATCCTACCATTATGTTAGGTATAACAACACTTTGAATAATAATTGTCCACACACAAGGTCATTCTTCTTTGCAAAAGCAACATTCCTTACGAGTCGAAGGGCAGTTGTTAAAAAAACAAAACTCAAGGAAAACCTCAGGCCTTAAGAGGTAAATCTAGAAAGAAGTTTTTTTTCTTTCATTTGAGCCGTAGCTTCCATAAGTCATACATTTTTATACAGTTGCCACTTGGACTACTGCAACATCCAGTACTTGTCTGATTCTGATTCAAATGGACCAGAATGCTGGCACAAATACAGCATACAGCCCGTCTGGTGACCTCACTAGACGGGCTGTCACTTCGAGGATCCAGCTCAAGTCTTCATGTTCTCATGGCAGCATGGCTGGCCAGAAATGTCACCGTAAACAATCAGACCATGATACAATTCCACCAAAGTTACCCGCAAAAGGCTCGTAACAACAGGAAGACGCAAGTGGCAATGAGAAAGAGGTTCCTGGAGTTGAAGACTGAAGCAGTGGGTGAATTTCAAAGGTGGACGTGAGGTAATCTACTGACCCCAGAGGAGAAGAGGCTCTTCATGCCGTATCACCCGAGGAGGAAAGCAATGAGGAGTATGACTGACTGAGAGTTAGACGTTGAGAAACCTTCTGAAGTCACGAAGAATGGTCAAGGAAGAGTTAACTGTTCTCCTCTCTGTTCCTTTCCAATCCCTCAGTTCAAGTTGAGGATGCAAGAATTGTTGTGTGTGTTTAAGACACACCTTTGGCTTTTAACACAAACTGGCCATCTATTTTTATTTTTACTCATTTTTTGATGTGTCATGTTTTGTCATTCTGTCTTTGAAGAGGAGCCAACTTTGTGATTCGGCTGAATGATATCGGACGTCTTTTGAACACACCAGTCTGTGTCTGTTTCCAAAAACATCTCTCTGATAACAAATACACGCATACGACGTTGATGTGGTTGCAGGTAAAGAAGTCATGTGCCTTGACTTTGCAGGCATTTTAGTGCAGACAGTTTGTATCGATAGTTGATCCTGCTCTGGCATAAACAACAACAAGTGAGCTCGTCCGGCTTCTTAGCAGATAGAGTGCAGAGTCTATCAAATGCCTGACGTCTCCTTGAGTCAGGAGGACTGGCTGTGCCTGGGGCTCTGAGCTGCTGAAGAGACACTTGGCTGACTGATGAGTCTGCCGGAGGACCATGTTGTCTGAGCTTTGGGGTAATGCTCTGTTGTGGCGGAGCTCTCAGGAGCCCTGATCAGACCCTGAGGCTCCATCACTGCGGTTATCACACGGCACTTCACCCTCTCAAGCAGCACTTAGTCTGCTGGCTGACAGGAATTTAATCACCGATATCATGAGGCGGCGACGATGATGCCAGCTGCTTTCTGCTCCCTCCATCTTCCCTTGGAGAGAGACTTCTGGAGCAGACATCCAAACAAAACTTCATGTTCTTGTGTATATTTGTAATTCCTCAACAACTTCTAGTGGCTGGTGTCACGGTCTTGCAGAAACCAATTGTTGGTTCAATTCCAACTTGAGTACTCTCAACCTGGGTCCTTTCTGTTTGGGCTCTGTCCGTTCCCCCTGTGCTCCAGTGTGTGTGAGTGACTGTAAGTCATGTAGGAGCATGATAGTGGACTGTTGTGCTCCAAGAGAAGGGATGATCTTACTTGCTTAAGGCCACTGACCATAACAACATGTTCCATTGGAGGGTTAAGGATGAGGTTATGACATCAGGACATAAGACAGTCGGGCTGCTAAATGTGCTTGTTACTGGAATAAATGCATGTCTTGCAGTGACGTGAAAAAATGCCACAGGTGTGTATATGTGTATGTATATATATATATATATATATATATATATATATATATATATATATATATATATATATATATATATATATATATATATATACACAATTGACTACTTTCGTGAAGGCATCGGAACTCTATACATTTTACTCTTTTCAGGCAGTAAATAACATAGTGTAATGTCAACTGAGTTTTAAATAATTCAATAACATGCTGCATTTGACGCGACTATTTAAACGTCAGTTGACTCCATTAAATTGACGTTAGTTTGTATTCAGCTGCAACTGATGCTGCAATTGAAATGATTAGCTGTCGCCATCTTGTGGCAAAAATGAGTAACTGCAAGTGAACGAAGCGACGCGAAATGATGTGTTCATTTTGCTGAAAGAGACTCAGTGATCTGAACAACTCAAAGGATTCATGTTGCCAGTCAGATGCAAAATGGTCAGTAGAAATGAGGTCGGCCATCCTGTCTAGGTTACTCTTGGTTCAACCGATCATTCATCGCATTCATCATGTATGAATGCGATATAAATAAAACCTCGCCTTTAATGATCTGCTTTAATTGCGGGTGATTAATAGTCGCATTGCCAGGCAACATCAAAGTAAAACTTCTTAGCTGCAAAGTTAATTGTTGTAATATTATTGCACGTCTGTCACGAAAAAAGTGACTCTTCAGTTTCACAAAAAAAAAAGCGTTTGACAGGAGCCTGCTGTGACGTTACTTCCTCCGCCTCGTCGCTAGGTGGTGCTGTCTCGACTATGACTCACCGGTTTCGGCTGATCTGAAGCTTCCGGTGCCCCAATCGCTCCAGATGCTAACGCCGTCGGGCTTTTCTATGGGAGCGTAATGGCGGTGCACCGGGGACCCTCGACGAAATGGCTCTTCACCCGGGAACAGCTGGAAAACACGCCGTCTCGACGATGCGGGATCGAGGCAGACAGGGAGCTATCGTACCGACAACAAGCTGCTAACTTGATCCAGGACATCGGTCAGCGACTCAACGTGTATCCTTTCTGAGCCGAACTAGCTACTAGCCCTAGCATTAGCTTCCAGTAACCGTGGCCTTTTGGCGTAAAACATCGACTGACACGCACTAAAAACGCACCACAACTCCTTCAAAATGCTCCTTAGTCTATATGCTGTTGTGTAATGTGCTAATCTGATCACAAAATGCGTTAAAATCGCTGTGGCCTTTATGCTAGCGCCGCTATTGTTTTGTCCCGGTGGACTGCAGTCTTTTGTTAGCTGCCAGTCAAATAACTCAGTACCCGTGTAATCTGTGACGACAGTGCACTGGGGCTTAAAACAAACTAAATATTGATTTGCAATGGACGTGTGTTAACCCCCGAAAAAGCGAACAATTGATAAACCAGCAGCTGCGTAATGCTAATGCGCCAAACAGCCGAGCTCGAGCGACTGGATTGACCCCAGATGGCGTCGAATTTTAATGATTCTTGATGACGTATCGCTTTGAGTCAGGATGATTCTGAAGGGTTTCTGTCTGAAAAACAGCGTGTCGACGTGTACTGGGTTGACCTGAGAGAACAAAGGACTATTGGTCACGCTAACTCACCTGTACGTCCATTGTGCCCTGACTTTGAACTGTGCTCGTTATATATTTCCCACGTCCGTTTGAGTTTTTGTGGTCTTGACTGGAATATCCACTGCTGAATATAACCTCCCTCTTTTCCCCAAGTGAGATGGTTGCTTCTGCTTAGCCAAAATGGCCTCCTTTACTCATCTTACAGTCCCTTCGAAAATAATGTTAAATGGAATCAAGAAGGTGTGATTTAGGCTTTGTCTGGAAGAGATAAGTCTTGGCATGTGTTTACTTGTGATGACACATCAGGACAGAAATGATATGACATGCCAAACAATGGTTTGTCTATGGCCTTTCTTAAGATAGAATAATAGATTTTTCCACTCCAGCTTGTACATCTCATTCCAGAAGTTCACATCTTTCTGGAAGTTTTTGGCTGGGGGCAAGTCTGTATTCAATATGACTATTGAGTGACACAGACCCATTGTTAAATTCAAGACAAAAAGTATATGCTGCTTACAGGAACAAGCAAGACAACAAAACGATTGCAGTAAACCCGAAAAGTTGCTGGTAGTTATTGAACTGAAAACGTGGTTTATTGAATGTATTCCAGATACTTTCACACGCTTCCTTAACTGCAACTATCAGCTCCCAACTAATCATTAACACTGCTATTGTATATATGCACAGGTTTTATATGATCCATCCCATCACTAAATTCCATAAAAATGTAAGTACATTACTATTTTTTAAACTTGAAATGCAAAAATGTATTCTTGGTTACTGAAGGCCAATGTTCTTCACAGGTTATTTCGCAGACATCGCTGTTCCTGGCCTCTAAAGTGGAGGAGCAGCCCAGGAAGTTGGAGCATGTTATTAAAATAGCCTATGCCTGCTTGAACCCCCAAGAACCTGCCCTGGATACCAAGAGCACAGTGAGTCACGCAGTCTGGTTTGACTCCGGCATGAGGGCCTGCCACCAAAGAGGAGGTCCTGGATATGTAGTTTAGATTTAGGAATAAGTGCTAAGAAGAATCCCAAAGGAGTTAAAAAATCTGCTCTGTACTTTGATATGAAGTGCCTGGCTGTAGTTTTCGCTGTGTGTGACAGAATGCCAGAAAGAGCTCATTTCGAAAGGCCAGTCGAGTAATGCTGGTGGCAGTTCTTCAGCAGGAGCATCTAATCTCTTTTTGTGCATTGGCAGGTCACCAGTGACTTCTAACAAACAGCAATGTTAACCATTACTGCCGAACTCAGCTTTCAGTGTTCGTAGTCTGGTGACCCTGAGCCTGTTTGTTGACCTCACATCTGTTCAAAACCAGCAATTCAAAAGTTGTTCTTATTGTTTTAGGCATTTCAGCAGCTGTCACAGGAGGTGGTCGCTGTCGAATCGATTATTCTACAAACACTAGGTGAGTGTTTGTCCGCTGTTTCCTTTTTTTTTTCTACACTTCAACTTTCAGGATCATGTGTAAGTTGACGTTCATTCAAGACTCTATTTTCCTTAGATGTGTGCATGCTTTTGTAGTCTTTATGTTTCAACAGTCAGATATCCAAATATGTCATACCAAGTTTGTGGTTTTAGTTGGCCAGCAATACAAGGTTTATAAATAAACATATGTGCCGTGAAAGCAGATGATTAAAATGGTAGAGATGGTAGAACTCTCAGCTGACGCGTCGCGGTTGCATGTTCCTGGATTTAAACTCCCCCAGTGGACAGTGTCTGACTGACTCCATCGCTGTTCTGCTTGCAGGTTTTGAAATTACAATTGATCATCCACACACAGATGTGGTGAGGTGCTCCCAGCTAGTACGAGGTAACATCCCCCGGCTTGTTTTGAAGAAACCAAGAGTGTGCTGCACCAGCTGAAACAACCGTTCTGACACCCGCTCTTCTGTTTCTCCTCACAGCGAGCAAGGATTTGGCACAGACTTCCTATTTCATGGCTACCAACAGGTTATTATCCTGTTACCATTATTGCACTGTAATGGCACACTATTGCTTCCTGAACTGCAGGGACCCCCGACCTGTGTCCAACGCCCTGCTCGGCCTCGGCTCCCGGGACCCCCCGCTCTGGGGCAGTACCTGCCAGGCTGCTGTGCGGTGTATTGTACAAGGGCCCAGTGTTGGCACAGAGGGGTTGAATGCACAATGTGGAGTGTAGTGGTGCTGAATACCTCCCGAGGTTGTTTGGTTCAAGTGCACATGTCTAAAAAGTCTCACTCGGTAGCCTGAATATAAGTGAATAAACTTATAGAGCATTTTGGTAAGTATTGCCTACTGTTCTCTAAGTTTAATACTTAATCTCTGCATAATTCCAATCAAAACAACTTAATTCCCATAAGCAAACGTCACTGCAAACTGTGTTCTGCGAGCTAAAAATCTATCACTAATAATGGAGATGAGTTTCAGTTCACTCTCATCTGTGGTTGTTGACCGATCGATCGATAGATGTTGTCACTGCAAAAACAAAATGTGAATAGTTTGTCTTTTAAAGGCTGTGTAGTACTGCGCCCTAGTGGATTGGAAGGGAAGTGGAGGTCCAAACTTTTCCTGTATCAGCTGTAGGGATGGGAATTGATAAGATTCTGAATCCATTTTCACTACTGCTTGACCACTCGGATCCTTAGCGATTCTCTTATTGACTCTCACTGGAGACAAAAGGAAAAGAGTCAGTGTCACTAGATATGGGTATTGTGGTACATTTTACGATACTTTACTCCAAATGTTTTGTAACCATTGTCAGCCTTCTAATGAGTTTCTGTGTGGGGAAACTGCAAGTCTGTCATTTAGAGTTCAGAAAGCTCCAAGTGGGTTGAGCATCAGTGAAACAGGAGTGTGTGGAGCTTGGTTCAGAAGCAGACGCCAGGAGTCCAACCTTCAGGTCTGACCAGGAACATCTATTAATCCTGAAATCTGAACCATGATACAATGGAGATGGAGAGCTCCAATTCTTAGAATTCTTTGTTTCATTGGTCCATGTGAACAGTTTAAAAACTTAGCTGTATCTTATTGAATATATGGGATCCTTGTGCTTAAAATGTTTCAATTAATAAACAATATATAAATAGTCTCTCGATGCCCATCCCTACTTGGCTGTGTCCATGACATGCATTTCTTTTAGCCCTGACTCAATGATATCAGTGTTTAGTGTGTCCAAATTACAAAGCCAACAGGTCTGAGTGGATGAAGGGAGTTAATTGTCTGCTAACTTTTCAATTGAAAAAAACAGTCCCGCTGCTAATGCTTCAACTCATGTTTTCAGAATGTGAAACGTCGTATCAAGGTGTAGTTCTGGTGCTGAACCGGTTTGCAGTGGTCCAAGTAGCTGATGATTCAGATGATGATAATGCATTCTTTCATTGCTATAAACCGTTATGACGAAGATCAGTGCGATAAATCAGCCAAGCTGTATGATATAAGCACCAAAGCTATAGTGTGCTTCAGCAGTAAAAACTTAGTGTGCCCCGTCGCTGGCCTGCGAAGGTAAGCGTATGTGTTAGTGTTGTGAACTGATCTTGTATCAAGTGTCTTTTCCTTGTCCTCCTTGCACGTCTGTGGTCTGACAAGAGTCTGTGTCCTTCTTGTTCCTGTGTCTCCCTGCAGTTTGCACCTCACCACCTTCTGCCTGCAGTACCGGCCCACCGTCGTGGCGTGTGTCTGCATCCACCTGGCCTGCAAGTGGTCCAACTGGGAGATTCCTGTCTCCACCAACGGGAAGCACTGGTGGGAGTATGTGGACCACACGGTGACCTTGCAGCTGCTGGACGGTAAGAGGCTCTGGTGGCTGCTGGATCAAGCCTGCGTCATTTTCTCTTTGTTTACTCGCTATTGTTTTATTCTGTGACCTTGAGTGGGATTCAGACTGAAAAAAAAAACAATTTTCAGCCACAGAATTAGACATTGGATTCGATCAATGGAGAAACTTTGGCATTTGTGGCAGCATGTTAGCACTGACACTGCTAGAAAGACTTGACTCCATCCTTTAGGATGAAGCTAAACCAGGGCTGGTCATGACATTTCCCAACGGATCCCCTTATTTACTGTGTGAACTTACAGGGGCCGTCAAGATGAAGGACAGAAGAGAAACAATCTGATTACAAGTATTATTTTGTCATGACTTCCCCCACTGTCGGAGTAATAAAGGCAAATCTAATCTGTCATTAATGCTGTGAGTCACGTCGCTCTCTCCCCCTAGAGGTTGGGATTGTGAACTGCATTCAACACATGCATTATTGAAATACCCAATTAATTTTACCTGTGTGTTTAGTTAACGGCTTTATCATTGTGAGGCCACGTAACCTTTATATACACATATATTTTTATTGTATTATATATTATATCTATATAGATATAGATATATAGATAGATAGATAGATATTGTTTTCCATAAGTCTGCCGTCCATGTGTGGGGCTCTAACCTGTAACTTGTGAACTTGTTTGTTTCAGAGCTTACACACGAGTTTCTCCAGATCCTGGAGAAGACTCCCAGCAGGTTGAAGAGGATCCGGAACTGGAGGGTGAGCGTTGGTCTTGCTGCCGTTAGCAACGGTGTGGCACATCTGGGCTAAGTGTTGTTTTCCACTGCAGGCCATTCAAGCTGCTAAGAAGCCAAAGAGCGAGGGATCAGCCGTGGACAGTGCCTTCCAGGGGACGTCTTTAGATGGCCTCTCTGGCGTCGCCAACTCTTTCTTTGCCTCCAGCTCGGCGCCAGACGCCTCAGAAATGACGGCTCTAAACGGCATGGCCAGCTCCTACGCAGCATACGAGCCGATGAACGACGCCTTCTCCCAGCCCCTGCACGCCGACTTCTCCATGTCCAAACACGAACACAAAGCTGTGAGCGGTAAGCAGCAGCTCGTCTCGCAGGCCGCACCCTTCGCACGAGCACAGAAAGTCCTGTCGCTGGAAAAGTACAGAGAGAAACACGCAGCAGAGCTGGCTTTGCAGAACGGCGTGAAAGAGGAGCTGAGCACAGACGTGTACGCGCAGCCGCCCGCCATCTCCTCGCACCACCACAAGAAGAGATCTCACGCACAGCAGGCGGAGAAATCTGGCGAGGGCCGGCGGGAGAAGTCCAGCTCCAAAAAGATGCGCCTGGCTCAGGCGTATGGTGAGAATGGCTCAGCCAGCAGCGAAGAGCTCAAGATGAGAATCAAAGTTTCGTCTGAGCGCCACAGTGGCTCTGACCTGAGCAAGGACAAGCACAAAGAGCAGCGCCACTCTAAACACAGCAACTCGCAACTGTACTCTCTCACTAAAGGGCCGATGGACAACGGCTCTTTAGCCCTGAAGGCGCCGGGCGGCCATGACGGCTCCGCCTCAGGCTCGTCTCGGAAAAGGCCGCACTCTGACGCTGGGAACCACCACCACCATCACCACCACCAGTCGTCGAAGATCAGCAGGAGCTCCAAGTCGGCCATGAACGCCTCCCACTTCTCCGCAGAGAGCCAGAGGGGGGCGGAGCACCTGGGCCACGCTGGAAGCAACGGCCTGCTGACCGCCAACAGCCAACACACTGACTACAAAGATACTTTTGACATGCTGGACTCTTTATTAAGTGCCCAAGGGATGAACTTGTAACCCTCCGCCGCCAGTTTAGTCTAGTTTTTAAGGTATTACATGTTTTAAAAAAAGAATTTATTTGTCTTAAGTTATGTGAATTCCACGTCGCCCTCGGTCGTGTCCACATGCTGATGCACGGAGCTGTGCACGAGAGCCCGCTCTGCTCCCGAGACTGCGACTGGGATAATGGAATTTTAACTGTTTTTATGATTTTTAATGTGCATGTTTTCGGTCACTGGTAGGAGGAAGCGCAACGGCTTTCGCAGCCATCGTGTCGGTTTACATTCTGCGTCTTTTTAAATGAATTTTGTTCCACTGAAAATCTCAGGTCTGACCTTTTTTACTACAAGAAGGAATCTTCCTCTGTGGGATCACTACCCGAAGAGGCGCGTCGCCTCGTCGATGGACATTTGTCTTATGAACCTGGTCTGCTCACGTTCGAGTCTCCAGATACAAAGTTCTTGACTCTGTGAAAGTGCATTTATGATATGACTGAAATGAAATGGAAGTAGGCCTTGTGACCGTTTACCTCGTCAATAGCTATTCAGTATGAAGAGTTGCCGATCGATCCGATCTCTAAAGTCGTGTACATAAGACTGTTGTTCACCTAAGCTGTGGGTTTATCGTGTCGGTCCTCATCTAGTGCGTCATCAGACCCAATGCAGATTGTAATGACGATTTTCTCCTTGACTTGTGTATCGATGGCCACAATAAAGGTGTAAACGTGATTTTTTTTTTTTGTTCTTTTTTAATACGAGTGTGTTTCACTTGGGCTCGATTAAGGTTTGTTGATTAAATGTCTGAAAAAATGGCTAAAATTCTGGGATGTAGAACCTGGAAGCTAGTAGTGACGGGTAGGCGAGGTTCCATGAAGCAGCGTCCCGATGTTCAGAGGCCAGCAGTCAATGATACCTCACATCAATTCTAAACCGAGAGCACCATCTAGTGGCCTCTGACAATTAGGACACTCTTTCATGATACCCCAACTACCCAGCACTACTACTACGTGGTACATTATGCTGTGTAAATACACAAAAACATTGAAAATAATTTGGCCCAAAACTCATGTATTTTTTTTTCCTCCTATTTAAACCAAACAATTGCAACAATGTATCTTCTAAAAATAGTCATAAATCAGACCAGAACTTCCTGCTGATGTTTTGCCCTCAAAATCCCTGAGGTGGAAGTGTTCACAGAACGGGTTCTGGACCATCTCTAGAGCAGATATCAGACGATGGGTCGGTTGCTCGGAAAGAGGACCACTGTAATGTTTGGGTTTATTAAAGTTGACCTTTTCATCAAGGTGGCAGAAAACAGCTGAACTTTCCTACGGTACTTCTGCCGACTGGATTATTGCCTTTAGTTTCTACAACTGAAAGACTTCTTGCTCTCAGACCACTGCCTGGCTCTGACATGTACTTTCAAAAGTAAATATGAGCAAGTTTCTACCAACTAAAATACTTCATACGCAAATCCATATTCACCATCCAGTTCGAATGTTCCGAGCAATAAGCCTCTAAATTTGGCATGGGATGCTCGCAGTTATGAAAATAACGCCCATAATAATCGCACAGATGGCTTAATCCAGCCCAGAAACATTGGAGAGATTCCACCGTGGCTCCACAGCCCTGGCTGCATTTAAAGATAAAACTGTTGTTTTTTAACCCTGAAATATTCGTCAGAACTCAATAGGCTTGCAACGACAAAAAAAAATGGTGGCTGTGGCTGAAACAAAATCCACAATCGAACCACAGAGGACCAGCGTCCGGCCTGTGCTGAGACCACTGCCGTTTTCAACCGAGTAAATATTGGCCTGACACTCATATTTCATACACTTCAACTTCTGAACGACACAGTTGATGTAATATTCATTCAGTCCACTGAAGCCCAACTACTTGGGGCTGAAGGTGGGGGACGTACATACAGACAACTTACTTTCCGACAAAACAATTATGGAGTGTGAAATCACGACATTAGAATTTGGAACCAATGAACAGACTGCAGGTCAGAACAATGATAATTACATGATGAGAACTGTATCGAGATACAAACAGAATAACAATGGCACTAACACTAATAGCTGCTCAACGAGTTATCCAGAGCATCCCAGCGCTCGATCGACACCTGTCATGTAAACATTTAAAAAACAAATAAGAACGTGAAAATGACATTGACATGACATTAGTATAAGGTTGGCAGAACAGTGTCCTAGATTTCAGAGGACACAAGGTGGTGCTCCTGGTTTAGAATTCATGTGAGGTTTCATTGAGTTAGTTGTTCAAGTCCATTTGACAGCAGACAGTGCCATCTGGTGGCCTCTGAAAGTCAGGACACTGTTTCATGAAGCCTCATCGACCCTTCACTAACAGCCAATGATGTAGCATTAATGTGGGTCACTGTCCAGTCAGTTTCCTGACTCCATCTTCCGTCACATGGGAGCCACATACGGCCCTTGCCTGTATAATCAATGAAATAAAAACTACAAAAATGTTAAATAAAATTACAAAAATAAATAAATCAATAAATTTTACTTTTTTTTTCCATCATTCAATACTAATTCCGAATACACTTTTAGCATAGTATTTATTGGGGGGGGGACTTTCACTGCCTTGAGTCTTTATGTATTTCACCCATCGTTCAGTGATATATTAGATATTTATATCAGATATTTACCATTAAAAAAGATCTTCTCTATTTACGGTTTGTATTTAGAATCAATAATTCAATAAAAAGTATTTTTAAATGCTATATACAAGGAAATAGTGTGTAACAACATGGTGTCATAACACTACATTATTTTTTTTTTTTTTTTTTTTTTTGCGTTTAAGAATTAGAATTAGAGCCAGATTGAATAAGACTTGTTCTTCTGGTCTGGTCTGAGGCTTGACAGCGCCTCACACTCCTCTCAGCTCTGACACACAATACAGACCAAATTACTGCCTATTTTTCAAATAACTGGAATTACTGCATGAGCACGACACTTGAATTTCACTCATTTTTCCTGGTCCAACAGGTCACCTTCCCCTCCACAGACAGACAGACGGACAGATGGATGGATGGATGGATGGCTGGATGGCTGGATAGATAGATAGATAGATAGATAGATAGATAGATAGATAGATAGATAGATAGATAGATAGATAGATAGATAGATGATAGATAGATAGACAGACAGACATACAGATAGATAGATAGACAGACAGACAGACAGACAGACAGACAGACAGACAGATAGATAGATAGATAGATAGATAGATAGATAGATAGATAGATGATAGATAGATAGACAGGCAGACAGACAGACAGATAGATAGATAGACAGATAGACAGACAGACAGACAGACAGACAGAGATAGATAGATAGATAGATTAGCCATGGAAAGAGGTGAAGTAGGGGTCAGTTGGAAAACTGCACATGGACAGAACTTCCACTCCTCAAACTCAGGGGCTCCTTGTGAGGCTGTTCCCCGACCTGGCGCTCCAGGGCGTCCACACTCGGTCCGTGGGTGGACCATTATTCCAGCTCCTGGTCATTAAGCAGCACCATCTGAGCAGACAGTGCCGTTTCAGCGAGTCTTACCGTCTAATTTTGGAGCACAAGACAATGGGGAAATTCAGCAGGAGGACGACGGTGAACATTTCTACCATCTGGACGTTCTCACATCGTGGTGGGCGGGTGATGATTTATTTTCAGCAGCCTCTCGAGCTGAACAGGAGACGCCCACAGCTCGAAAAGCCGCAGAGAGGAAGAGAGAGATGTGAGCTGCTTCTGGGTGCAACAAATCCCAGAATTAGGAGCCATCTGAAGGAAAACACCGGCCAAGCTCTTATTATAACTGCCGGAACAAACACGCCATAACAATTAGCCTCGGCGTCACTTGGGGAAACTTGTACAACATAACCACGAGAGCACAAGTCGAGGAAGGAAAATGAGCGTTTGATCCAGAGTCGGGTCCGTTCTTTAGCTACGACTCTGGACTACATTCTTGTAGACTGCCTTCATTCTTCCCTCAATGGGGAAATGTCGGTTGTTACAGGAGCAACATTGAAGAGAAACTAAGAATCAGAATCAGCTTTATTCCCAAGGTCAGTGAGGAGGATCCCACCAATTATTAAAGTGCTTTGGAATCACGTGTAGTAATGAACAAAACATCAAAATGAAATAAAATTACAAGTCCGGCCAAAGGGAAGAAGCTGTTCCTGTGACAGGAGGTTCTGGTCTGGGTGGACCGCAGCCTCCTGCCAGAGGGAAGAGGAACAACCAGTCCATGACTAGGGTGAGAAGACACCAGAAAAATAAACATATCAAAAACAAAAGGAAAAAAAACAGGGCCATTTTTGGATTACACTGAGTCACTGAGTGTTCTGTATCTGTTCTAAACATAACTTAAAGGAAGATGTGCTCAACAATAATGTTTCCTCATGCAAACATTTGTTTACTCCAACAGGCCAACACAACAGATCCTGTCCAGAACATTCTTTCCAAGAACCTCCGAGGCTCTGAAGAGGCTCAGCCACATGCCAACAGCAGAACATTGGAAACATTATTGACCACTCTGGAGTTGATAACATCTGCCTTTAAGCAGCATTTATGATTCATGTGTGATTCAATTTCCATTAATCGCAAGTGAACTCAGTGATCACAAATCGAAATCTATTGACAGCCCAATAAGAATATCAGAATTTACTGCAAATGTTCAAATTTTGCCAACAATGACTTGAATTCTGTGTCTTGAAACTTATTTTCTTAAAGGTTAGTTGAGGACGAAGCTCTAGTTGATATTTTTGTTTTGAAAATGTACTTACACAAGCACAGTTTTTATTATGGTTATGCTCCAAAGCACTTTCCTAGTTGGTGGGATCCTCACTGACCTTGGCAATGAAGCTGATTCTGAAATTTGAATGAGAAACTCATGTATATTCACCGTATTTACATCGTCGTCAGGTCGTTTCAGCCACTGGCAGCACGCGAGGTTTCGCTGGTCATGGATCACCCTGCTGTTGCAGGCTCCTTCCACTAGATGCCAGTGTTGTGCCGAGCCCAGCAGCAGGACCACCGAGCTCCACTTCTCAGTGGGCCAGAAGAGTCTTGTGAAAAGCAAACCAGGCGCAACCTTGAAGAGGACGCCGCGTGTGTGCCATGAATCCAAGGTGCCTCTCGGTGCGTCTCGCTCGTCCGTCTCATAAGAGACGCGCCTGTTGATCACAAGGCCTCAGAAGGAGAGGTGCACGCACCGCCACGGCGGCGACGGCGGCGCCTCAATGCAAATGGCAGGAAATAGTGGCGGCGAGTGGCCTAATTACCCGCCATTGTTGAGCGAGTCTGAGAGGCCTCTCTTGAAAAATCAGGAGCTGATTGAAAGAAAACCTTGGGAGTACCTGAGCCAGAGCCGCGGGCCGGACCATTATACCCTGCAATTATTCCCAATGATTGTCAGGAGAATAAATTAGCTGGGCCACGGCGGTGCGCCTCACTTTTTAATCATCCACGGCCTCACAAGAGAGAGGGGACCGGCTCGGAGCCGCCACCTGAAGAAGCCCCGGCGACGGACCCAGGACTCCTGGTCTACAAATGATGTGTCTGTCTCACTGAAAAGGTTGTTCAAATCCAAAGAGTTTAGATCAGACAGCACCATCTGGTGGCCTCTGACAATAAGGACACTGTTTCATGAAGCCTCTTCAGCCCGTCACTGACTATGGCTGATGTAGGTCAGGTCCAGCACAATAGTCTGAAGTCTGAAGAACCCGCGTCAGCAGCGGACCTTCAGGGAGAGTTAATGCCAGAGTAGGACTTCCACAATGCTTCCTTTGATTGGATCAAAGGACACCGGGTTCAACTGAGGTGCTCTTCAGCCCCTTGCTGGGAGCAGAGTGACCCGTGTTTTGCCAAATGAAACATGGATTTGAAAAAGAAAAATCCCCAAAATGAACATAACAAATTTGATGAGAGGCAAACAAAAAATGGGCTCAAGGTGACCTTGTGGTTGTTTAGCTCTGAAAATAAAAAATATTGAGTTACCAATCTCATTATTTTATCATCTCATTTTTTCTTGAGCATGAATGTCATGAAAACTTATAACTTATAACTTATAAGAATTGTAGAAGCGCATAACAAAGAACATCTGACCAATCTCTACTCAAAAAACGTTGGAAAAAAAGCAAATAAACAAGGCAACTCAAATGAAGGAATCATAATAACATAAAGAAACAAGCTCCTCTCAGCACTGACGTGTGATCGCAGACAGGAAAAAGATGTAGAAAGTGATGTCTGAGATAAAACACACACATAACAATGTAAATCCAATGTACTTTTTATTAGTACGAGGCATTCTATTCCCACAGAATGCACAAGCTGCTGTATACTTTTGACTGCCACCCCTCCATCAGAACACAGCGACCTCTGGTGGTCAACAAGGAGAGGTGTATCCAAGTAACTGAGCCCATGTTCATTGGAGTTACATGGTGACGGCCGATAATCGGGGTCAATAACAATAATAATAACAATATTGTTTACATTTTTAAATAAAAATAAAAAGGATAATGATAATAGACGTATCCATCAGTCCGCACGATAGTTCCACGACAGCCTACGTCGGCGCCATCTTGAATCAAGAAGCACAAGGTCTTGTGACGCTGACAGAACGAAGGCTTTTCTTGACGTTATTATGACTTGGACAGGAACAACGTTTGTTTGTGATGATGCATCGTGATTTTTGAGGAGCGTAACTTTGTGTTACATGAGCCACCAATCATCGTGCGGGCAGACTTGATCTCAGAGCCGCCTCCTTGTATAATGGCTGTCAGCCGGACTCTAAAACCGGCTGTGATCTTTAGGACACGGCTGAGGTTGAGAATGAAAACCCTGCGCACTCACAGAAGGAAGTCCTTGTATGGTCAGTCTCCTCAGTCCTGCGTGCGTTCATACCACGCTTCTTTGGAACTGACGTCACCTCGAGGGCTTCAGTGCCATTCGCCTCACTGTATCCGGTGTTTAGTACAGACTTAAAGCTTGTATTTTTTTGATCCGCCCATCACTCCTGAAGACCCTGTCAGTCTGCTCCTCGGCACCTCCTCCACGGCGCTGCGCTTCGGTGTGTTTGTCAGATTCACCGGCCGCATCTCTCCACCAGAGGATGATGTTTGTGGCGCGGACCAAACAGCCCCAGCTGTCCTTAAAGAGAAAAAAAAAAGTGAAATGTCTTTGCCGCTGCTCGGCCCGAGTCATCAATAATTCACCGTCTTCGACATTTGAACTAATTATGGTGCACCAATGGCCTATTTGAGCTGGGTCCTGTCAGATGAAAGCGCTCGGGTCCCTCCTGCCAGCAAGCAGGCTGGAGCCATTCAAATGACTGGAAATCACCTCCAACAACCGCCTGCAACACACACAAACAGGCATCCAGGAAGAGCGGCCTGAAATCCACACGTGTGTTTGACACACACACACACACACACACACACACCTGTCTGCCACACACAAACGCAGAACATGGGCTGCTGCCTCCCTCACACACACCCAGACACACATTCATGAACATGACTCTCTGCAGTGGCTTCCTCACCACCGGACCACCACCGGAGTGGCCTTCCTCTCTGGGCCTCCCTGGTTTTAATTAGCCCGCGGCTCAAGTGTTGTCCTTTTCACATGCTCTGAAGGGCGACGATAACGCCGGCAGCTGAGGTAGGGCTTCTCCGCCATTTGTTTCATTAGGGAGAAGCAATCACAACACCAACAAAGTGCCCACCCTCATCATTATTCAACAGCCCTAATGGCGCCGGCCGATACGCCGCCGCACCGATAATCCGACGGTGAAAGATGGCTCCATTTGGATTATTCACTTATTCCGAGGGAACTTGTGTGTTCGCCCTCCCAGCGGAGCAGTGGAACTAGATCAGCCACGAAACATGTGGATGTCAGGACCTACAGTGGAAAGACCAGTGTTGGAGCTACAGTATGGAGGCAAGTGGAGGTTAAGAATTGATCTGGAAAAAAGAGGAAAGAACCAGTGTTTGTGCTATAAAACTGTGTCCTTTGTTATGAGTCGTGATGAAAGTGACAGTTTGTGTCTTGTAGAGAAGCCTTGTACTAGAATCAGCCTCCAAAACAGAGGCGGGCAACACTTCCTAAAGACATCAGAAACTGTAACTGTGGAAAATATCCTAAATACATTCTTAAGTAACAAGGACGTAATGAAGCTATAAGGATTAAATGTAAAGGTTATTAAGAAGTGTAGGAACCTATTGAAATATTATATTTCATATGCATTTGATTTGATCAGACGTTCCAGATAAAAAAGGCAATTTATTTCAAAAACATATTTTCTATATTCCTTCAATGTATTTTGGGGAACAAGAAAAACACACAAAAATAGCCAATGAAAAGAAGAAAACTTTAGTCTGGAAACAAGACTATGGTATATTTACTGCTGCAGTGGTGGTTACAACATATCAGTTATAGTTTTAGACGTCAAAAGGGCCACAAAAATACAGGCATTGGGCCGCAAATGGCCCCCGGGCCACACTGCAGAGAAAACATTCAACTTCAACATGTCCGAGCTTATTTGGTCGCCACACCGAGAATCCAAGTCTGACACCATGGTTCTCAGCTGGAATGTCTTGTCTACGAGAGCCTCTCCACAGTGGACGTGTTTTGGGGTTCTCTTCATGGGCGTTCTTGCCCTTAATATAGATGATCTCTCATTTTCATGTCCTCCACTCTGCTCTGGATACACAGCGACGTGTCGAGCACATTTCTAAAGCTCAGTTCCTGAGATCAGGCTACGAGAGAAAGAGAATCCTCCAGTACAGCTTAATGACTTAAACCAGCAAGTGCGCCAGAGATTCGCTGGCTACTTTGGGATTTACTAAGAATAGGGAGAGTCAAAGAAGGAGTCTGACTTCCCTCCAGACAAATGCGATTAATGACTTTCATTAGGTTGTTCTTCCAGAACCAGTGGTCCGGTGGCCTGAAGGCCGGTAATTCACCGGGAGCTCAGAGAGCACCCGTCTCTGGTGTCGGGTGGAGGCAGGCTACATTGTTGAGCCTCTTGTTTCCTGCTTCTAACCGAACGCTGTGCTCTGAGAATCAAGCTGCAGGATATCACCTCGGCTCAAAAGCAATACAGTTTGGATCACATTCTCTCGGACCCGAACTGGTTGAAATAGTTCTTCAGAGGCAGATGTGTTCTCTTCTCCTCCCCATGTAGTTGGCGGGGTATGTGTTGTATTCATTGAGTGGTATTTTTAAATGTTTTTTTAAGACTTGTGCTCCACTCTGTGCCTAGAATTTGGATGAAAATAATGCAAACAAAAAAATAAGTTGAAGGTCAACGGCTGTTCAGTTGTATCTGGAGTTTGCGTTGCTCCGTTACTCTGTTCTTCCCTTGATTCCGGAAGGAGAAGGGGGCACTTTAAAGGTCCACTGTTCTTAGTGTTCCTGTCTTGAAGTAAGTGACATGGAACTTCCCTTGTTGTGATAAAGTTAGGCGCTGCTAATGGTGGCTACACTGGACAAGTTTGAGGAGGAAACATGGAGGACCAGACGGATTCAAAATCCACATTTCAGGAACAGCAGTCATCTTCTTTGTTCAGGAAAGAACTAGAAACCCGGATGAAGTCAGGATGACAGACCTTCTGTTTCACTTCATCTCAATTCATGAATTTTACTGCAAGGTTTTTCAAGTACGTACTGGTATAAGCAGAAAAGAGAAACAGTCACCTCGGATCAACATCACTTTTTACCTCAACACTGGCACTTATTTACCCAGCACTTGTGAAGCAGCATAACACGTGATTTGATTAAAGCATGGTTTGACCTCGAGATGTTAAAATCCACTCACCAAACTCCAGATGAATCTCTGATGAGTGGAGAAGAGCTACTTAGCTAACACTAACACGCATGCTTCGATTCAGATTTGTTTTGCAAAATTCTCCAACTCTTCTTGTGAAAATTGGGTTTCTTTATTTTCCTTAAACTGTACTTTCATTCAAGAGGAATAAGCAGCTCAGCCTCCACTTCAGTTACTATAGGCTCATTTCAGTATAAAGCTTCTTTGTGTTCACTGACAAAATGCAAAAACTGTTCTCTTTCACCTCTGTCTCATTGTACACTTTTCACAGTTACCAGTCTACAGTAAGATGTTGTGAACAGACCAACTTATGTTGAGTGACGGCGTCTTGCGGCTGTTATTCCAGCTGTTCAGGGTTGTCTTGACTCAGAGTTCTTGGCTCTTCTTCCAAGTTTGAAATGGGAACAATGGCAAACCAATGTTATACCGAAGAGGTCGTGTGACACTTAGTAACAGCACAATGTTCAGAGTTCAGTAGACAAACTCAGACAAAAGAACAGTGCAGAGCGCTGGCGATGATGTATTCATGTCGAGCCTCACTGCTATCTGGGTAGAATTACAGGGAGGACAACGGAAACGTGAAGGCTACCACAGCTGTGAGACACACTTTCAACTGCTCGGTGCAAGAGAGGTGACTGCAATACATGGTCTCAACACTAGATGGGAGAACTTCTAAGGCAGTGGAGCTTTAAAGATGGGGCGAGAGGTGACGTCAAGTAGTGGCCAAGCCTTTTCAAACTGGCTCAGATTTGGAGAAATGAAAAAAATATGAGTTGTACAATTCAGGTGTTCAAAACATAGGCGCAATACACAACTCTTTATTTGTGAAATGTTTAATTTTACTTTCATTTAAGAGTCTTGAACAGGAATATGCAGTCCAGCCTCCACTCATTTCAGTATAAAGCTTCTATATGTTTACTGAAAAAGTACACCTTTTGCCTAGAAACACTAACATCCACCCATTGAAACCAACTTCCTCATGTCAGTGTTTTTAGTTTCGAGATTACTTGTTGACATAAAAAAAAAAAAAAAAAAACGGGCCACATGGAATAAACTTGGAGGGCCAGGTTTGGCCCCAGGGCCTTGAGTTTGACACATGTTGACGAGGGTGACGTGAATAGCCTCAGGAGAGCTTGACAAACGCTCTCTGTTATCATGTTGAAATGCACTGGTAATACACACGATGACTAGAACTCTCAGAGAAATGGCGTCTTCCGGCTTCTTCTCCCCTTCTCGAAGGGGACCATGTCTTGAGAATTCCAAGTCCCAGCTGACTCAAACAGAGGTGGAAGGTAGAGGCTTGTCTGTAGAACCTGAAGAACCACGAGTATAGAATCTTGTGACCTGCAAACAATATCTAGATTGAAGGTGATCAAGGCCTGTCGAGAGAAGCCAAGAACGGAGAGCAGATTTTTGGAAGGACCGTGGCTGCGTGGGAGCCTGCGTGGGAGGACGAGTTTGTGATTGAGAAAATCCAATCGGGAGGTGGGAGCGCAGCCCTTTCAAAGCTGGATTTGCGTGGAAACAGAAGGCTGGTTTCCTGTGTTTGCAGTGGCGGGGTGAAGCCGTGCCAAGAGTTCATTGATATTTTAAGGTGAAGCGGCCCTGACGTCAACGCTCTATCCTCGTGTGTGGAGGAACCATGCCGCCCTTGTATAAGCGCTGCAGCTCGATGAAATGTGCAACGGAGATCACTGAAGTTTCATACCTGCTGGGTTCGGCGGGTGCAGAGCAGCAGCCGCAATAAAAATCGAAGGGCTCGGATTTGTGTCGACAATTAACTAATTTGCTCCGCCGCTCACGTGCACTTATTTTCCAGCCGAGATAATGACGCAGGAAGATTGTTGTGCTGCTGTAACATCTGTAATCTTCTGTCACCATGTGTCAGACAGCGGCGTGTGAGGCCGCCACGCTGGCTTTTGTGAGAGCGCTGGTGGGTGTAACAGCGCTAATCCCCCCGTGTACATCTGAGAGAAATATCCCGAAGATACACCTACGGTACCGTAATTCCTCCACTGTGTGTTTATGGTCTCTTATCGGCTCCTTTTTCTTCTCTAAATCGGCTTCTCATTACAGCAACAAAACACTCAGCCACACAGCCGACAGACCTCAGCCGCTAAACAGGAACGTTACACTGCGTTTATCTTTACTAACTATCGATGTACATTGGAGAAGCAGCTCCGTTGCTCCACATCCACCTTCTTCTGTGGCTGAGGAGGCAGTTTCCTCAGGATTGTCTCCACATAAGAGCTGCCTATCAGACCACAGAAACAGGTTTGTAGGACTCCACCTCCACAACACACTCCCTTCACCACTCACAGGTGAAACTCAAGGTCACTGGTCTCCAGTGCTTATCCCACCTAAATGCTGTTCCATGAATCGGAATATCCTCATGTTTGATCCAGACCGTCCACAGCACGACGCAGCATCACCTCCCTCAGCACTGTCAGCCTTTCTGCCACTGTAATTGATTCATAATACATTCCTACTTATATATTCTGTAGACCAGACCTGGGCAAAGTGCGGCCCGGGGGCCAAATGTGGCCCTGACTCCTGGAGTCAGACTGACAATGTTGTTGTTGCTGACATTTTTGTCTTGGGCATTGTTTTTTATTTTTATTTTATTTATTTTAGAAGTATTTCTTGTCCCTTAATATATATCAGAATTGAAAGTAGATATTGAAATGTATGAAACACATTGAGAATCTTTAAATTGAGTGAGGTTTAAATTAAATAAAACACAACAATCCAACATTTTATGTGCGTTTTGGAAGTTTAATTTCATACTCACACGTGATGTCATCACTTGATTTTTATTTTCAATTTGCTGTAGATACACTGATATTGCTGCAGTGCCATTGCTTGTCCACTAGACGTAGCCATTAATGAGTCAGCTCCCAACCTGACCCAAAGACTTTCTTTATCCTTGAATCCAACTTAGTACTTCATTGACCTCAACGTTTTTCCAGCCACAAACCAAGCCAAACACAGACTGTTGATTCGAAAAACCAAACACACAAAGAATGAAGTGAGCTACAGTATATATTATTGTGCCTTTGAGTGTATGTACCTTTTCCCCCAATTCTCAGCATTTTTTTTTTTTATGTTGCCTTCCACCAAAGTAAGTGGGAAGTACGAGCTGGGAATGACGTCACAGCCAAGTTCAGTGCCTCCCAGTGACCAAAGGAAGACACGGTGGCTTGCATATTCAGCATGAACATTTATGGACAGGACAGAAAATTTTCCTCAAGTATGTGTCGAACAATACTAGATTTAAAGGAAGAACAAAACTGAATATTGCAGGAAGTCTCCTCACTGTTGACACTCCAAGCAGCCATCTTGGATTGCAAACTTGCGGTGGTGAGAATTCTATCACCTTCTGAGCGTGAAATCTGACGTCATTTTGGGAGCAGAGCTAGGAATTTCCCAGTTCCGGATGACACATTCAATACTTTACGTATACTGTAAAGTACTTGTACAAGACTACATTTTACCCAGGACCAAACATTCACTCCAAACAACATAATTATTGATTACTGACAGTAATAAATAATAGGTTTATTGATAGTCAGTAGGCCTTCTAATGTGTTACCTAGGAAATGACTGGTTCAGATTTCAGATTTGTTTTTTTTTTGCTAAATCATCTCAATATTTATGCCACTTTGTACTTTTTTAAGCCGTTAAAAGCTCCACGCTTTAACAACTCCACAGCAGTTGCGCACCACCTCAGTGGTGTGGTGATTTTTGGGGCAGTAATACTGCCATTCACATGCACAAACATGAACATCTGATGGTTATGGACTGATTTTCCAGGCAGCAGTATTAGTGTGTGAAAAAGTGGGATGAAGCCGACCCGGGTTCCAGCACCACACACCCACTTCCGACATCCTAACGCATCCATTCAGCAGGACGTCAGGTAAGGCCACATCCTTTGCCCCAAAGTTTTCTTCCTCAACATGATCAGCTGACGGAGTGGACTCAGTTTAGCCTCCAGACATCGTCCCCATCTAACGTTCAAAATAGCCGCCGCTTCTCCAGGTACGTCTCAACACCTCGCTCTTTTCATCAGCACCTGGCAAACTGCACGGCAATCTCATCCTGAAATGCGATTGATATCATCACATGGAATAGTTCTGTGTGGGCTGATGGAGAATGTTGCTATGGCGAGCTCCCCCCACCCCCCTCCACCAGCCCACTCAGCTGGCACAAGTGAATACATCCCAAAAAAAACAGCAGAGTGGGTGTGAAGATGTCCACGGATGAGAATCCAAAGGCCGCCCACTCAAACAGGCGATTGTTTTACTGCTATCAATAAATTGAAATGACGCATCAGAATCACTGAGCCAGTTCATGATGAAATGTTAAGGCCAGATTACACAAACACATGCACTTTCACCACCGCGCTTGTTGTCTGCAGGTGGAGTAATAACACACGGCTGTAAGTAATGGTTGCAGAATGACTGACGGCAGCACAGCACGCTCCACTGCCCCCCTGGTCTCTCCAGTGTTCTCCCGGTCCAAAAGGTTAAGTGATTTATTTACATTCTGTTTGAACTGATAACTCAGGCTTAGAACACGGATGCAAAACTGACAATCCAAACGTTTGTGTTACGAAATTATAATGCTGCTTTTTATTAGTATGAATGAAGAACTCAAGATTGACTGAAGATTTAGGACCCAGGCGCAGGAGGCGCAGCAGAATCAGGGTTTAACCGTGGTGGTTAAGCCACACAAAAACCTTATGGGGCGGCACAGGAGGAGAGCAAGAGCAAAACGGGAACAGAACTAGACCAAGAAAAGACCTGACCACAGGTAAGACAGGATTTGACAAGATGTAACTATGACTGGATGATGACTAGATGAGATGTGACAAGACAAGGGCAAGACAATGACTTGATGTGGAGACTTGGTCAGGGAAGACGAGGCAATGCCTTGACTGGACGAGACTGTTACTTGACTTGATGTGGAGCCTTGACTAACTTGACAAGAAGATGGTATTGGCAAGACAGGTCATGACCAAACACTTCACTAGACGCAGGGACTTGACTGCGCAACACGATGACTTGACCAGACGAGACATGACTAGATCAAATAGTTTCTCGACTTGACACAGAGACTTGGCTTGACAGGGCAACACAAGACGATGGCTTGACAAGAGACGGGACTCGACCGGACTGTTACTTGACTTGATGTGGAGACTTGACTAACTTGACAAGAAGAAGGAGTTGACAACACCTGACTTGTCGCAGAGACTTGACTATGGCTTGGCAAAGCATGACACAAACTTCTCTACACTCGAAAACAAACAGGAAATAAAGTTGTCTCTTTTTTTTTACTCCTGGTCCGAAGCAAACAAATGAATAGTTTAAAACATTTGGAAAATATGCTCCTTTAAACCCAACATGTAGGCGTGTTCTCCACTCGAAGCTGCTGGGGGCTTGTCCAGTCTGTATTTGCAGGGTATGAATTAATGTTCTTCGATTCCAAAAAGGACTCTTTCTGACCCGTTTGGCCTTTTGTTTCCCTTCGGTCTCACTTCAGTTTTAAATACGTCCGATTTGTTTTGAACCAGATTCACCAGCAATGTTGCAGAAAACTAGTCTCATGAATAAACTATACGTATGCTCAATTCAACAAACATATTCTTGAATTGCTTGCAATTCGTCAGCGACGAAACTACGAAGAGACAATGATACTTCTGCCAAGCAGCTCATCTCTCATGACAGCTTGACATGATACACCTGTGGCCGGGCCAAGTCACCTGGACACCTGGTTCTGAGTATATGAATGGGTGAGTAAATACTTTTGGTCATACAGTGTATGATGTCAGGTTTTCTGTTTTCAGTGAGCTCTGATGAGGATGAGGATTCCATGAAAATCCAGAGGGAACTCTAAAATCCAATGTCAGCATTTCCAGAAATTTATTTGGTCATAGATACAATGCAGGCAGAAAAAGGCACACAAAAACATACCCCAACGGCAAACTGTATCTGGCACGGATGTAGTCTGGCATCCGTTCCGGATCCAGGTCACATGACAGTCAGATTCCAGATAGCAGCCGACTCGGTGTCGGATATCTGCCTGGCGCATCCTTCCTGGACCTAGCATGGAGGCAATTAGCCTGTGTCTTTCCTGCACGGACCTGCTTGTCGCCGGATCCGGAGCGGATTGTTTCTGCTTTCTGTGTAGAATCCTTGGCAGGGGTAAACAGTTCCTCAGATCTTTCCTTCAGCCCCTGCTTTATGGGCCAGAATATGTCTGCTGACTTCAGAGATGGCTTCCGTCCGTGTGGCCTTTGCTGCTACGGGATGTGAGATTACAAAGCAGACCAAGAAGGTAAGTCCAGTTCTTCACTCTCTGGGTGACCAACATAAGATACTGGACTCAAGAAAGTTTGAGTCAGGTGTGTGGGAGAAACGTGAAGGAGTCAGTAGCAGCACAGCAGGAAGGGAACTGGTGTCTGCCGCAGCACTGAAATAGAGCTGGAGTCTCAATCTCGGGAAACAGAGAAGATTACGCTGAAAGTTCCGAGACATCTGTTTGAGTCATGGTCGCAGGAACAGGAACTTGGGCCTAGCACTGCTAATTAAACATAGTTTTAGTCACTTAAACTTTTTTGGCACCTCATGTAATTACAAGGTGATAATTAACTTGTGGCAGAAATCCCAGAGCTGGATCTCCATCAGTGGTGAGGCAATTGTTGCTAAGCCCAGATCCAGCCCACAAAGTTCCTCCCAAAATAATAGCTGACGGAGGAAAACAAAAACCCTCACCCTTCAAAGACACATTTGTGGTTGAACTCCAGCGAACGACGCGTCGGAGCAGCTCGCGCCAGACGAGGAGGTGAGAATCCTGCAGCCTGAAACATCTGACTTGTTCAACACCAGGTTTCTAATGTGACATGCAATGAGGAAAAGTACCCGAGTCTTTGTAGGAGTTTGACAAGCCAAGTCGTCGTGCCCTCTTTGAACTAAAAAAAGACTTCTCCTCCAGATCCGTTCCCAACATGCTTTGCCAGCTGGAAGGCGTCAAGCTCTCACAGGCTGCTCGGTATTTTAAATTCCCTGCGACGCCTCGTCCGCACATGCTGTCACATGATCTTTTTGGCCGTCCACGAAATGTGAAGGAATTAAAAAGGGAAACCGCGGGGACATCTCAACATTCGCAGCTCCGGACATTCTGGCACATTCCGCCACCACCTGATCACCCTTGATGTGTGACAAGAGATCAGCTGCCACTGTGTGCGTTCAAGGCATTATGGGATGCTGCACATACAGCGGCGAGTGCTGATGGAAGACGCTGGCAATCGCCGGCTCCTCATTAGATGCAGGGTTGACTGCTCATTAGGCCGCCGGCGGCGCGACGGGGATCTATTCTCCCGAGGTGACCAAAGGTGCTTACGCAGGCCTTCCAAGTCCTCATAATGATGCCCTGGGCCTGTCACTCTCCTCACCAGACTGACACGACCTTTTTTAGGGGCTCACGCCAAAGACATGGCAACAGATCCTATTTGAACAAACCATTGGACAAGAAGTCCCCGTCCTGCCGTCTATACCGGGAAAAACAACTCGTTCCGAGGCTGTTGATTCACTCTCACACGTCAGCGGAGCTGTGAATCTACTGGCAATTTAAGTAATTGCATGGAAGGTTTTAATCTGAGCAGAAAGGCGAGACCTCGCCATTAAAGACGCGAGGAATAGAGGCATGCTGAGCAGCGGCGCCGCCGCTGAATGCGTGTCTGGTAGCAGCTTCTGAAAGACGCCTGATCAATGGCCGACAAACGGAAATAGGAGATGAAAAGATGTCTTTTAGCTCTTATGAAAAGGGAACTTGTTCTGTTTGTCCTATTTTTAACCTCAGTCAGGGCAGGAGGGACGCATCCCTCCGCGGCTCATTCACGCCGATGTCCAACGGTTTAGTGGAGGAAACAAGAGGGAGCCCTGGCTATTCTCTTGACAGATTGAGAATCCGAGTAGCATTGTTACCTGCCCCAGTGATTTCATTGTCAAAGTCACAGCAACGCAAAATTCCATTTGTTTCACTTAGACTGCATCATTACCCATAACTGTGGCATCAACACAATACAACACAAGTTCCTTTTGCTCCCTGCACCATGGAGCACACGTCTGACTCTCCGCTTGAAAACTCATGATATTGATAGTGGAACAAGCAACAGCTGATTCACCTTCAAAGATCTTCAAAATGGCTGAGATATTAAGGCTACATCCACATTCAAAAGGCTTTTTCAACACTGCAGGACCAGTCTGTCGTCATGATCATTTATAACATGGAAGCCATTCCCAACATTAGTGTCAAAAAGATCTTTGCTTCAGAAGACAGGGTCTGTCATGACGCCTGAGCTTCCACCTATCACAGCAGTGTCTTTGCAATGAGGCAGAGACTTCAGCTACAACACATGGGAACAACGTGCAAATCTCCTTTCATCAACACAGCTGGAGGAGCAACACAAACTAAAGCAGGGAAATCACACAGAAAGGTACTCAGAGAGAGCGAACCTCAGTCGAGCAGTTCATTAACACCTATGAATGGAACCTAACACAAAGTGATTCCTGAAACCCAGATCTTCACAGATCTTATAGCCCATTTATGCCCCGAAAATGTATGACTTATTCTTGTTTCTCTGATGCTAAATCCACAACAATTCAACTCTAAATGACAGTTACTCATGTTTCAGTAAACTGATCAAGAAGTTTAAAAACATCCTTTTTGATCCAGATTTGACTCTTTAAACTGACAGTCAGTACGAACTGGTTTTAGTGAGAATGGATTTGCTATAATCTAAAACAAATCTATTGATAGTAAATGACCTGTTTCTCTTCCTTTTTTCCCCAATGAGAATCGATAAGAGAGTCGCTAAGGAACCAAATCGTTAAGCAGAATCAATGGAATTGTTAAAATCTTATCAATTCTCATCCCTACTGATCACACAAAAGAGGGAAATGGTGGCTCCATTGTAAATATGTCGCGAGCACTGGACGGTGAATTTCCAAAATTGTCACTGTGGCTCCTAAATAGGTGACCACAATGGGTCAGCTAAAATATAGATATTATTATTATTGTTATATTTTGGTAAATTCGGATCATTTGGAAGTTGTGGAGAGTGATGTTTTAGGGTTTTGTGGCATTGTTTCGAATTACTGATGGACTACAATGAGGCAGAACTATTGTGTGGGAGTGGAGTGCAAGGGGAACACTAAGTTGCTACGGTACACTGGGAACACATTTCATCTGTTGACTGTGTGGCCATCTTTCGTCTGCACACACTGATAAACTATTTGCTGCGGTTGACCACCCTGGGAACCATATCATCAGGTCTTCTTCGTGTCTCATTAGCACCACCTATCGGGTAGTAGCAGCAACACTGCCCCCCTACGGTTTCCAGTGGTACTGCTCTGTTTGGTCCGTAAGCTTTGTGGAAACCTGGCAAGATATGGATGAAATGAACACCGGACACGGACAGAAGGCTCTGCCTGGATCTGGAACCATTGAGCATAAATGAGCTACTTTGGCGGTCACTGCCCAGGGGGTTAAAAACAACTCCATTGAGTCACATATACAGTTTGTAAAGTAAAAATTCCTCACAGTGATGCAGATCCCTCCCAAAATGGAATCATTCATTCCTCGTCCCATTTCCTGAAAATTCCACACGATAACTTTGAACATAGACAGACAAAACAGTTCCGACAGAAACATCACCTCCTTGGTGGAGGCCATCAGTCAGGTTCTCCCAAGGACTCTGCCCATCATCTCACAGCAGGCGGCTCCTTCACTGGCCGGCGTGTGATCTGGATAGAAGTATGATATGCACTGAGGATCATACCATAACATGACAATGAAACGATTTCTGTTGAGGTAATCTGTGGAATAGGCACAGCAAGTACAACATCAAGTGCTGCACGAAGGATGGGAAGTGCCATGATTGAAGGCCAACAGAGCTCAAACTTAGACCCGAACGAAACAATGAACCCGGCTGCTGGCAGGGGGCCACCTGAATGAATGAATGAATTCAAATCCAACATACAAACAAGCCAGAGTCGTAGCAAGGCAGGGCGGTAAACCCCCGCCAGATGGGGGCGTGTATGAATTATGGTAAGAACCTTATCTGTTAGTTCCTCTCATCTCCTGCTGGGTAAATTGATTGCACTTTTGGGGTTTTAATCCATAGCATGCCATGCGTCTTGGGAAACAACCAGCGCGCCATCTTCAATAAATAGAATTGGGATTTGACAAAAGCCACTTCCAGCTGAGCAATGAGAAAGCATCCTTTTACCGCTGGAAATCCCCCACCACGCCGATGTCATTACCCGAAAAAAACAGCCCGCCGTGCTTTACATAAAATAGCCATTTTTTCTGGCTAAAATATCACTTCGGCGTGGAACAGTTATCAAAATGGAGAGGCCCATTTGGAGAAGGGTTTGTGCAGCAGCAGACCCCGAGATATCTCAACCAGAAAGTGGGTTTTAATGAGATTAATTAGATTGCTTATGAGTGATGGTCCTCCACCAATTACCTGGACAATAATAGCGTTTTCCTCCACCCAGGGCGTCGCGCTCCGCAAAGCTGTGCCAGCCGTCTGCGAGGAGCGCGAGGCTGCGGCAGGAAATGATTAATCATCCCATCGCCCTCCCGAGAGATAATACAAGAATAAAGACAAAAGCCTCTCATCAGCTGGGCTGGTTTCAAGCCAAGAACAGCTTCTCCAACACTCACTTCAATCTGGCAATCGGGATGCGAGCATTTGACAGGACAATGAAGCCCCAACACCACGGAGCTCATTCTGTTTAAGATAATAGGGCTCTGCTGTCCGCGTTCCACAAAACGATCGGCGAGAAGGAGAGCAGCCGAGCCCGACTCTGGACTGCTTCCTCTTCCTCGGTGAAGGGCAGGGAGGGTCACAGCCACAGAGGGATCGCAGCGCCAAGCATGGCAGCCAGGAATCAAACCACAGCAGGAGACAGACACGGATTTGGAGAGCCAGCGGCCGCATGCAGGGAGCTGTGCAGGCTTTTATTGGCTCTTCTCCATCACACCTGTCACACAAGATTGGGTTTGCAGAAGCGCTTCCTTCAGCTGAAAAGGCCAAAGTAGATTATGGGGGCAGGTGAGGTCGAAATGGAATCACGGCGAGAACGGCGCCAAATATAACACTTTGCTGTCTGAATGCAAATAGTGATTGAATTACGAATGATTTGTGTGGTTCACTGTCAAGTCTGGTTTGACTGGAGCGGCACTTTCCATGTCACGGTCACAGACTACTGTCCCCAGCCTGCAGGGAGACCAACACCTGAGCCAGTTATTGTCTCCACCCCACGCAACGTGTTGACAGTCATGAGCAGAATTCCTTCGCAACTGACTTGCAGTGGCGTGAATCCATCTCTCTGTTTGCTGGAGAAATAGATGAACAGAGTTCAGGGGAAACCCTCAGGGCCCATGACCCACATAGTCAGGGGCCCATCCACCGTCGGATGCTCATATTTATTTTGATGCACATACAGTACCCTCACTTATTGTGGGGGTTATGTTTCAAAAGCAACTTACAATAGGCAAAAACCGTGAAGTAGTCAGCTTTAGTTTTTCTAATTATTATACAATACAACACTGTACTATAGAATGAAACCAAAGATCAAAAACTGTTTTCAAGCCCAAGCTTTTTTGCTGCCGTTCTTGTGTTATTCTCCTCCTTCTTGATGGAAACTGAAGATTCATTTATTCCATAATGGCGCCCTAAGGTCGCACAGCTTCTATCTTCCTTCAGCATGTCCAGAGGTTTCTTCCTCTTCCTGTTGGGCGCGTCCTCAGGGGCCTTTGCCGGGGCAGAGCGGTATGCCGACATTGTGGGGTTTGTCGTGGAGAACATTTGCACACGGCAAGCTGTGCAGAGACGAGGTGCGGAGACCGTTGATGTTAATCACGCCAAAGATGAACCGCGTTATCGCAAGGGTTCACTGTATCTGCAATTTGGGGATCCTCGTCATGTGCTCTTTTGAAAGGCAGGTTTCATCCGGAAAGCGATTTCCAGTTAATCTCCACTCTCCGTTTCAACAAAAACGTCCATATTCAGAAGGTAGAAGTTTTAAAAAACACAATAGTCTGCATCTACTCCTGCATTCGGGTCAACTTAAAACAAACATCACTCAGCAGCTGCATTTTGTTTTTTTAAGCATTCTTTTTTTTATGAAGATGGCTCCCACAAGATTCTGCTGCAGCCTCATTTACATCCCCAAAACAAACAGCATCTCTTTGAGCACCACAAAGCGATTAATACCACAAGTTGGATCATTAGCAGCTGTAAAATGACCCAAGTTAATGAAGGGCTACATGAGTGCTTCAGGCCCCTGCAGTCACACGTGAGAGTAAATACATTAGTGTCACTGTTGTCTTTCACTTTAAACTGCGAGGGAGATGCGTAATGTTAGATGCACTCAAACATGAACCTTAAATTTTAACATACGTTTACAGGAATGAAAGTATAAAAATGTGTGTATTGTGTCATGATATGACATTATATTTCATTGATTGACACTGCAAAAAAACAACACTGATTCTGAGTAAATATGTGCTTGGAACAAGTGAAATTATCTGTTCTTGCAGCAAGATCATTTCAATAAGCCAGATTTATTGAATTAATGAGATGAATGAAATGAGACGTATCCAGGGGCCCTGTAAAATTTGTAAAAAAAAATAATAAAGTGGGTTTTAAGTTGACATTACAACTACTACGTTACTAATGCCACTTTTGACAGCCCAAAATACCTTTAATGTACTAAAGATAAGCAAAAAGCTGCAGAATATATACGATTTTAAGATGATTTTCCTAGATGTAAGAGCCCAAAATAGGTGAAAACAAATCACTGTTTGATGGCCATATCTCAACTGAAATGAGAGCAATAATAAACACTCGAAGCATCTTGAGTTTGTTACTAAATCTAAACAAGATTTTGATAGTTTGATCATCGGCTTGAGCTGAGGGATCAAAAAGGAGCAGAGAGATGAACAGGTCTTTGTTATTTCTGCCCCTATTTTCTTCTCCCAGACAGGATCGGGTGTCTCTTATAGCTTTTTCTTTTGATTCCCTGACAGTATGTCTGTAGGAGCGTAGATTGATGGATACAGTAGTAGCTCAGATGTTGTGACCCTGTTGTTACACTTCCTTGACCATACTCCAGCAGGTTTCTCAACGTCTGTCAGTCATACTCCTCATTGCATGGCTCCTTTGGTGATGCAGCAGTGGGCATAGACTGCCCCTTCTCCTCAGGGGGCAGTAGATTACCACATGTCCCTCTTTGAACTTCACCCACAGCGTCGCAGGGAAGAGGACGGCTGCCTCAGCTTCAACTCCAGGAACCTCTCTCTCATTGCTACTTCCTGTTGTGATGAACCATCTGCGGTTCATTGTGGTCGAATGTTATCCTGGTCTGATCGTATATGATGACGTCTCTGGCCAGCCATGCTGCCTCGAGAACCTTGGATTTCATCACTTCCTGTTGGAAGAATGGGGCGTGGTCTAGCCCCCTCCATGGGCAAACGGCTGATCTTCAGAGCAGAGTCGATCATAGAATAAGGTGAGCAGAGATGTAAGGTATCCTTTAAGATTTCCTATTATAGACAAATTTAAGATTTTAGTGAAAAGTCGAACACCAGAAATAAGAAATTCATATTATTGAACAATTCTAAATCAAAGTTTTTCCTCCTTGTTACGAAGTGTAAGAGTGGTTATGATCTCCACTGCAAATATTTCTTTTATTTTGATTTTCAAGAACATTCAGATTGTCAGCTGGTCTGTGAATGCACCACTGAACGCGCAGACCTGACGTTTTTTCCTCGGCGAATGTTGAGCCAGAGGCGGCGTGGTGTTCGTGAGCTCTGGAGACAACTGTTCTTTTTCTGCATTTTCCCTGGCAGGTATCAAACATCGAGCAATGACCAGGCGTGGATTAATTTCAGAGTCCTATCGCTGCAGAGGCACATACTTTGCCATGCCAGTGTGACTGCTGCATTCTTCTTAATGAACTACTGCAGTTCTGCTTACCAACATCATCGATTTGTTGGTTTGCTTCCTACACATGTGGGATGTTATTTGCATGGCTAATTCTTGCAGAGCGACGCTCGCTGAGTTGCGATGAAACCGCCTGGTAGATTCAATGACCAAGTGTCATTGAGTCACAAGGAAACGCGTGTAGAGATGGGGCAGCTTCAGTCAAGTGGCAGAGGACCTCAGTGGCCACTGCAGGCTCTGACTCCATCTTTATTGCTGCCATCACCTGGAGGAGTAATGGTTTCCTCCGGGCCGTCCGGTGCAAACAAAGTCGCGCCGCTGCTTCTTACCCAGAGGAGTATTTTGAGAGGAACATGATTGTCTTCATTTGGAAGCCAACTCATTACACACGCCTGCTGAACTCACTTGCAGAACTGCTCCTTCGTATGCACTGGCTTCACACCACACACACACACACACTGCCGCCTTATGGGTGTAATAAAACAGCAGATCAGAGTCATCGTCTGCTGACAGGGACTGACACCGGATCCTGCTGTTGTTGGAAGGCTGCCTGGGAGATGTTCATTACTCACAAAGCTTGTCGGTTTGGACAGGAGAGGAACAACGGTCTTATTAAGTAGAGACCTGGAGCAACCGTGGGGGAAATACACACACACACACACACACACACACCCCCACATGGGCTCGTAGGAAAGTTGAAAGCTGTGGTTTCAACGGAGAGCGAGACAAGTTTAAGAGAATTTGAAACTTTCCGGTCGAGCTGAAAATATGCTGAGTGTGGCGATTGAAGGCGCTGCCGGACAAGTGAGTTGTGACACGACAACAGCAGCGACGTCAGCGCCAGAACGTGACGGACTTGCAGGACGTTGCTGATATTGATTCAGATTTGGATGCCTGTCTGGCTCATTGTGCAACAGCGGAGTCGATTCAATATCCCTGACGCTGCTGAACCTGGAGCCTTGTTTCCATAGTAACTCATCTCTCAGTCTCGCTAAACATAGCCCTCTTAACTGACTTTAGTTCGGTTCAGATCATCAAGCACAGCTGAAGAGGAGGGAGATATGGACGAGGACAATCATGCTCCGGGCTGCAGGCCACGAAACCATTGGCTTGTTAGAGCAGCCATGATCTGCGTGTAGCCGTAAGACACAAACTCAGGCGACGACGAAGCACGAAGGAAACAGGCTTTTATTTTACCGCACACTCCAACCTGTTGCAGGCGACAAGAACAAGATCCGCATGAATCTTCTGCCGCAGTTGTAATCACCGAGGCCCCAGTTCATCCCTCACCTGCTGCTTATTTTATGCAGTTTGCACATTCTTAAAATAGCAGCACGTCTCTAAACAAGCTGCTCCATTTCAGCCACGGATGGAAGAAAGAGGCCGACATAAATCATACGAGCGGCACCGGTGACGGTTCGGGGACGAGAGCAGAGCCCGCTGAATCTGCATTCATTGTTTTTAAATCTATGATTCTGTGGCGACCCAGCGGCAGAGCCCGGCGTGATTGGGAAAGGGGTTTTTACTCTAATCAGATGTTCAGAGAATGGAGAGTCATTGCTCATCACACGGATTAACAAGGATCCCAGAGCCAATGGTGCAGATCCTTCACTTCCTGATGAAGAATTTGGTGATATCTGATGCAACCTTGGCGGCTGCTGCACTCTTCCTCCTCTGGCTCCGGTCTTTGGCTTGCTGTGCTGTCCTCTGTGTGGGGGGGGGAAAAAAAGAGAGCATGATGTAAGAGGTTAAATCTGCAGAAGAGTGCGATCAATATATTGAGCATCTCTAGATTAAATTGTCTGAGCGGCGGCAAAAACAGCTGCAAGAGCCCCTTATCTGAGCGCGCAGCAGCCTACATCGCTTCACACGCGTCAACATGGCGGAACATTTGCCGACCCAAAACAGAAATCTAACAGTTGCTGCAACACAAATGCCTGTTGCTACCGTGAAGGTAAAGCACAACACTGAAATAAAACCTTGTTCTCAGTCAAACTATATCAACATTAAAAAGAGGAATCATCTCTGCTGTTGCAGCGGTTTCTTTGAATCAAATAGTGTCTCATATCCTTGGAAAAAGGAGTCAACATTGAGTAGACAGAAGTATTGGGGGCTCATTTCTTTCTACATTTGGCATTAGTGAGGGGCACAGCTCGTCCTGGAGGGTTCTGAAAAAGCAGCATTTAGTCCAAGCCTACAGATACAGTAAACCCACAGTGAGAAGCTGAGACTATTCACTGTCTTCTCAAGGCTGCTAAAGCTTCTTTCTTCGTGGCTGTGGCACAGTTGTAGCTGTCCTACTCTAAGTGCCTTCATGACCACAGAGACATTAAGTACGGCTAAGCTGCAGAGTCCTATTGTTCTCCCGGTTTACATGTCGTGGAGAGAAAGCTTGATAACTGAAAAATACACCTCTGTGACAAGGGGTGCCGCTTCGAGCTCTTCAGTCTTTCTGGTTCTGCTCTTCGTAGGAGAAGACCAGGCAAATTTGACAGGCAGCGAGGAGCCTTTTCAGACAGTTATATTGTTCTCAGTACACAGCGATCGTGCACAACTAGTTTAACTTCAGAGGTCAAGAATCAGCGCTTTGGAGCAACAGTTGACCACCGTCATGGAGCTGTCCTCATGGTCAACACGCTTCCTTCACCAGATCTCAGGATTAACCTTGCAAGTTTCTGAATAACACAAAATATTTAAGAGACTCTCTTGTCTTTGTGTCACAAGAATGTTAGATGTGGAGTAATAAAGCACAGAGTTGCTCTTTTGATGACATGCGTGAGCTTAGCAATTGGCGATTGTCGCCTCTGCAAACCAACATTTCACGTCCTCAAATCTTCTTGTGAGAACGAACGGTCAAAATGCCCAGTGTGAATGTGGTGAAGACAATTGTACACATCTTCAGATCATTGTTGTCTTGAGTTATGCGAAAGATCATAGTCAAGCTACTGGGCTACATTCTAGCCTCGTTGGGCTATTAAACGCATTATCAAGGTGCCGTTGTCCGACTCAGAGAAACTCCAATTTCTATACTGTTAACATGCATTTTAAGTTCGAACTTAGCCAGACTAACACGATAATTTAGTTTCTGTCATGGAAATCTACTGAAGTTAATATGTTCAGAGACTACAGAACTTCACTTCACTCAACTGCTAATATTTTCAGAGGTGATGTCAAGCTCAATAAATTACTGCTAAAATGGCCACACGACTTATTAAATCAGAAGCAAATAGCTAGTGAAGGAGAGCTTCTTCCTAAAAAGGATTTTTGGCCGAGATTTGATGAGTAGGATGGAAGCATGTCAGTCAAACAACAGCAGATCTAGCTGAAGGATGTGACAATACAAAGACATTAACCACATTTTGCACTTGAATAATTATACTTATGAATCAACTATATTACCATATACAATTATATGTTAACATGGTGGATGACATAAGAACGAAGGCTCGTGCAAGCTTCTTCTCGACACCTCCATTTCAGTTGGATGTAATTATTTAACTTCTCATGACCAGTGTAATACAATGATCAACAATCCTAGATTGATCTTGAAAAAAAAAAAACAGCCTTCACTTCCCTTATATAGAATGAAGAAATCGTCACCTTCTAAAGCAAAACGCTGCAAGACAGATATAAAGTCTTCTGCAACACACGTTATACATCAACATGACATACAGTCACATCATGTGATGTTATTACTGGCAATAGAAAGCTCTATGAAGGATGGTGTGACTTTTGATCAATGCATTTGACACATTGCCGCCACCTTGTATGATCCGCCGCATGACTCACCGAGCTTCCTTGATATATAAGGATAAAAGAGAGGACCAGCCGGAGCAAACCCCGAACGTCAGATAAATTGCTTTTTGCCCCTGTAAGCCCTTATAGCTGTTCAAGCTGACCGTGTGCACTCGTACGTTTTTGTGGCACACAGTGCAGAGCGTCTGCAGGTTGTCCAGCGAGCACTGTCCTCCTCCACTGAAGACCGGTCGGATGTGGTCCACTTGCCAAAAATCGCCTTCAACTGGGGCGCGGATCATCTCGTTCAGCTGCAAGCACAAAGAACAGGAACAGTAAGTGTCTGTGTACCACCACGAGAACCTCAGATGTTTTCTCTAAATTGCCCAAAACAAGCAGTGATTGCACCGGCCTCCCAAACCATCCATCTATGCTAAAGTTAATTCTCACAGCTGATGTGATGTCTTAAGCACAGCCCAGGCTCAAGCTCAGTGTGAAGAAACAGCACGAACGCACGCCAGATCGTTCATATTACACTGATCTGTGCACCGCAGGGCCATTTCTGCAATCAGATTTACAAGGAAAGAAAAAAGAAAAAGGATAAAAACAAATAAGTCTCAAGGAGAATTCATGACAGTGATGCACAAGGGTGACAGGATCTCACAACAGGAAATAATGAAAGTGCAGAAAAAAGGCATCTGATAAAGGTCTCTGCGCTCGCGCCGAGTGACTACACGGCGGTCGCTGTAATTGTGAGGATCAGTGCAGCTGCAGCGGCGGCGAATCGATGACAGTGAACTTTAACTTTCTATTATCCATCAGATGCCTCAGGTGGACATAAATCACCAAAATGTTGTTGACCTACATATCGGGCAGCTGTTGTAAATCTCCCTGACACAGAGGAGGATGAGGACCACAGGAGATACCAGGATCGTACACTCATTAGCTATGTTCATTACTTTGAACTGGCCAGCTAACTGCTCTCTTATCTACTGTAGATGATGAGCGTTCTGAAACCATTTCTTAACATCCCTCTCATTTTTATACAACATACTTATATAACTCACTCTTTTATGACTCTCCATATATATATATATATCCATATACAGTATACAGGCAGGTGGCGGTGGAGTTCAGGAGCTCACGGTGGGAGACAAAAGAATCTTTCTCTCCCTCTCCCTCTAACCACTAAGAGTGAAAGATTTGTGGATCCAAATGGTAACAACACCAGCAATAGTATAGCACTAGGTGTGAAACATCACCTGATACTTGCCACAACTATGGAGCTTTGCTATACGGTGGATTGGGGCTGTCCTCATGGGGTCTACTCTGGTGGTGATCTGGCTCTGCTGTGACATGTCATCAACAGTGTGTTGTGGTGGGTGGCTCACAAGAATCGATCCAACTGATTCAAAAGATAAGACGAGAGAGTGTGACCTCTAGTCTGCACGGCCCACTCCTACACATCCATGGTACTCTACTTAGGCTGCCTTTTCCTTTCAAACACTTTCCAAGTGACTGCCACAACCAGAACTGATCTGCAGGATTTGGACCACATTTTTGTTTAGTGGGGTTGAGTATGAAGGAACTCATTTGAAGGAACTCATTTGGTCATCTTCTTCTCACCCTCCTGGATGAAGGCTGTTGTTTGACAACCATCAGTATTGGTTTCTTACGGCACATGGTAGGTGGTTTGTTTCTTATCCTCAAGTGCCACGCCCAGATACCATCGAACATGATTTCGTCGCCAGGTATATCTGCCTTGGGATTGGTCTTGTAACCCAGCAGGATGTGTTTGAGGGCTGCCGGGGCGACACACTGTGTAAGTTAACTGAGATGGCAAGATGTTGTATGAGGCTCACAATTTAAAACTCATCATATCGGACTCCATGCTCCACGACTCACTTCAAGGGACACAGCCCTCGCACACCTGTTCGCTTCCCACTGGTGGTCCATAATAGTGTGTTAGGAAGGCCTTTGCCACAGTAGGATCCGGTCATCTTCTCATTCTTGTGGTTTACGGTAGGAGCATTCCTATCCAAGGGATCTGAGATTCTGCGAGTGAGGGCTCCGATACCATAAAGTTCTACTCTACTGAGGCATCTGGGAAGCTGAACCACTTCCTCACGGATCACTCAAGCCTATTGGCTGACCTGGGAGAGCAGTATTACTGACTAGTTTGGGGCGACTGATCTGAAATAAGGCCAGTAGGACGTACAGCCTGTCATGCTCACAGTGTTGCGGCTGTACTTGCAGGTCTTGGAAACAGGCTTTGACAAAGCCCCATATTTCTGCCTTCTGCACTTGGGTGTCAAGTTTTTCCTATCTAGGAAGGCAGGGAGTTTTGGTAAAATGATAAAATGACCTGCTGGGATCGGTGGCTAGTTGAGTTTTTCTCCTTTGCAATATACCCCATCTGCTCTTCGCCGTGCCTGAGCCATGACACCTTTCCCCCAGCCACTTTCAGCAGGTTGCAGAGATGAAAGACAAGCATACCGAGCCTGTACAGAACACCGTTGGAGTTGAACCTTAATCTTGATCTAGTCTGCATCTCCAAGAGTGGAAAAGACAATGATTCAGGCACAATCTAAAAATATGCCTGACGGCTGACTCTACAGGCTGTGTTCAATGAAATGATGTTGTTATTTAGCTGTTTTTTTTAAAAACTCAACAATTACTTCACTATCAATCACAAAATGAAAGAGCGATCAGAAAAGCTTGAACCACTTGTTTCATTTCCCAAGCATTCACAGTGATGATGGGTGCCCAGGATTCTGCTGATGACAAGCTTGTTAGCTTATAGAAACAGATATTTGAAGCTTCAGTGGAGCTGAGCAGAAACGCCAGGAATAAAACAAAGTGGAAACAACGCCACGCTCCTGCGCAGGTGCTGTTGTGCATGCCATTGCAGCGCTTCACTTGTGGAGATAATAGGAGAGAAAGTGCAGAATAAACAGAGGAAAATAGACTGGGACTATGTGGGAGAACACAAAATGATTGAAGGAATTAGAAACAGAGAAAGGGAAGCCTGGCGGGAAGAGTTCGGGCCAAAAATCTATTTTCCAGCTTTGAGTGCTGCTGTGCTGACATTAAGGCAGTGAGCTGGAATTGATCCCAACAGATTTCAAGAACAAGTTGTTCATGGGAGCAGAGTTCACACACATCAACACGCACAAACACACACACACACACGTATTCCTAAAGGCCATTGCTCCAAACAAAATGCTAAGCCTTCCTTCGTATAAACGGAACAAGACAGACCCTCAGGTTCTCAGGAGCTGTACACAAACGCACAGGCACCTAGAGACCCACACATATACCAGGAACCCCCAGAATCATCCAAAGAATGAGCCTATAAATGAAAAAATTCTCCTCTGCTGTGCCGTCTTATCATGTGGCTGAGTTTGTTTCCTCTAAAGCTCCGTGCATCGATCGCAACTGATGCTGCTAGCGGCAGAACTGGGGGGTAAGGATGTCGAGAAAGAGGGGGTGAGAGCGTGTGTGTAAGGATTTGGGGGGGAAGGTTTGCAGAATAACAGGCAACCAAATCAAACAGGCTTACTGGTCGAGGCCTGGCACTGGGAAAAAAAATCAATGGGCCCAACAATCCATTTACTTGGAGTTGGCTCCATGGAGAGAAGATCAGCCTGAGTGTGTGTCTTTCTCTGTGTGTGTCTGTCTGTAGGCTGTAAAATACTGCCCGTTCTTACCTTCACTCAGAGCCACAACGAAAGAGTTAACAATGAAATTCATTTTGCTTACCAGCAGGATCAGCTTCAGGAGGAGACCGAATTTACAGCAGGGTGTAATTCTGACATGTTACATAGTGGATGTTATGAAAATGAAAGAAAAAATGATTCTGTTTTTCACGTGATCAAAGATGAGCCAACAGGAGTTTCTTTCTTTGAAAAAGGTGGCACCTGCTCTCCCAGAAGGCAAATTCTAAATATAAGAAGAGTAGTATAGAGGAATGACATTTTGCTCGAAACGAGGGACAGTCCTGACCTGCTTGAGGGACAGCTGAGCCAGCCAGGTATTCTCCAGCATCTCCTTCCGCTGGGATGGTGGAGCGTTCCGGACCTTCTGGAAGAGGTCGTGGGCATGGACGCCACAGTGCTGACATATGCCCTGTTCTACTTCCAGCACACGTGAGCGCATGTATGTCTGGTTGGAGCGCAGCTGAAACTCCTCTTGACACCTATGGGAAAGAAAACATGTAGCAAAGCTCCCCTCTTAAAACCTTTACACTGAGCACTATATAGGACACATGCTGAGCAATTATGTTGACATTACAGGGTTGTTCTGGTCTAGCTTGAAAGCGTTTGACACAGATGACAGGAGACAGAAGACAATGAGACAGGATTGGTGTTGAGGTCACTATTGAAGGACAAATGTAAACTGATGATAGAAGCCCGGTCAACACTGACAGGCAGATCACAATCTACCTTGCTATCGTCCACTTGGGGTGGTGCACAGTGACATAAATCAATCTCAGGTTTATATCAACCAAAGAATGAGTGTTGACTAAATGGGCATTTTTAAAAACCGTTCACAAATGCCTCATTATTGGCTGATATTGCAGCTACTTCAACTTCCACCTCACTTCACTAACAAGATGGCCCCACTTATGAGAGCCTTGTCAGAATCACAATGTATTATATGGGATGATATAGACTCAAAATTCTATAGAGTTTTTCTATACACGGAATGAAAACCCAATGCTTCTTCTTTCTAATTATATATTGGCTGACGTTGGTGTCGATGACACTGTTTAATAGAAGAACACAAAAGGACTTATGCAGGATTATGCAGGTATTCAGTGGATTTTAAACTGTGCTTCTTTTTGCTGAAGTTATTCAACCTGAAGCTGCAGAATCTTGTGTCCCACGCCCCGCCGGTGCTGGAGCAGGGCTGCTGGCAGGTCAAGCACAGAGGGACGCCATTACTGTCCACCGCCTGCAGGTAACCGGAGTCAGGTGACTGCTGCTCCGCCTCCACGGACTCACGAGTGTTGTCGTCCTGCCTGCACATAAAAAGATACGAGTGTCAGGAGGGAACATTCACAATAGGACAGTGTTTTTGAAATGATTCGTAAAAAGTGTGGATACATTTTTATAATACAAAGAAAACAGATGGGCTGCATTTTGAAGATAAGAGGAGGAGGAGGATTTATTGAAAACAATGGACACCCAAACCAGTCATTTCTGCTTGAATTTGACCTGATACCAACCCAGAAAGATATCCCTAAAATTGACACCACACCAACTGGTTGGTGGGGTTCAATATAGACCAAAACCGCAGCGAGTAGTAGAATGGAGGAAAACGGAGGAGAGTAAGGACAAGGAGAAAATGTGTCAGGACAGAATCGACAAGTCGGGATAAGAGTTGTATATGTAAATAACGTTGGACATGCGTATTTCCTTATTTCTGTGTGTATTTATTTCCTCATAACCATAAAAAATGAGCGTATTTAAGTCCATGTAAACATATTTTTCAAAATTTGCGATTTTGCAAGCCTTCGTGCAGCTTTGCCACCATGGGTGTCGTATCTATCTTCTGGCAAAATCTCTCTCTCTCTCTCTAATCTCACAAGTCGCAACACCCACATTTGATTGTTCGACACGGTAGAACGCTGTTAGTGGTGGGCAGTCTGATGCTGTTGACGGGAAGTTACGCTCCCTTCTTTATTACCTTATTACGGCACTTCTGGCATTCCACCTGCCACCACTGTCCAAAAAAACATTTCAACGTTTTGAAAAAATCCTGTCGGTCAAATAAAAATGCCCTCTCTGTCCATGATAAGCCAACACCTTCCAAATTTGTCAACACTTATTAAGAAATCTGCCCATGACATAATCATATAACCATCAGTATTGTACCCGCTGGACTCACTTAGGCCTTTTTGACTGAAATGGGTTTGTGCACTGCTGGGTTAGAAGATACACAACTTAAGTTTGGCTGTACTGAACTGTACTGAGGGGAATTAGGGAGGCAGATGGATAGAACACATATAGAAAGGAAAAATCCAAATTTGCCATTTCCTTAGAAGCAGAATATGAAGCATTAGATACTTCAGAGGTTGCAAATTCAGATCTCACAGGCATTTACATATAAGAGAGTAGAGGTGTGTGTTTGGCTGTCCTTCTGGCAGACGACAGAGAATTTGGGTGTATGCCATGTTTTCCTAGTAGGGGGCTGGAGCCACATTGGAGAGGACAGATGGACTCAATTCTCTTTCCTCATGGTTTACAATTCAGAGTGACAGAGAAGAGGAACAAAGAGCCAAAGAGACATTGCACTACAGAGAAAGATTTAATCATTGAAATGGAGAAAAAAAAGTTAAAAAAAAGGAACCTTGCCGCTTCAAAGTTGAGAAGACACCAAATAGTGGAAGCACCAAGAGACTCAAGCTGTGCCAGGTTGTTCAGCGGATGAAGAGTAGAAACAGAAATAGCCCGTTTAATGCCTTGCCCAGACTGCTAATGGTGAAATTCCAGAGGAAATGCTTTACAGAGGAAAGCATGAAAAACAATAGATGAGAGACCAAATAAATATGATGAAGCAATATACTTCAATTTCATTGGAATTGGATGGGAAATTCGTATACACAGTGAGCTGGTGAGCATGTTGGCAGCTTTCCTTCGCAGCATGAGGCTACTCTGAGAGCTGGTTCTTCAAACCCCAGAAATCACGCAACATGCGCTCAGCAAACAGCACACAGCCTGCGAATGTTTGCCTCCCTGGTTCATCTCTGATGCTTTCTGCCTGGAAAATCAGTGACATGGGAGAGAATGAAGTGTCTTTGAATTTTTGTAAATATATATCAATTTCAAATCTAGCGTATATGAGCACTAATTTAAAAGTTTAAAATTTGCTGCAGCATTACCTTTTGGCAACATCAACTTGACCATATTGTTTCTGTTAAGGGATACAATTAAGATGCTAAGTCAAAGTCAGTCAGTTATGAGTGGAAACAACTGGCTTTTGAAGTTGAGCCTTTGAAAAACCTCCAGTCTTCATCACCTCATCAACCACAAACTTGTTCCATTTGGTACATTTGCTAAGGTGAACGGGTGCGGAGATGGTGGAAGTGGAAGTTTCCACGGCAACTACCTCCAGCCATGATGGGGCCATTGCATTTATTATATTGTGCTCTGCATTTACCAACCCAACATGGAGCATGTTTACATACGCTCAGAATGACTTAAATGATTAAATTAATGTGTTAGTCCGGCCAAGTTTGCATGTAAATGCATGTAAACGTCTTAGTCCGGCTGCAGAAGAGAAATAGGAATTTTCTCGGACTTAACTGCCTGGATAATAGCTGGACTAAGCTAGCATGCAGCCAGGAGCTGGACTATGGTGGGACTGGGTGATGTGCGGCCGTGTGAGCTTCAGCTACGCAGCATAAGTAAACAATCTTCTGGAGTAATCACGCTCTAGTGATGTTTAAAAACCTTGTTTATAATTGAGAAGTTGTGCGCATAACCTGATGCAGTATGTCATCGACAGCATGCAGGACATCAACTAATCATTCCAGCCCTAAATATATCAGTCTGGAACGACTCCTTGCTACCTGTCAGCTTCCATCGCTCTTCCTCAATGGTCAGAGGAACCTGAAGCACTGAAGAGCTCCTGGCGCCACCCCTTGTCACGGAGGTGAACAACTCATAATTCAATTTTCACTGCGCTGCATGTAAACCGGGAGAACATGATGCAATCATACTCGGTGGCTTAATCCGGCTATTGCCTTAGTCGGGCTACGCTCTGCGTGGAACCACAGTCACGGTCAGTGAGGTGCTGTGGCGCTACTGTGTCCCGCATCCTGGTCTCAGAGGAGACAGGTGAAGGGATGACAATGTGACGAAACGAATCAGGTGACTACTGGCTCGATTTCTGAGTTCAAGGTTACTGTGATACAAGGCAGCTAAACACTAAAGCATTGCAAAGATGTTCAGTGTGTCTTGCAAGATAAGATTGAAGAAGTTAAAAAATGTCTGGTTAAAATAGATGGTTGCACTTAAGACTGGGGGACACATATTAACATTCAGAAAGTTGTTACTCTACTGTCATGAGTCAGCAAGTACGGTGTTGTCTAGAGTGAATTTTTGGTGACCATTCCTGGGTAAAAATAGAGTCAGGCTTAACAAGATGTTAACCAGTACTTGATAATGATTAATACCTGGCATATATGAATTTGAAGTATTTTGTTTCTGGCAGCGTATGTTCCTGTTCCCTAATCTAGTCAAAACCAAATACATTATTCATGTTTATTTTTTACAGGTAGCCAGGCATGGGGCATAGTCGGTTTCTAAGATTATCTAAAAATATAAAAATCCATTTAGTGCACATCCAAGTAACGCTTTCTGATCGTGGGAGAAAATAGTGAATTGACTGACAAATGTGTTTTCACGATAAGATGTGGCACAGATTTGAGGAATGTGCTGTTCTTGAACATTCTTTGAGTGGTTGACAAGCATTGAATAAATGTCTCATTTGGAATCGGATCCTTAGGCCTTTGTTTCCTCAAGGATTCAGCATGTCAATAATGAAACTTCGAGAGTGACGCGCCTACCTTTCAGCCGCAGGAGATTTAAGTAATGAGGATGACTTTCTCTTCGAGAAGAAGTTTTCTTTGGTGACCAGCCGGACGCTGCCTCCATCCTGCTGGACTTTGTTCAGGGACTCTTGAGCAACCTCGTCTCGACTGAGATACCTGTGAAAATAAAGGGTCGAAATGAGGATTTGTTGATGTTACATAACAGGGGGTTGATGAAGAGGGCTGTGTCAGAGTGGCGGCGCTACATTCAACACTCTGAGGACCGCTGAAGCACCAGGTGAAACAGGAAATCTAATGCTGCTCAAGCTGGTCGATATATTCGTCAGAACTGCTGTAAATCCTGGAACTCTCCCACACGAATGAAACACGCAGCATCGCCCACACAAGCCCAGTAGTGTCTGCATATTCTAAAATTTCTTTCTTTCATATCGAGCCTCCATTTCTGCGCACGAACACACACACACACACACACATTTTCTCATCACTGCAACAGCAATCTAATATCTCCACTGGGATATCAACCTTCTAAAATAATCCATCTACCCTGACAAAAGTGTTTATGGCTCTTGTAATACAGGTGCTTGGGTTTGCAAGTTGAAATATTGCACAAAACACTACCTGTCAATGTTGGACAGATCAAATTGACCCCAGAATGTCAGAGTCAACAGGAATTGCAGAGAAATACCTGATATGTTTGTTTTGGGCAAAAACAATGTGCACGGTAACACAGTTTTCAATCCGGTATGAGCCAAGGCTGCACAATGAAATGTGATTTTATTATTAGTGCGTGCCACTCATGAAGTTTATCCGCTGTTAGTCTGGATTTTTATGTCCAGCTCAGCTCACGTCACCCATTTGTCAGATGATATTAGAGCTGCAGTCAGCTATTCAGTAAGCCAGTTCACAGCTTGAATAACCATGCAGCGAGCTCACCCTTGTCAACAGGCAACTCACATTTGTTCGTCTCTGCCTCATAAATATGCATACAGTTGTTTGAAATGTGATGTCATGAACGAAACATCCATGGCGAAGGGGTGTAAATGAGATGGACGGAAAGTTTAACAATATAAAACTTCAGAATAGAAGCACAAAAAATGTTGGAAGGTTCAACCGTGGCTGAAACTCATGGCCGTTTGAGGGGCATTAAATAGTGACACATTTGTCATATTACCTAACTCCAACCTCAGTCTTTATTTCCTTCTGCCCATGGTGCCATGCTTCAATTGAAAACAGAATGCTATTAAGATGAAACACAAAAGGCTTTGGCATCAGAGTAGGACGCAAGTTTCCAGTCAATTTAAAGGCCATTCTTCGACTTTATGCTCAATGTTTTGTACGGATCTGGATACGGACAGAACCTTCTGTCCATACTATGCGTTGACTTCATGCATATTTCTGCATGTTTCCGATATCCATTACAAAGCCCTAATGAGACACGAAGAAGACATAACAATGGCGGTAATTCTCCGTCCTCCAGTCGCGATAACTGCCTCATCAAGCACCGCCTCCTCCAACACTTTTCAGCCTGATCAGCTCAAGCAGGTAGCGCAAGTAGCTTGACCTATGGTGGCCTAAAGTGGACACAAAGTAAGTCTCACTGAAGGGGAATTCATGAGAAAGAATACATTTTTACAGACATAAAAGGAGTTATATTTCACTTAAAACATGTAGCGAGTATGTCACAGATGCTGTTGTAGCAGCCTAATCCAAAGTAAAACCCATTATAATCATCGCCCCCGACTTCTCAAAACAAACTGACGCCTTTGGCAACGTCAATATATAGCACCATGAGAGTGAAGATGTGTTGACTTCCAACAAGATGTTAAAGCTCAGCAAATTCAACTTAGGTTTGATCATTCTGGAGTCAAATATTAAAATGCTACGATTTATTCTATAAAACTACTTAACTTACTTAGTTATACTTTTAATTGAGTCTCACCTCTACTCTATTTACATTAGAAAGGCACAGAAGCAGCAGAAACAACAACTGTTACACTTGAATGAATAAAACAACTTCCATGACTTAAGAATTATATTGGCTGACATCAAAATAAATAATACTCTCCAGCCACTTGATCTCAGATCAGACCTCCGTTGAAGGGTCGAGGACAAAACACATTGTTCACAGCCTCATCCAAATCTTGATAACTCTGAAAGCTATTTTTAAATCTTGTGAGGAGAGCGTCGATCGTTGCCAAATTTGAAATATCTGCTTGAAAATACACACAAGCAGCACTCACTTGTCAGTGAGTGTATTGGGCCCCTGCGGGTGTGCACTTACATCTCTATACATTCCCACCACCTCCATCTGGCCAAAGAACATTCTTTGGAGAGAGTAGGGAAGGAGGTAAAAGGAAAGGCAGAAAACAGAAGGCAGAACGCGTGGGCAACAGATGAAAGAGAAGAGGTTTGTGTGGAAGCAGAGAGCAGATGAGGAAGAAGGTAAGTCTCCATCAAACACAAAAGCTTTCTTCGCTTCAAACACTCTCAGCACTGAGGCTGGATGAAGAGAGAAACTAAACTGGAGTCCAACTGAGCTCCTGGGAGCGGAGGAGTGTGTTTGCATGTTGCTGTGTGGCTTCAGCATATGATTGGAAACTTTAGTTACAAATCACATTGTTCAGAGAGTGTCTCGCCGCTTTGTGTTGTCTATACTTTTAGGATTTGTGTTGGTCTTAGCAATATTGCACTGTCTATCTAAAAAGACTTTTAAAGTGAAATGGCCTTTTAACAGTGCCTTCAAGATACAGGTGAACATGTTTATTTTGTTGAAATGCATGTATATAATAGGATCTGTGTACAGCATCCGCTAATGTCCAATATATGGCTGCAGATTCTATTCATGAAGCGACTCTGATTTATATGTTTTATAGTGATCCTCCCATTGATAGTAGAAATCTTCATTTCCTAATCTAAAAACAAAAGTTGAATCATATGGGGCTACACAGCTCAGATGGTAGAGCGGTCAGCTTGTGACTGAGTGGTGGCTGGTTCGAACCCGGTTCCTGACGTGTTTATGTGTGGGAATGGGTGACTTAGTGTAAAGCCCTTGCAGGATAAGCATGAAAAATGTGATATAAGTAAGTGCATTTATATGCTACTCATTTGAAATAATAATATGAGTGATGGTTACAAAAAAACGATGTGGGTGTCCGGAGAAATTTGGTGGTTACTGTGGTGTATTCATATTTACTCTTTATGTATACACATAGCAGTGTGTAATAAGTAACAAGAACACCTGATGTCAGTACATTTTTGGAGCTTCATTGTTTGTGTGACAGAGTCTGTGCCATCACAAACCTACGCTCAGGAAAACAAAGCTGAATCTGGATGAAATAACTACAACTTTCATCACAGCTGTACAACCTAGTACAACTATTTACCACATTGATGGTTTTAATCCAGCATTTACAACTGGGCTCAGGAACCTATTAGACTGAGAGAGCCAAACATCCTGCACATTTAAAAATGTAATTCCATGAGAGCCATAAAATGTTCTCATGCTGAATACTACAAAACAGGAAAATAAGGACCAACAATTTTGTCATTTTTTTTAGAAGTTACAACAACATTAGAGGAACAGTGTTATACTCAAGCAGACATCTTGGCAGTCGCCAGTGTCTATTGAGATCTACCGAGTACTGACAACTTTACAAGTAACACGAAGCATGCTACATGTATTGAGTGCACTTTCATTACTTGAGATCCACCTATGTGGAACAAGATGCTTGCAGCAGTTCAGCTAAACAACCTTGGTCAAACATCAACAGTGGAGTAGCATGGTCCCATCGCTCCCAACAATACTCGGAGAGTGATCCTGATAACAATACGGTGACCTGAACATAATAAAATGATGATTTGCAGTCAACCACAGTGGTTGTAACTACAACATGGCTCCGTCACCACAGCAGGACAGCTGAGCAGTTCAGCACTCGTGGGGAAAAATGAGAATACATGGACGAAAACAATAGTTTTTGCAGTTTAAAGTTCATAAAACGCTGTGAATTTCATTGGTCTGATGTGATGAAGCTCAATCTTAGCAGCATGAAGCTTGTTCACCGGTAGACGTTCATGTTCAGCGCACAACGACTGTGAAGCGTTGACTGGGCTGCAGAGCATCATGGGAAGTCACAGCAACTGAGCTTGTTGTTGAGAGTGGTGGCACCTTACATGCCAGAGCTATTCACGTTATATTAATAACAGCTGAACATCATGGACAAACTGGTCTGAGGTTAGGGAAACTGCATTCTCTCATATCAATGAGTCTGCGCTAGCCAACTGATGTCATCAGCCATAGGTTCTAGACCCCTGATCTACAACCTCAGAAAAGCCATTAGCTGTAGTTAGCAGAAGTGGATCCTACATGGATCCTTGGTATAATTTGACTTCAGTCCAGATTCTGGTCTGAAGAATAAAGTCTGCCTCAAATGTTTAACTTAAGAACATGTTTCTGACCTTGACCGTTCCCCAGAGAGGGACATAATGTCCAAATGCTGCCCGTAAAAACAACAAAAATCTCTGGAGTGTGTGCTTTGATGTGTTTTCTTTAAATTGAAATGGTCCAGTATTTGGGGTATTTGGGTCCCAGTGGTCCTGAAGTTTCAGCCTTTTGTGGCGAGAGGGATGACATCATGACAAGTTGACCCACGAACCCGTCGGCGACTAATTTAATAGTCGATGATAGTGGCCATTGTCGACTTGTCTTTGCAGCATAAGTGAACTCTGGGTCTAACACATTCACATTGATGACACATCAGCGAAAGCAAGGGGAACTCAACTAAGTGAGGTCAAACCATTGACAAGGCAAGCAAAAATAGCATATTTGTCAAGCACCCTTACCGCATGTTGACAAAAATCACGTGGATGGCTCATATGATATTGCATCATTTTCAGGATGAACATAAAGCGCTTTGACTTAGATGCTGCTGCCAGCACACGTGTGAAGAGGAGGCCGCAGCACTGACTGACAACAGCAGTTGCAGTGATTTAAGTAGACCAGTTGGGCCAGTTGATGCGCAGCTGCAGGAGAGTGATTGCAGCCCTGCTGACAGGGAACCTGCAGACCTGCCACACAACGACGCCTGTCTCCACTTGTGCGACAGTGTCGGGGTCGCACCTTGCTCAGGTGTGCGCAATCAAACTAACAAGCTGCCTCGCTGGTCTGGTCAGGACGGCGGCTCTGATTGATCGAGCTTCCCAGCAGAGGCTTTTGTGAGGCACAGGCGCTACTGTCACATTCACTGTCAGATGCCGGTGAAGGACTGGAAAGACGGATGTTATTATTCCTTTCTTTTTTTGAGTGAAACACGCACACGCCTCTTGCTTTGTCTTCCACCGTATGTACAGCACACATTGTTCCTCAGAAACCTCAAGTGTATGCTTTTGCGATTTGAATCTCGCAAGAATAAAAGTCTACTGCCATAAAAATTTTATCTGTCTAAAAAGAGAGGCAATTGGAGAATGTAAATAGCGCCAATTGTCACGATTGTTTCTTTCACACCTTCACCGGCATCTGCTTGCGTAATAAAACGAGGGTTGGGATGAAGATCGATCCGTAAACAGAGAGCTTTGCCGTTTGGCTCAGCTCTCTCTTACACGCAACAGTGCGGTAGTGCGACTGCAAAACCGCTAGCTTCTCACTACATTAGCATGTCAGCTATACTAGCCGTTCACATAAACACGGTGAAGTGGTCTGCCTGCCTGATGTAACCGAAAGTTAGTAACGTGCATAGGCAAGTTCTACTGACGTTAACTGCTGAGCTTATGCGCTGCGTTTTATTGTGCAACTTTGTGAAGTTATTTTTTTAAATAAATCATTAAAATAGTCTACATTTAACATTGTAATCTGGAAATTGTACATGTTTATTTGATATTCTATTTTTTTAATCCAGCATTTTTGAATCAATAGTCATTTCAAGCTCCTCAGATACATTTGACCTGCGCAATGCTTTGCGTCCGATACATTTGTGTTTGGGAAGCATTTCTCTTTATATTTGTTTCACATAGACTTGGAGGAGCAGGAGTGAGCTCTTGTGGCCCTTTTTTACACTTTTGCTGAACAAGGTTTATGAAGCGACGGACCAGATCAGGCAGCGACAGATTATCATTATGCAACAAACACGACAAGACAACGTCACAGTGAACACTCGCGCATGCATGTAGTTATCTTCAGGTCCACATCAGGTTTGGTCAAAGTTGCGCAGCACATGCGCTCAACAGTAAACATCAGTTGATACCAGATTTTAAGGAGCACATCCGGCAGGTGGACCAGATCAAGCGGTGACAAGCACTTCAGCTTTTTAAGCTCTTCAGCCATGTTTGCAGCCCAGCTGCTTTAACTCTTTATCTACATAAGCACCTCACCTACAGTAAGTGCCTCTTGGTCGTCCTTAGCACGTCCTTAAGAAGTAGACTGACTGAAGTGAGAGACTCAGTGCGTGTCAGTCATGGTGACTGAAATGCACAGCTGTCAGAGGGGCTTCAAATAGCAATTGACACATTGTTGCATGCAGAACGAGAGCAGCGCCATCCCATGGCTTACTTAACCCCAACTTCTGTCTTTCTTTTACGAGTCGTGCGGCCCACGGAGTCTAGATTCGTGTGTGCTTCTATTGAAGATAAATGCGTCAAAAGGCTTCCTTCGTTTCCCAACGTCAACATCTTTCACCATGTGAGAGAAGATGTGTTGCGCATAAAGAAGCATGCCGCCATGGAGAACTTTTCAAGTTCAAGTCAATTAGTTTTGTGTATGGCTTGTAGAAACTAGGACGCTGGGTGGTTAAGGTCCCAGAAGCAGGTTCCACAAATGCATTTGCTAAGACGACATGGAGAGGCAACCCAATACAAAACGTATACAAACTGCGTACATAAAACAAAGGCAATGAGGATTCAAGTTCGAGATAATTCGACTAGAAAACGTTTCTGCAGCACTTTTAAAAAATGAGCACAACTTAAAAGAAATCACTTGGATTAAAGATCACATTCGACTTCTACAATGACGTCTGTGTGAGCTGGGATCAGGAGGAACACAAACCAGATGAAAATCTTCTCAACACTTCTAGAATCACGGCTAATCGCCCTCACAGCATTATGATGGTACATTATATTTGCAGCTGGTGAAAAGTGAGCGCCTCAGGGCGAGGAAGGTGAGCCGCGATCGCTCCTCCGAGCCCAGGCTGGCGCTTGATTGGTTCTGATGAGTGAATATATCAAACAGGTATCAAATCAGACTGGGCCAATTGCCTCCTACTCTCACCTTGATTAGGTTCATGCACAGAAATGTGTTCCCTGGTTGCGCCTCTCTAACACACACAGGCAGGCACACACCCTGTAATTGGCAAAACTCTCCCTGCTTTTATCCACTGCAGCTGTAATTAGTGTGTCAGCAACAACGCTTGTTTGTCAGAAATAACACACACACACACACACACACACACACACACACACACACACACACACACACACACACACACACACACACACACACACACACACACACACACACACACACACACACACACACACACACACACACACACACACACACACACACTCAGAGTACTCATCCCATCCACCCTCACACTTCAGCTGACATCTTTCCATACACCCACTCACACACGCAACTACTTCTTCCTTCCCAGACGCCTGTGGCAGTTAATATTAACAAATCTGCTTGCGTTTCCTGTGAAATCTCACACTTGCTCTATTGCTTTCTCACATAATGCTGGAAACTAATTTATTCCGCCATTTGCAGTGACTGTATATACATTGTTGTGTTGCACTTATTTATTACTGGCTCCCTCATGGAGGAGTATTCTCTACTCTCCCTCAGAATTTAGGAGCAGTGGACGTCAAAGAAGCAGTGTGTAGCTTCTTATTAGTGGGTCATTCAACTGTTTCAGTGGCGACTCTTAGACAAGGCCAACGTTTTATCATCAAATTTAAATATACATCTATCTCCTTATTTCCTCTGAAATTCAGATGGATATTTATTGTATATACAGAGGGCTGTCAGTAGATATCAATTTTTAGGGCCTGTCCCAACTCTCACTCTAACCAGGATTTAAATGTGGTTTTAGAGCCACGCTGCACAGCTATGAAATAGATTTAATACAGAATGCACAAATGACTCACACCATATGAGCCGCAGAACTGGAAATAGGATTGAGTTTTGTTTTTTGCTGTGTGGCAAGCAGCCGTGGTTTTGGTCAAGTTGCAGTTGAGATGATCGTTCATACAGGAAAATAGTTGAGAAAGTAAACATAAACATAAACAAAACGCACAGGCGTCGAGCCTCCCCGACCCCACGCTCAATGCTGATGACAGTCATGGTCCTCAAACGTGGATCCTCATCAGATTCATTATCACCACGATTTAAAATGAGTTAGCTCTGTGGTTCATGTTATCATGACCTCCACTCCAACATGTGTCATATATATGTAGTTGATCAGGTTACGTTAACTTCCACATACCCCTAACAGATGTATCACCACAAAAAGGGGCAAAGCCAGCTTCAGCTCCACCCATTTCTTCTCTGTTGGTTTCCCAAACAAAGTAAGATTATCAGCGTTGATGCAAGAGGTTACAAAAACGCTGTAGCTGCTGTTCCAAAACGTCTCCAACACTCGAGATACAGTAAACAAAACGCACCACAGGAGCCAATGACGCTTACGTAACCAAATTGTCAGGGATGTCAATCGCTTCTCACTTTGTCGTAGGTGGGCACTTCATAGTGGAGGGCACTCAGAAACAAGTGCTAGTGTTAAGGGTGAGAAATGGGATTGGGCCTGAATCTTAATTCTTGGCACCAAAGTTGAGTTAACTCGTGATTCAATGGCAACAGAATCCCACATTTTGTAAAGATGTTATCAACGGCAGAGTGGCCAATATTGTTTACAATGTTGTGGTGTTAGCTGGTGTTGAAAACACCTTCCTTTCAGCTACGTTTCAAACAGATACACAATGTTTGAGTAATTTGCATTAATCACAAGTTAATAAACTTTAGTGTGATTTATCAAGATTATAATTTATTTATATATATAACATATATATTTATATAATTTAATCTATCGACAGCCCTATTTATTCAGGTCCTGGCTACACAGTTATGAATGTAAATGCATGTCAATACTGCTCATGCTAGTAAAGAACAGTTCAAAGTTTTTTAAAAGTCAAAAGTTGCATCATTTCTTCAAGAACATATTTCCTGCTAGAGATCTGACCTCTTGGTGCTGGTGTGAGGGCGTTGGGTAGAGGCCAGCTGCTGCAAGCCAAGAGTCGGGCTGTGGAAAAGGAGTCCGCTGCGACGGAGCAGCTTCTGCTTCATGGCTGCCAGGCTGCTCCACTCCTGAACCAAGCGCAGAACCTGCAGGGAGATGACATATCACTTCATATTCAATTTCAAGTTTAACCTAAACCTAACCGCTAAACTCCATCTTCAAAAGAATTGATATTTCGGGCTTTGAGATAAGAAAAAAAATATAATTTGTCTGCAAATCGCTGAAAATGATAACCTTGAGAGAGAAGGTAATATACGTTTTCAAGGAAACCAAATACCTGGCTCTAATAGGTAATTCATCTATATAAAGAAGTGCTTTTTGTTTTATGAAAAGATGGTCCCTTCTTCCTTTAAAAAAAAATCTAAAATATTTGTGTGCAGATCAATTTGTTACAGAAATCATTTCAAAGCAATCACGGCAGCCTCCATTGCGTTGCTGAAAGTTCAGCTTTAGATCACAATTATTATGAAAGAAAGGGCAGGTGTCATCAGAGCAGACCAAATATGTATTAAGATAGAAAAGACTATGAATGAATGAATGAATGAAAAAAAAGCAAAAAAAAAAAACAGAAACGTGATTTTAAAGAACTGTGTGAATCAAAATGTGCCGTGGATGAAAATCAGCACCGCTGCTTCATATGGTTAATGATAATGAATAAGCCACAGTCAACAATAAACAGTTGTGAAGTAAAATAGGTATTTTGCTTACAAAGACAATAAAACAAGCAACTGGTGACTGTCACAATAACAATAAGATCCGAGTAAAAGGAATTAGTGGGTGTTTTCCAGGGAAACAAAAATTCCACCGAAGACGCCATGTTGCTTGATAACTATATATTACATTATTATTATTATTATTATTATTATTATTACTATTATGGCTGTTAACTGATTTTTTTTTTTATTCTCAATCACTCTGAAGTCGCATTAACTCGCGATTCATGGCAAATGATACGCACATTTCACATCTGTTCTAGACGCAACTTAAAGGAAGATGAACACCAAACACAGATCAACACCAGAGTGGCCAGTATTGTTCACTGTGTGACACTGTCAGTATGTTGTTGAGCCTCTTCAGAGCCACTGAGGTTCTTCTAAAGAATGTTATGTTGGGTTGTAGGAGCTAACTCAACTTTAGTTGGATTAATTGAGATTGCAAATGTAATCTACTGACCTTCCAAATTATTTATTTCCCCACATTTCCACACAAGTCAATGTAACCAAGTAAACCAATGTTTCCACCACACCATTCCTAATGTAGTTAATATAAACTATATTGGGCTCCAAATGGTCAGAATATGTTCCACTTGAGTCTAAAAAGTAACTAAAACAGCACTGTAGTTTTTGTGACATCAACACTGTCAAATCATTAGTTTGAAGTGTGGGTTTTCATGCTCAGCCTCTCTCCACTGCAGATGATCTGGGCAGAATTACTCTGCCAACACAGCAACCTGATATTGGTTTGTACAGTTTTACAGCAGAGGTGTAAGACTTGAAAATAAATTATTTTAAATGAATCAGGAGGGTAGTTCTGAAGCCTCTCAGTGAGGTTTGCAGTTTAAATACTGAGAACTGGGTAAGTCACACTGATAAACCCCTCACTCTGTGCTCGGGTCAAACCTGACCTATTTACAACTTTATCAGATTTCCACAAGGCTCGGTGATCATCATCCACACAGTGGATTTGAACAAGTGACAATCACTGCTTTCATTGAACCAGTGGTTTGTGTGTTGTTCCTGGTCAAAGGTCACCACAAAAGGAAAAATCAAAAGGATTGGATTTTCTCTGGATGCACTGAATATTCAGTGGCTGAGTAGTGCAACAAAAAAACAACATTGTGTTTCTGTGGTGAAAAGTCACCAAAAATAAAATGAAATCAACCATGCTGTGTGCTAGAATGTGCTTTACTTCATACACAGCTGTGCTGCAGAGGGGAAAGGAGCTCTGCTAGACCAGTGGCAAAATTCTGGCAACCCACTACTCCACTGTCAGAGGTGCTGTAGTAGAAACCAGGTAACACAATCCAGAACTTCATCAGTGACAGCACCGATAGGTGGCCGGTGACGGAACAGGTGCAGTCCAATTGACTTTCCGACCCTTGGATCACATGACTGCTCTTTGCCGTCCATGACGTCAAGTATCAAGTACGCCCTGTTACCACCATCGTCATGGCGACGCCTCATTGTGATCCAAAGCCTGCATACACTGTTGAAATTCTTGGATATTTTAAAGAGTTGGAGAGCGAGATTAGGACTGCAGTTTGCAATGGGTGTTCTACCAAGGTATCTCGGGCCTTCTCTTTGCATTAGCAGCCTATTATATAAGGAAAAAAATGTTTTTGTTTATTTTTTTAACTAAAATAATAAAAAAAAAATCCAACACATTCCAATGTCTAAATATTTAGGTTCTTTGAAAACCGTATAAAAATACATACATACATACATTAAAAAAAAAAAAAAATCTGTGTTTGGCGAAGCATTTTAAATATTAATCAGCTTTGGCCACAAATTTTCATTTCAGTGGAACAGTATTTTTTACATTGCAAGTACAATCTGGATTATATTTTCAGGTCTTATTTGTATTTTCATCCCAGCAACTGATGTTAGCCACTACATGAGGCATTATATAGGCTAAAATGAGGGTGAAATTAAGTATGGTAGGGATTAATGGTCAATTAATGGCGCAAGATTAGTTAAAACTCACTGGTCAAGTTTGACAGGGATCAGAAAAGGTTTCTGAATTTGAATTTGATATGAACATTTTTCCAAAAGGCTAAATTGTCCTTAAGTCAATTGCATGAACATGAACACTGACATTGTAATTAAGAAACAAAAAAATCAGCAAGTTGAAACATTGAAAACATCAGTTCCTATTATAGGACTCCACCGCAGGCTCAACATCGAGCGAAATGGACGCAACAGTATCATATGACAACCAAAGAGGTACCACACTAACTTTAGGAAAGATGGGGAGACACTGCGAGCAAAGAAAAGACCAGCTCATGGATTGGAGAACTATGACTGCAACTTGTCCTGCATGAAATATACAGTACAAAGGTGAGGAAACACTGAGCGTTAAACTTATTTTGTTGAAAGGAAGATATTTCCAAACATGATTAGGTCGAGAACATGAGGTACACCGTCCCAAAAGATGTCAACATTCCAATCTAGTGTGTCTATGTAGTCAGTCTGTACCACCTGAATGTTTTTCTTAAAATGACTACATCTGCATCAAATTTGACCTGTGCAACTGACTTTGGAATCTGAGAAATGGGCGATTTAAATGAAAGATCCTGATGGCTGCAGTTGGACGAGGTCGTCAGACACAAGTCAAGAAGAGCTGATAAGCGTGAGTGGGATGGTGCTTTCAGCTTGCCGTTCTACCAAAGGTCACTCGGGTTAATAAGTGAGGATCGCAGACTGTCTGGGTGAAACCAGAAGATCTTTCATTCATCACCATGACGCTGGATGTCAATCCCACTTTTTGTAAGAGACTTAGGCCAATAAACTGAAAAGAAAAGCTTTTTTGTCCTGATAAAAATACTGCGAATTAGTCAAGCTTCTTCACCATTTAGCAGATAGATTTGAGAAGGCTCTGGTATAGCATTGATTGAACAATGACTATGCAACACTTTCTGGAAAGAACACACATTACAAGAACAGAATATGCTACTACTGCTGCAGCAACTTTGACCAGAGGGTCAGCGGCAGCCCACGCTAATCTGTGCGCCTGGTATCGAACCTGATGGACAATTGAAAAGCAACAGGGCGTAATTGATGGGTCGGAGGATGGATGCAGCTCACGCCTGCCTTTTACAAACCAACATAAACAACGTGACAGGTGGGAGGTCTGTCACACGCTCAGTTACTGCTGTGGCAGATTGCAGGATTTAATATTAGCTGGTTGGCTGTGTCGGGTAGTTGGAGGCGATAATCTGTCTCCTTTAATGACCATCATAAAAAGGTACTTTTTCTTTCGCTGGTTGCCTTGATACAGCCCAGGATGGCCAAAGCCGTAAACGCCTCCTCTTTTTTCGCCCCTCTCCATCATCCCCACCTCGTCTTGTCTGTCTCGCTGCAGGCCTTGCAGAGGTGGAAGTCGGTGTCCCTGTTCCATCCATCTGTCAGACTGTCGATGGTGTGGGGCAGCACTTCCTCTTCATGATCAGTAGTCACAACACAGTGGCAGACTGATCAGTCAGAAGTGATAACTCTTTACAGCTGCATCTTTACCTGTTGAACGACAATACTGGCTCGGTGTAGCAGCAACAGGAAGAAGATGCTTATTCCAGACGTTCAAGCTGAGCACAAATGACTGAAATGACTCTGAAGACAAGTTCAGTGAAAGTTTTGAGATCAATGGTTACAATGGTTACATGATGCAGAATGCATGCAAACCAAAAACAAACACTAAGCAACACTGACACAACCGGACGTTCAGTCCAACTGCCTTTAAAATGACTAGTCAAACGAAGTACACATTAGCTTGCACATGGCAGCCATCTTATCTTTGGGGGGGTTCATCCCAGCAGCCAGCAAACCATACAACAGCACACACATCGACACACATCCAGAAATCAAAAGAAAGGGCAACTTAAATCATTTGATTGAGCGCTTGCAAATCATAAAAAAGACAACTTAATGGTCTTAGTTGGAGCGCTTCCTTTTGCGACCCTGCTGAATGCAGAGCAGAGCACAAGAGGGCCAAACTGAGGCCAAGTCAATATCAAGACTGGGAGGGAGTGAAACAAAGGCCAGAAAAATATTAACTATTATGTCAAACAACACCATACTGTACATCACAACAGTAAATAAACAGCAGACAGGAGAAAGCAAAACACAAACTAGAGCAGCATATCAGACAATGTGCAATAACAGGAACTATCACTGACAAGATTCAGTCACCTTGATGTGTGGCCCAGATAACACAGACCAGGAGCAGAGCGATTAAGTGTCAAGTCAAAAACTGCTGAATGAAAGACATGCTGTGTCATGTATGTGTGATGGGTTATAGGTGTTGGCTAGACACCTGGGTATATCTGTGAACTGATGAGTGTGAGTGTAACCCTTGCACTGCCTGCCGGGTCAGACAGTGAGGGCGCCGACATATTTTCTGAATTAAAATAGTCTTGCCCATGTTGCGTGGAGAGACAGAATCGGAGACCGTCAAAGACCATTGCAACCATGACAAGAAAAGGACCACAAAGCTGTTGCTGCTGTCACTAATGGGCTTTCCATCGGAATGTTTTGATATTTTTAGCAAAGCTAGTGATAATGTTGTAAGAGAACTTACACCCTAATTCCATTTATTATTCTGCAATCATTGAAAGGAGAGTGCAGCATGAGATGATGTCATCAGAGAGTGTCTCTGACACAGAACTAACAACACACGTTTCTTTGCTGTATGCCATCCAGAGGAGCATCAAGCTACACCTACACAACGCTGCACATTTTCCTATCTGATCATTTTCTATGCTGGTTTCAAAAATGTGTCCCGTAAAAACTACGCAGTTTCTGCTGTTTTCCAACCATGTGGATGAGTCAGAGACATGAGAGAATGTCCGGAGACGTGTGTTTCTAGCTGTGTGTAGTCACCTGCTTCCTGCTCCATCGACACCACAGAGAGCAATCAGTGCGATAGTGGTTTAGGAAAATAAACCTTCGCTCTAAATGTCAAACTTGTGTTTGCGACTGGCTTCTCTGAAGAGTGTGTGCATGTCTGCAGTCTCCACCATTGTTCACTGCCAATTAGTGAGAGACGATTTTGTGTTATAATCTGAAGAGTTTTTGCTGAATGTACACTAATTTGCAGTGCGACAGTACTGTTGTGACGTGCCGACAGACGGGAGCGTGACGTCAGTGTTTATCCACAAAACCTTGTTATCGGTATGCAGAACATCCAGCTCATGCAACAGTAAAAACTTCTTTTTGTGGATTTTCAGCCTTACTTCGAATTTTTTAACTTTTCCATTAATTTTTATTTTCATTATTTCAGGGTATTGGAATTTACTGAATTGGTGTTTGTAAAAAGGCTAGTTCTTAATCATAAGAAGTAAATCTGCCTCCAATCCAAGTCGTCCTCACACGGTCCATCTCTTCATGTCTTACTGGAAGGCGCGACTCGAGTTCCGGGAGCTATGGACTTCAGTCATTATGACGTTTCTTTAGGGAGTTTTAGTTCACAAATAACACAGTGAAAACCATGACGTTTATAAGTTATTTTGTTTTGATGTTTCCACTTTGTTTTAATACGCTTGATCAGATGAGATTTCATCTTTAAAAAGGGATTATTTTTCTTACCCTGCTCTGTAAACTCAAAAGTACAGTACAGCATATTTTGAATGAAAAAGGGCTGCTAAAAATAGTATGCCTGCACTTATCATAGTGCCAATAACACTTGTACGATACAGGTTTGGATGCATTTGATTAATTTAAAACCCTTAACATGGTACAACTTTCCAGTTAATCATTTAGTTGATCTATCCGCATAAGGAAGCACAATCATATAGCAATCAATAGATGTTTTGTTAGAGGGGAAAAATGACAGTTTATTCTGTGTATTATCTTGGAAGCTAAATTTGCCTTGAAGGCACAGTAATAAGACATTAAGGAGTTATATGAAAGCGTGCACTGATCCCTTGACTTGACACACCAGCACATACTCACACACATGATGAAGACAAAAGCTCATGTAAGAAACATACACACAGCCTAGCGGGAAGAGCAGACCTGTATTCGATTTTCCTTCCGCCGACAGAAGGCCTCCGGCAGGTCGTCCCAGTTGGTAAGTTTGATGTCCAGAGGGACGAAGCTCAAGTTCAGCGGCGTATCGTCCTAACAGATGAGGAGACAGACAGGAGGAGACAGCCTTGAGCAAGACGATTTGAGGAGGGGGTGTAACCAGTTCTGAGAACAGGGAAACAAAAGCCCAAATGCTTCTTCATGACAGTCTTGGAGTAATACAGCACAAATGTGGGACCCACTTTGGGAAGGAGGATGTCGCCAGCAAAGCTAGAAGAGGTATAATTATGTTCTCACTCGGTCGACTGATGAACATGTGAGGTTGGAAACACTCAATAACTTTACATAGTACGTTGTTAGATCCAGCAGACTGGCCTCACAGTTTAGATGTCAACAAGTGGGGAAGTGGATCAAGTGTGTGCAAGAAGTGTGTAAAAATAGCTGCTGTTTGTAGCAGAAAATGATCTATTTCTGTCTTCAGCTGCCTGAATCTTGCCTCAACCATCTTAATATTAGCATCACATGACCACACGAATAACCAAGAATTATGGGGTTATGTGCCATTTCTGAATGGTGTCCAACTGCGGGTTTTCACTCTGTATTCTGTAGAGTTTGTCGTGGTTGACTATGGTTCATAATGATGCTAACTGAAAAGCCACTTAGGAGGATCACACTCGATCACTGTCAGCTTATCATCTTCTCCACTGCTAATAATGTACACCATCTCATGACAGCTGAAATCAAATTAACAATGAAACAACAGCAGCAGCCTTGTCTTGGTCTTACAAATGAATAACCAAATTACAGCTGAAAAGGATGAATCCTCAGTCACAACTTCACATTGATTCAGCGGGATCTTGCAGTAAGGGAAGACAGATTTGTAATGGAAGTTGATTTTCGTGTCGCCAAGGATTTGCTTGAAGGGATGAAAAGCAGACTATTTTTCTAACAAAAAAGCATTCATTCATACACACATAAGCACCTTAAACATAGAGTGATTATTATAATAATGTTGAATAATTATCGTCAGAGAAATTATGAAAACTACAAAGAAGTGCTTATCCTATGTTGCAGAAAGTGTCTGTATGGAATAAAATTCAACTGACACTGAGGTTATTTCATTAAGGAAGAGGGGATTCAGGCTCAAACAAAGAAACTGGTGGACATAGGTTCAGCACCTTTTCCCATGGGTAATTGTCCTTTTACTTATGCTTAAGGCCAAATGTAGCTTTGGTTACGGCTTTAAACATTTGTACTGACCTATATGTGCCAATAAACTGACTCATGTTTCTGACTTCCCTTATTATCCAACAGTAATTTGAATTAGAATTTTTGATTTTCCTGGACACTCAACCACTTGATATGCAACATTGAGAGATGAAAAAAAATCAAAATTCTTAATTGCGCTTCATCGCACTACAGTCGGAATTCATGGAAAATGAATCACATTTCTTGTACCTGTTCTAAATATACATTTAAGGAAGATGTTCTCACAGTGGCCAAAAATGCTTTTGGCATGCAAACATTTGTTTACGCCAGCAACCCAACATAACCAACCGATACTTCAAGAACATTCTTTAGATTAACCTCAGAGGCACTGAAGAGGCTAAACAACATGCTCACAGCACTTGTCAAATAACTTTAAAACAAATGTAATTTTTAAAAGACCGTGACCCCTTTCTTCTGCTCTGCTTTCTACTGGTGGGACGGAGGGTCATTCGAACCTCAAAAATATTAGTTCCACTAAGACTCACTGAAAGGAAACACGTTTTTTTTTAACATGTTCATTTTGACAGCCCTAATATATACATACATACTTGTCTGATGCGTCACTCACCACCTCTCAGACTTTGCTCAACAACAGGTATTTTCAGCCAAGCAATCACTCTTAATGATAGAGTCTCTACTTTCTTTCCAATTACATTTACATTCTGAAGTCTGGCCAATTCTCTCTTCATTGGTTGCCATAGTAATTTCTTTGGTAACCAAGAAGCTCATTAGTGTTTTCTTCCCGTTTTACTGCTATATGTGGGCTACTTTGAAGAAAATGCGTACTTTGTGACAGCCTGCGCGCATTAGAAATAATGAATATCATGAGCAGGAGAGCGGGGCACAGCCACACAAGGACGTACCTCACTGTGGTTATACGCAATAATACCTTCGTGGCTCACTTTTGATGGAACAATTACACTTGGAAAAAAGTAAACGTATAGTCGGGACATTACTTTGCTTATTACTGGTTCATTAGTCGGATTACTTTGACACCTGAGCTGCTACTTGTCCTCACGATTATGTCTCACTCAGAAGAAATCATTGTGACAACAGCAGGGACATTTAACAAGCAATCAGGATTTCAGAAGCAAGAGCCACTCGAGCTGAAGCGCAGAACAGTGCTAGGTTAATGTCAGAAAGTTAATATTTGACAGTCAAAGGATGTGCATTGGGAGTTACAGATCAAGCATGTTTTCGCCTCGTGTGCCTCCTCGAGGAATCATGAACATGAGTGTGGATAAAGTTGGAGGATAAATACAAAGGACAGCTGAGGAACAGTGCAGACAGTTCTGCGGCGACTTGATCTGATTCTGAAAACGCTGCAATATTTTCCTGATTAGCAATTCAGAGACTCGGTCAATAATTTCATAATAGTATGATGAGATCAATATGAAAAGACTGGGTTAATTTATTCAAAAGCTATTGTGCTACCATCTCGAAATATGGCACCGAACCAAGACCTTGACCTGCAATACTGAGACAATTTGTCTGAAAATGCATAATTCAGATCAATACAAAGCGGCTGAATTGATTTATGCAGGCAAACGCACATTTTCACATTATCAGTGTTTAGAGAATAGATATTTTATTGGCTACCAACAGTCAGAGATAGATGGATCCCATTTTGTGGCTCCTTCTATCCAAACATTGTTGAAGCTTGAATGATGCACGTGTTGTTAAAAAAAAGGGATTCCCTCATGAGGCTGTCAGGTGTGTAGTGACTGGGCAGGAAAAATTTAGGGGGTTTCTTCATGTTTGGGATTTCAATGTGCTGTAGACGTCCAATATACAGTATAGTTAACAGGGGCCATTGTAGCTGTTCACAATTTTAGGTTCTGATGGCTCAGTCGGCCGATTTATTGGCACCGATACAAGCATAGATTTGTTCAGTTTTATTTATGTGTTTTAATAAGGTGCTATTTATATTTATACATGATGAGAAATGTTATTCTTACCCTTCAAATCATTTTACATCACAAAGTGAAAATGGCAAAACAAAGCAGGCATTTATCCGGTATTTTGACTGCAGGTTTCTGACGAAATAAAGTTTTAGTATCTGTGTCCGTAGGTCTTGCAGCTGCTTCAGCCTCTTGCTGGATCCTGGCTCTCCTCATCAGCTGAATGACAGAGTTTGATTCCTAATGTTGAATGATAGATGTTTCTAGAGCTTGACAGTGTTGTGCATATTGCCATCTGTGATTACATTTTTTTTTGTCTTTCCTCATAAATGAATAAACCTGGGATGGGGGGCGGGACAGGAGACCCATCTTTACGTCAGCTTGCAATTACAGTCATTTACCATCAGCGCTGCCAAAAGCAAATACTCTTAAACTGCCTAATCCCGCTTAAATGAACTAACAACAGCGCACCAATATTGGAGGCAATTTGGCGTTTGTTTGAGAGATTTGTCAGGATGCCAATGCATTTTTTACTTCACCTTTACAAAACCAAGAAACCACCAACCTGCCAACATACCGAGCACAGACCCACGTAGTTGGATATTAGTCGATACATCAATCTACTAAACAAATTCTTACAATATAAACTTACCATTGCCTAGCTAATACATACCAAGCTAAACTGCATGATAAAGGGTGCATATAAGATGTCTATCCATCTACAGTAGAATTAATCTATTGCCACTCTGACCAAAACCAACGTTAACTGAGCGACGAGCTCTTTGAAGCTGACAAACAAAATACATTAAAGAACCTTAAACAGGGAGCTTTACCTTTGAAGCTGCCATCATTTTCTGCCAAGTTTTCTTCTAAACCGAAGCAGCTCCTTCATAAAACCCGGCACTCTTACCAGATCATTAGACGCTAATAGCTAATCATGCAATCTGAGCTGAAATGTCTTTCTTGGGATAATAAACCAGTTCCAGCCATTACTTTTGAAATATGTGCAGACCAAGGCACATTAACAACAAGTCTCAATCTCTACAGATGTAGGAGGCGCCTTTAAAAGGACAGTGATTGCTTAAAGAGATCCATTTATTGCAGGGCAGCTTATCATTGCATATTGTAAATCCATCCCACACCAATGTGAAGCTCATGCAAAACAATTTGTCCTTATGTTTCTTTAGGGCCTTAGAAAACAGTGGGTGACCACTGCTTATGCACAATTATGTGGTTCCTTTGGTTTTTACCCGAGTGTGGAAGTTAAGGACCCACATTATTATCACTTAGTCTGAGGCCAGGATGCAGCTCTCCATATTTGAACCATGATTTTACCCCTCCCGTCGAGTACAGCCAAGGTTCAATACCACTGATGCCAGGACATGCTTCAAGAGGAGGTGAAGAGCAGAATCATTTGTCAGACACAGCAATTAGGCAGAGTGAAGAGTCAGTTGCTCTTCTTTTACAAAGACACCTCCTTCGGTGGCATTCCTGTTGAATACAAGTTTAAAACGAGGCCAAGGGCTAAGCCCAAACTCAATTGCCCGGGGGGCCACCAGAGGCAAAATCTTGGTGAGGCTTGGCTGAAGGCTTGCAGAGTGAGGGGCAGGCTTTTAGACAGAGGGGCATCTGGGCATCATGCGGACACCCTAAACTAAGAAACATGAGAAATAAAAAGCCCAGTTTTTTAGCAGCACACCTAAAAAATGGCAGTTCACCAGTGTAGGGGCAGCTCAAAAGGGCTAGTGCCTTTTTGCTTTGACTGTTGTAACCTGATCCAAGATAAACATGAGATGAATGGATACATGAAAGGACAAGTGCAAAAACCTGCTCTTCCTCCAGCTTCACAAAACAACATCAGAAAGCAGAAAGACTTTGTCTGAAATAGCAGATGCTTCTGCACAAAACAAACATTAAATATCGGAGACACTCCTCTCTTCTAAACACACTTGGGTTATAAATCCTTTAACAGAGCACAGAGCAGCACCTGTTGTAAATTCTTAGCCTTGGCCAGGATTATCCTGATGTGACTGCATTCCAGCCAGTATTCCTCCAGTTTATCATTGAAACGACAGCGGGGGACAGTTATCTCTGCAGCTTATTGTCTCGGGAAGACATAGGCGACACTTGCCTATTGGGTTCCATTCCATTGATGATTCAGGTCCCAGCTTAGGTCTTTACAACGAAAAGCTCTCACCCCTCTCACCTAAGATGGTGAGGAAAGAATCCATTTCCTCATGAATGAAACAAAAGGAAGTTAAGCGTGAGGATCAGATCAATACGGGTTTGTTGGCAAGATGGCTTCAAGATGAAAGGCAGGAATTCACAGGAGTGCAATCATTATAAGACCAGGGTTAAGATGAAGTTCAGTCTCATTTGTAGAAAGCTTGAGATATCGCAGCGACAAATGCAGCTCAGAGAACATTTAACTTGATTATGTGAGTGAAGTCTTAGCACAAGCCCTTTGGGAAGGTGTCTGCAGTTTGTTTAAAACCCAACCACCATTGGTTGAAGACAAAAGCTTTCGCAGCTCAGAGCCTGTGTTGCCGTGCCTCTTTGAAAAATAAACCAGGCTCATTATCTGCAAACGTATGACTGATATAACACCCACTCCCTCAGTGCCCGGCAGCAGCCATTGTTCATGTTGTTCATCAATGTTTTAACACGACACGGCAGCAAAGCGTTCCATTATTTCATAACTGGAGACAGCACAATATTAAACCTGTACTCCAGCGACTTAAAATTGCTCTCCTATTATTTTAGAGGAGTTGCAAGAGACAGAAGAAACTGTAAAAGGTTAAAATCAATATACAGTGCTATTTTCGATTAAAACAATGACTACCTTGTGTATATGTCGCACAAGTTTTAGAACTAGAACTGGTACTGGTACTAGTGATAACTCTCCAGTAGGGACGGGTGATATCGGTAAAAAAAAAAAAAAAAAAAATCACAATCACAATCATAGCTATAACAGTAAAATAGTTTTCTTCCCATCACGTGTTTCACATAGTGCAGTCTGCCTTGAAACTGTTTCATAAAAAAAAATCATAAATCATAATTTTTGTATAAATATATTAGTTAGTGATGCGTATTGGCAGGTATCTTGCAATACGATACAAATCCCAACGCAGAAGTAGTGATACAACACATAGCAATGTATTGCAATACTGTAAGTTTTGTAAGCAATATATTGTAATAAGAACCATCATTTCTGGGGAGGAATCACATAATGCAGTACAAAATGTGTATGATAATTAGTTAATTCTTGTTGATTCTAGGAGACTGAATGTCAGTTGCCTTTTATAACCCCTGATTTCAAAGAAAGTTACCATCACTGATCACATACTTCCATGTGTTCTTTACGTTGGTATTGCAGTTCACGTATATGTCCACCGGGGGAGCAGCCCATAGTCCAAAGTTTATTACAACGACAAACTCCCAAACAAATATGGGGAGTGTAGAAGACGTACTGATAATATACTGTAGCTCTTGCACAAAAGAGGAAACAGAGGCAGCATTGTTAGAGGCGGTGGTCGGTGAAGCCGTTAAATATATTGCATCTGAAGGACAGACAATTTCTGCCATGGTGATGTCTTCTTCATGTCTCAGTAGTGCTACATAACAAGTAGTAGCAGCAACACTGCCCTCCACGGTTTCTGGTGGTACTGCTGCTTTGGTCTGTATCTGTAAGCTTTGTGAAAATGTGAAGAAATACAGAGGAAATGAACACAGAGCATGGACAGAAGACTCTGGTCGTCTCCAGATTTGTACAGAACGTTCGGCATACATGGCCGTTAAGCAGTAATATGTTGTTGGATGTCAGTTGATAGCCCGATGGAAATGACTGCATGAAAACAAAGCTTAGCCTTCATCTGACTTTCATGACTAAAAATTGTTTACAATAAGGATGCAACGATATCGGTAATGTGTACTGGCTCAATATCAGACTTGAGTACTCGTACTCAAGCCCGATATCATACCACTTTACGGCAGCACGCAATATTTGAATGTCACTTTACGACAAGTTCGTTAAATTTGTGTTTGTACTGCAGTAAAACTTGTGACCATCACCCATGTACAAGAAAATCATGCTGAGGACAGTTGTTCAAATAACAGACAAAAAAAAATTAAAAGTACAAGTAACATCTGACTTACGACCTGCTCGACTTACGAACACCTGTACTTACGACCATGGCCAGCAGATGGTTCTATTCTATGGTATTATTTTTTTATTCAATGTCTGGCACCGCAGCATGTAGCAGCCTGGCATCGCGTACGTCAGTTACGGCGGCACAGTAACCCAGCATCTCACTCTCACAGAGCGATGTACCACTACAGTAGTACCTATAACCCTTGCATCGGCCATTTTGAATGGCATTCGATTTACGTCCAATCCGACCTACGACCGGTTGGTCGGAACCGATCCAGGTCGTAAGTCGTAAGTTACTTGTATCTTAATTTGTAATAGTGTAGCAACTCGGTATCTGTGAGTACTTAATGCAACTACTTGTACTACTACTAAAACTGGTATCGGCGCATCCCTAATTTACACAGACCAGAATCTCGCTGTTGTTGGTTTAAGTTTGGAAATTGGATTATTCCACGACACTTACTTAATTTGTGAGACTCCTGTCTGTGTTGATAGCTAGCTGCACCTGTCTGTTTCCTTAAGCACGTAGGTTATGTGCATTAATGGGAAACACTCTAGGATGGGAGTATCCTTGTGAAACCATTTTAGTAATCCCTCTGTTATTATAAAACCGTTTGTTTGTATTAAGACAAGGAACGCGTCTGGATTTGAAGAGATTTACTTTCCACAGCCAAAATCAATGTAAAAAAAAGCCCTCAAACTGGCTCATTCTCAAGTCATGTAGAGGCGTGAAAGAGTACTCAACATCAAAAGTTAAATCAATTGAAGTAATTTCCTTTGCTAACCTGCCCTCCCTATTCGGTGCTCATTAAAGCAGGTTTCCGCTGCCACACGGATCGCAAACAGAATAATAGGCGACTGTTTCAATCATCATTACTTCAGACAACATCTCGCGGCTCAACTTTGACTCCTGCAATGTTTTCAAAGACGGTTTCCGTCTTTTGTGCCGTTTGCTAATTGGCAACGTGCGAACAAATGCCATGACTCTATTTTCAGCTGTACGTTGAAAAGTTTGGCTCTCGAGGGGAGATTAAGATCTCAGACACGGAATTAAGAGTTAATTATGATTTCTTCCAGTTGGACATGGAAATGGTGAGGAGTAAGAACAGGTTACACATGAAGTTTGTTGGACTAATTACATTGGAAAATCAAGGTAAGCTGTTGAACACTGTGATGGCTGTGACCTTAGCACTGCATCTTCCATCCTGCCGACACACTGGCAAACTGGTAAAGAAAGTAAACATCAGTTAAACTACCAAAGAGATGCAGAGCAATGTTCACAGAAGCTCTGTACATTATATAACAGAGCTCATGAGTTAACACATACTGTATGTCTAATATTGTCACCGACACGCCTCTAAAACAATACATTAATATGTCGTATGAAATCATCTTATATCAAAGTTCATTCTGATGAATCAAAACGCTAAATTAGTGTACAACAACCGGAAACAAGCCACCTTCCGATCTACACAAAAAAAGTCATGATCTGCTTGGTGGACTAAGTTGTCAGTATAAATAATTCAACCATTCTTCAGTTGTTTTTGAAGACTTCAGTCCAGACTAATGGATGAAATTGAGTAAAGCAAACACCTTGAAGGCATTTCAAAGATCATGCAACCACGTGGATAAATAAAACACATGAGAAACCTTTTCCGACCTCACAGATAACTAAGAACTGGGAATTTGGGCAAGAAATGTAGCAAGTTAGGAGGAATTGGATCGTTAAGGTCCCAGCATTTTCTTCAGAACTTTGGTAACACAATTTGATAGTAACTCAATTGCGCAGGCTACTGAAGATAGAATAACAGATTTTCTTTCTTTACAAAAACTTTTTTGAAATCAATACACCCCTGGCCTCCCAATGAACCAACAAAAATGCAGCTTTGTACCTTGGAGTAGAGATAAATCCTGTCCGTGTGCTGGCTGGCGCAGAACTTCAGGCCCGGGTACATGGGGTATCCAGCACTCGCACCATCGCTATCGTCGTCATTTGCATCGACAGCAGAAGGCGAATTTACAGCAGTTTTTGGGTCTGTTGGGAGAGAAGAAGAGGCTGACTAATATCTCTGCAAGTTCATAATATCGGCTCATTATTGGAGCTCGCGGCTTTATTGGTGTTTGCTCATCTGCTTACAAGACGACTGGCAGAGGCACTAGAAGCTCCAGCAGCGTTGGGAGATTGATTCCACCCAACACATTATTATGATATGACATTTGAAAGATTGTTTGAATATGTAAACATGAGCAAAGAATGAACACTGCTTTGTATTTGTGTGTCCAAACACTTGGAATTAATATCTGTCTCATTATCTCTGACATTTCCATCACAACTGAACTCACAGGGAAGTTTTGGATGAAGATGTTCAATGGCAGAAAGTCAAGTTAAGTTACCACATGTGGTTTTGATGTAAAAACAATATTACACAATGAAAGTACTTCACTTTTGTACAAGTAATGGTTCCTTTTCAAATGCAAATATCGGAAGAACAAAGTCTGCAGACTTAAATCTTTCTGCTATATTTTCTAATGTGTGTACCGTAAATTATGGACTATAGAGTACACAGGAAGATTAACCCCACCCCCTGAATTTTAGAAGGAAAAGAGATCTTGTTCATACATAAGCTACAGTAGTCTATAAGCCATGGGTGCAGCGGTGCCGTCTGCGCCGTAGAAAGGTCAGTGGTGCACCAGGCTTAAAATGCAAGAGGATCACTTCTAAACTAGTTTTGAGAATGGCCTCCAGCATGGAGACTGACTCATGAAACAAACCGGGCAATGTTCTGAACTGGAATTATTAACTCCGTTTGCGCCAACTCCCAAGAAGGGAGTAGCTCACGGACCGTCAAAATGATAACAATAATAATTATTTTCATGTAACAACCAACTTATGTTTTATTTTGTGATTCCGTTTTAGTTACACCATAGGTAATTATTGTGAAAACTCAGCAATGAGACAAGTATTTGAGAGCAATACCATATAGCATCCATTGCACTGATGGCAGCTTCGGGTCACACAATGCCCTTGGAGAAACTTGCGGTTAGTAAAAGACTGATGACCCTGGCCTTAGAGTTTTAAATTGGTTATGAGAGAAGTGGCAGCCATGTCCTAACATGTTGGTGCTCTCTGCAAACCACTGCTCAGAATAGCTCTGCAGGATTGTAGACACTGGAATAACACCAACTACACGATGGATGGTCGTCCTAGGCTGTAAAACTGCAGGGAAAGTACAGTGGTCCCTCGGTTCTCAACCACAATCCGTTCCAGAAGGCAGCTCGAGAAGCGATTTTTTCGAAATCTGAATTGATTTTTCCCATTACAATGAATGGAAAAAGAAATAATGCGTTCCAAGCCTTAAAATAGGCTTTTGTAGGAGTGAATGTAGAGTGTCTGCTGCAGGTGCACAGTTCGTCTATGTGTGTGGCCACTGCATGTGGGAGGGGTTGCAGAGTGAGTGACGTGTCTCCAGAAGTGAAGAGGTGCCCGGTGCGTGTCCAGCTCTGAATGTGCGCTTCTGTGCAGTTTGGCTGTGACAAAGTCATAAACCAAGTAAAGCTCTGTCCCAGACTCGCCTCATCCCTGTCCCAGCTCCAGCCCACAACAGGATATCAAACCCTGGAGTGCACTCCAGTCTTGGAGGTGTCGAGAGCACCTCCCCTGTGACACTCCACCACGGTCCAGTGTGGAGACAGGAAAGGTTTTATGCCTCAATATGAAGAAAAAACAGTCAGTAAATGTAGCTAACGGGACACGTCTGCATACAGAGGCTGTGTTATACACAATAACAAAGCGGGTCGTGGGTCAGCTGATCGGTCCGCGCACGTTATGTTTTTCCGGCTTTTTTCGGGGGCGTTTGAGTTCTGAATTTTCACTTGAAATCCGAAGCAAAAAAAACTCCGATTTGTTTGAAGTCCGGGACGTTCGAAAACCGAGGTACCACTGTAGTAGGATATTGGTTATTTAATCCAGCTCCCACTGCCTCTCTCTTCTGCTGCATCTGGTCATTGGTCTGTGATAACGCAGGCTCTCAATCCCTAAAACAATTATGACCACAAAATGTTACTGTCAGAACTTTTTTTTCCCCCTGCATCGTTATTACCATCCTAATACTAATATATAGGCTAATACAATAACACCGGGCTTCTGATGTGTGCGAGCAGCTACTACAGAACAAGCCTAAACAGAAGTTCTTGAAATCCAGAAGGCCTTTAAAAAAGGGGCATCCAGTTTGGTCTTTTTAAAGCATCATAAATCCTGAGTATCTCAGCAAAATCAACTCAGTGGTATTGCTGTACAGCAACATGTCACCAGCAGAATTCTGCCAATTTATTTTTCACAGGTTCACACAGGAATTTGCAGAACAACAGGATGGAAGCATAGCAAGAAAAGAAGAAGAGATAAAATGACAGTCACAGATGGGAGGAGTGCAGGAAGAGAGGGAGCAGGTCATTAATGTCAGCCATGTAGCTTGCTCATCCTGGCAGCATCGAGCAAGAAAAGGTCAGACGGTGGAAATGAGACCGCCGCTGCTCGACCACGCTTCATTTAGACAATGACCTATCACACTCTGATAATACTCGCCTTAAATCACTTCGTGTGACCAGTTGTCAGCCTCTTATGTCGGTATGTGTGTGGGAGAGCGAGAAAGGGATGGATAGAAAGAAATGGCGGTTAGTCCATATGAGGGAAAACACCAGCTAATACATGAGGCCGGAAGGCTTTACCTGACAAATATTGCCACATATATAATTGTTTGAGCTAAGAACAGCAACTGTGTGAGCATGGCATCAATTGAAGAGCATGGCAATATGAATTTATGTATTTAAAGAAAATACTGTATACTCTCAAACCTAATGATATGAGTGTATTTTATACCAACTGTGACTGTATCTCTTTTTCTGGGAATATGGGAAATTTGATCATTTATCAGTGGATTCAAATGTGAGCGTTTAGTGCCGCACATGTCTTCATCTCAACAGTGAGGGAGGGAATATGATGCCGCAGAGAGGGGTGAGCGAAAAACACAAAAGTGATTGGTGGAACTTGCGGGAAAGTCACGATGATTGGACAAAATTGCTGTGCGTCTAAGAACTCGCAGGGGATTGGTTGGAATTGCATTAACAGTTGCGATTGCCATCTCCTGGAGGGACTGGAAAATGGTGATGCATGATGATCTGACGTTATTTGACTTTAGTGATGGATTGTCGCAAACGTTACGTATTTCACGCTAACAATAGCAGAGCATGTGTTGTCATTTATATATTTAATAAAAAGGACTATTCGGTTTCAATTTACCTTTGTTGAGAGAACTTCACACTGGAATTTGTTGTGCAATAGCACCCTAAGTTTGTTTATTACCTCGATCAAAGTGATTCACATTGCATTAATTGAAATAAATAAGGTTGTTCTCCACTGTGAATATCACGGTTAAGGAAGTAATGTTTGGCATTTATAGAACTCCCTCATAAACTAGAGCACCTACAACCACCGTAGAGGCTGCTATATATGTAAAAATATAATAGGACGATCCAGACAATTAATTACAGCCCGGCTGATTATTCAAACCACAGGAGCCCTGTTTTAATGAAGGTAAAAAAGTGTCAACACCTGATAACAAATGACGCTTTAGGGTTCAGCAAAAAAGCTTTGGCCCATAAATCACAGAGCTCCAGCTGCAGAAGAACATGCTACTTTAGTTCAGAGCCCTGAAAACACATTGTGTTTATGCCTCCTCTGAATTTGACGTGATGAATGTATCATGAGAGTTAGCAATTAAAGGCAACTTCTTTTTGGACTTGGGCATTTCCTGTCTGGGGTCAGCCTCCTCCACCTTGACCTCCAGTATCTTCTTCAGCCTCCCTGCTCTCACCTATTTTCTCCATGTCCTCCTGTATCACATCCACTGACCTCCATGGTTGTCTTCCTCTGTTGAAACATCAACATGTAATGTTGAAGGCTACCTTTGGCATCAGTATAGGAGGCAAAAGTCAACTTTCCCAAGTGAATGTGACAGTGCCATGGGAGTGAGGACCGGTTGTAGGGCTGCAACCCAGCAAGAAGAAGGGCAGCCTGTCCACGGTAACAGGTACATTCCGTAGACATTCATGGGTGCCACATCCAGACAACAGTGCTGAGGCGTTGCCCTTGAACACATAAGCTTATGATGAAGGGGACATTTAATTTCTTACCTTTCACCATTAAAAGGATTTTATTTGTTTTATTTTTTTGGGCCGTAATCTGTTTAACTTCCCCCGGGGAACCTCCAAAAGGGATTAATGAGTTGTCTGTCTGTTTATAATGTCCAAGACATTTTTCTAGCCAGGACTGCTCTTAGCGACAATTGCGGTACCACTTTCCAGCCGAGTTTCACACCTTGACCTTTGTTGCCAGCCCCCCAATATCGATCAGTTTGATCTACCTTAAATACGCAATTGTTGAATCCGTGATACAATTCTGTTTTGAACTGCTCTCCGCTGGATTGGACCATTTAGCGAAAAGACCAGTTCAACCTGGCGGATACAGGCATTTCGCAAAAGCCCATTTATGAGTCCATCTACAAGTCCACGTGTGTGGTGGAACACAGCATCCCTTCAGCGTGCATCTTGTACTTGCTGTAAGCGGGTTTAGACATTTTCTCATCCCTTCCTCTTCTCTCTGCTGTGGCAGATCGCGCCAGCTGCATTAAGTGGGCCATTTATACGATGGGGGCAATTCATCTTACAAAGCCGTCTTATTAGACTGTCACTTACACAGTATGAACAGTGGCTTCAAATCACCTCGGGGGATTTATCTGTTATTTTACAGCAGGGGATAGAAAACAACGCCTAATTGGACTGAGTCATCTTATCTGCAGAACTGAAACAAAAAGTGTGGGGGGGGGAGAAATCCTCAGTTTGAACAGGGGAGAGATTGGAGCAATAAAAGAGTTGAAATATTTGAAGACATGCAGATGGACGGAGTGACGGACAGGAGTAAGAGAGACAGGAGCGATTGCTTGTCTGTGCTCTGAGGAAAGTAATCTCAGAGCAATCAAAAGGAGGCGGCGTTCAGCAGATCTGCGCTTTGCCTCCTAAAACCACGCACAGGTAGTGGAAAATCATTAAATGCTTCTGCTGACCCCATAGGTCACTTTTATTAGACATCTGCTGTGTTTGGAATTAAAGCCCGGCTGCTGCAAACAGGTCGAAGGTAATTAACTAACCAAACGGCCGCTAACATGTTATGCTGGAAATCAACTGGCATATTTCTCAACAGCGAACGGTCCAGTATGCATTGTGGTACTTTTGCAGTGTTTAGTTTAGCGCCATAAACCCCTCAAGCAGGCGCAATATTAACGTCAAATAGTGAGCAGGGGCAATGCTACGGTGTAAATGTGATGGCAATGCAGTTTTATGACTGGAGGTGATGGGACAGCTCTAAAGAGAATGTCACGGTTAGTAAAACAAGAGTGCAAGTAAAGTGGTGGAGAAGAATGAAAAAACAAATATGTGCAGTATCGCATACCGTTTTGACTTCTGCAGCTGATGGGATTTAAAGAATGGTGGCAGTTCTTCTGAAAACTCACTCATCCAACCCCTACTGACACTATCTGCAAAGCTAATAGTGATGTTTCTAACAAACTTATACAGAGCCCAAACCAGAGTGAATTAGCAGCTGCAAGTATTGGATTCTAAGAGCCTGTCGCTGGAACAATGTTAACATAATGTGAAACTTCTATGAATCTATTTGTTGGGTTACTATCACGCAATCCAGGACAACAACGTTGATATCTTTCTACAAAATAGGAGATCTAAGCACTAGGTATGATCCAAGGTAACGGCACCACCACATTGTAACAGAACCACCTTGGAAATCTCTCTGGTTGGGTACAAGACCAATGAAGGCTAGGGATGTCAGAAGAAAAGCGTTTACTCAAAACAGTTGCACCATTGATGTAAATTTTAAAATAAAAACGAATCTAAGACTGAAAGAGACCCTCCGATGCAGACTGTATTGCTAGCTTACTGTTGTCCACCGCTACTGCTGATATTGAATGCATAAAACAGACCTAAAAAAGAATAGATACAAAAAAAAAAAACTTTGCTTCATCCTGCTCAATTAATATAGATAATTTTGTAGGTTTAAAATGGCGTACCTCACAAGACTAAGACACAAGAACCCAGTACACCAGATGGACATTTTTTTTTATGGCAGAAGTTTTAGTTGACTCGAACGTGTCTTTTCAATACCGAACATGGAGACCCGGATTTGGAAGGGAACATTTAAAAATAGAACACATTTCCGGGTTTGAAAGTGTACGGAACAAAAGCGAACGGTGCAGCAGGATCTGTTTCTTGGCCACTTGGGGGGGCACAGGTAACTCGAAAGTGCTGAAGTTAACCACTCAACATTCTGTGGGCACTAATAGGTGTCAGAGTCTGTGTGTCTGAACAGAAGCTGTAAAGTGGTTACACACTGTTCTCTGGGTGTCAGAGGGTAATAGGGGTTGATGGCTTTCTTGTTAAAACCTAAATAGTGTGTGTGATATTCCTTCCTATGTTAAGTAAAGAAACTGGCCGAGCCAACCGCAGCTCAATTACATCCTTCGATAACTCTGACCCAACGTGTCTCGGTGAGGTAGCCCACAGGTCAGGGGCTTTTCTTAGACTCTGCTGGACTGGCAATTATTTTAAGAGCTCCTCATATTACAAGCAGCGTAATTAGTTCCTTGTAATTAGAGTAATTTATTGTTTACATATCCCTTTGAGACACAGGCACTTGAACACAGGTCTTTATTTGCTGTATTAGAGACTGGGTAATTGAGAATTTGTTTGCCCCTGCCCCTGTGTGACTCACAGACGGCCGCACATCAAAAGAGAGGCGAATGTCAGCGACAAGCCTTTTTCATGTCACATTGTTAAAGTTCGTATTAAAAAGTGTCTGTTTGATTTGAGTTTTGTGTCATAAATGATCAACTATGTTTGCTTTGAACTGTGATACATGATACATTTACATGATCAGAATACATGTTGTGAGATCAGAAAAATACATTTTAAAGCATAATTCGACAGATTGGGTTAGAATGATCATAGATTCAGTATAGGTGCGTTTGAGGTGGCTAGTTTGAAAGCTTCACATGAAACTATCACCCTTGTGGAAGCTATAGAATGCACCATTTGTTTTTTTTTTGTAGGAAACTAAAAACTGCAAGGGACCAAATGGACTATACTAATGGGTCCAGTGCTGTAGTACAGCCGACAGGATTCAAATTCCTTCTTTATTTCTTCAAAGTATGTTCAGTACTACCATGATGCTTTCAAGATTCTGAGCTGGTTGTTTGTGTAAAGAGAGTGTAGTTCTCTAAAGTAACCTCCACCCAGGTCTGCCCATCCAGAGACACCTCCTCAGACACCCACCACATGTCCACAAGCAAATCAACAACAACAGCCCTACGACATCCCGAGCATTGAGGATCTGACCACGGTCAGCACAGCAGTACCTCACCTCCACTGTTAGGGTTTGGAAATAGCCCTGTTTCACTCTCTCTTTGACATTATTGAACACTTGGTCTGTAACCTTCATGGAACCGAGGAATAAAAGCCACTACAAAAATACAAAAATAATTCTTAGCTGGCAAATGGGTAAAGGTCTCCAGAAAATGTCAGAGGTCAAATCCCATTTCTACCGCACACTCACTATCAAACTCAAGAGTGCTGAGCGGCTGTGCACTGGGCACAATTTGAAGAAATATAAGGTCTGCTAACAGTCCAAATGAACACTTCCAGCTGACAAGAACATGTTTGAAGCAAAAAAAAAGAAAAAGAAAAAAAAAGACAGACACAGCAATGACATGTCAGCATGATTCAAGCACCGGCACGGCGCTATGAATAAGAACATTTGCTTTCCTTGTAATGTATTCAATGAGGAAAAATGTGTGTGCTACGAGCCAAAATGAGGCTTGTTCCAATGTACACATGCGTGTTGCAGCACATTCAGTGACAGACTGCTCCACCGTTGATGCACCAAGGAGTGATGTTGCCGCACCTTTCTGCCCAGCTCTGTCAGCTTGTATAATCGTAAACGTTGATGCGAGTCATTGTACATTTTTCCCGGACACAGTTATTATTTATTTTTTGTCATCATATTTGTTTCGACGTTATGAGTATTTATTAATTTATTTATCTTGTGTTGTTTCATAGCTTACATCTTCAATGTTTATATTTTTTGTAGCTTTGTGTTTTCATGTATGCTGATGCTTTGTGAATATCTTTGATGTTTGTTGTGTATCTGAATATCTTTAATGTTTTAGGTGTCTTTGTTGTCACCATCTGTTCTGCTGTGACACGTTGAATTTCCCCACTGTGGGACAAAAAAGGATATTTAATCTAATCTCCATTCCCCACACTGTAAACACTGCCAACCAGTGAAATAGCATCTCGTAGCCATACAATAACTGGCGAAACTGAAGAACAGATCAACAAGCTAGGTCACCTTTCAGAAAACTAACTGTTATGTCAATGATTCTGTGTTTGAGTGATGGCCAACAAAGGTAATAGCGGTATAGTTCAGCAGCTATAATGGCTGAACATCTAACTAGAATTTAATGAATAAAAATAAACACTGAAACTCACCCTGTATTGAGACATGATTGTTAAATCTTACTACATTTAATTGTACCATAAATTCTGATTCTCCAACGTCAATCAAATTGATTAAAAAAGAGATTGCAGGTAGCATAGCACTATGGAATACATTTTAGCCTCATATTGTTTTGAGCATATAATAACGATTTCTATGTGCAGATGACAATATGCCAGCAACCAATATCCCTGGATATGAAGAGCAGAGATTGCAGGTGGGATTACCATGAGTATGGCGAGGTGGGAAGCAGCTGCCGCCACCAGCGACAGTGACATCGTCTTCCTGTCCTCGATTGTTTACCTTTCAGCAGCCGCTTGTCCTCTTCCGCTGCGACTATCAGTTTGTCTTCCACAGGCACCTCCTCGACGTTCTCAGCCTCGACCTGCTCATCTTGGGAGGATTTAGAAGTCTGGTCCTCTCCACAGCTCAGCTGCAGCTCATTATCTGAGCCGGACGAGACGATGGGCGTCGGATCTACCTGGGTCGAAGATGAATCTGCAGAGAGTTCACAGATCAAGCTTATTGACTTGGCTAAAGTAAGTCTGAACAGACTCTGGAGTCAGAGTGAGCAAGGTATCGAAACAAGAGTGTGGAAAAAATAGCAACAGCCAACATAAAAGGGGAAACTCAAAATGGCTCATTAGTGACATTATTTATCATACCTCTGACAAACTTTCAAAATCCCAAATGAATAAATACAGCGCGAGCAGACAAGAGGAATCTTTCCAGGGATATTTGAATATACATAATCAATGAAGTGATGATAACAAAGACTGTTTAATGTGCCTTTTATTGTTATTACACCATAAAAAAGTAGTTGGCCATGTCTCAAAATAAACTGCTTGTCTGCCTCACATGCAATCAAACCACAGCAAAATAATTGTCAGTAATTTATCACATCTGTGCAGAGAGTTGCATCCCGACACAATGAACAGTATCCAGCTGACAATAAAGGCGTAAATGCCACACGTTTATTTCTCTCTAAAACCTTGTCCAAAAATAAATAAATAAATTCTTTGTGTCTTATTAAAACTGCAGTTTCATTAGGGACTTTTATGGGACATTTTATCCATACAAAGTGCAGTTATGTTAGTCAGAATTAAAAAAGGTCAGGCAGAAATCTAAGCCTCAAAAAATGTTAATGGATTCCAGAATTATGCCAACACTGATTCTGAGGCTGCAGGACCCAGACAGTATCAAGAGAACAGTTAAGTAACATCAACAGTCTCAAGTCTCACCTTGAATTACAACTATTTTGAATAACGCTTGTAAAAATTACAATATTCATCACTTCATACTCTCTCCAATTATTTTTTTTTAATGATTTCAGAATGTCATACAAAACTAACAGTAATGCCAAAAAAATAATAATCACATTTCAAAGAAATGGTCTGCTTTTTGTCTGCTTTTCATTGGAGTAAAAGCATCATGATTTCTTTAACACTTACAGAAGATAATTGCATTATTTATCTCATGGCTGATATTGCCTTTATTGTGTTTAACATGAATAATAATTACAATTTGTTGCACTCTCTTCATCTTTCAAAGTAATATAAACTTTTTTTAATATGACTTCACTGTATTGAGATGAACTGTGCTTCTATTCTTCATCACGACAGCCTTCCTTTGCCTTCACCTTGCATTCATTGAGACTCTTCCATTTGTGAGTGGTAGTATAAAAGGACACATAAACTTCATGCTTTATTTAATTGTTTATTTAATCATATTACTTAAATATAATATAAATATAATTATCACATAATCAATAGGTAAATTAACTGAACAATAATAAAAATGAACTTGATCATTTTTGCTGGCTTTGACTGCATGTTTGCTTGTTTGATACCCACGTCGCCTACTGCCGCTGGAGCTGATCTCCATTCGCTGACAGGAGGGTCCACTCTGCATCCGCCTTAGACGCATCTCTGTGTGTAATTATTGACACTTTACCATCATATTAGAGGTTAATTCTGTCTAAAAATATTGTTTATGTGCAATAATCTGTCCGACAATAAATTGACCGACAAAATTTGTTATCGTGACGTGATAACAAACCGAACTGTCCTCCTCTGAAACCTGCAGCAGATTTGGTATACAACCGGAAGGGGAAGGAACAGTCCTTCGGTGAAAGAAGGACTTTCTTTACTCTTCGATCATAGTAATCTGCCTTAGAAACAGAGTGGGGTGCACAACAATCTTGCTTCTTCAACAAGAACACATTTGAAGAATGATCCGGATTCGGAGGAACCCAAGTGGACATGTTGGCTTTGAAATCCCACATGAAACTGCAAACCCCACAATGAAGATTCGCCAAATGGACAACAAGAAACTGCTGTTGATTTCTAAAGCTTGATATTTTTGAATGTATCTCAGCATTACAAATTACGTTCCTCTACATTAGCATGCAGCAACGGTGAATCCAGCTCATTATGCAAATATATTCAGACAAAACAAGCTCATTGACACTTTCAAATGTATGTTTTTCTCGACGTTCATAGTTCGTCAACTTTTAGAGTTTGAAACCGCATTCTAGCTGGACAAAATAATGTCTCACTTTCCAAGTGAAATTTCATTCTAATCCTTCATACATTTAGTGTTGGACGTGAGGTAAAGTATGTAAGAAGAGCCTTCAGTTGTGAGGGTCAGGAACGCAGTCGGCTAATTAGTGATCTCGTCTCTCTGTGGCTTGTTTCTTCAAAAGGCCAGCATCTATATGGCTCCCTCAAATGTCACCGGAGCCTCAGGGCTCCTGGCCCCACCACTGCCCCCATTCACTAACAAGCGCAACGCCACCGCGCTGAGACGGCTCAATTTGTGTTAAGCTTTTCCCTCCGAGAAAGATGTTCACGTTGAAGTCCAACAGGACCTTTTCTTGACTTTACCAGTCAACCTCTGGTTTCCATGCTGTCATTGGGGCCCCATTATCAATGTGGTGGCTGACTGCGGTCCTAAAATTGATTGACCATTTAACCAGCGAGTGTGAATCAATGTCAGAGATGAAAGCATGTGTATATCGAGGCACACACACGATGCTGCATACACAACATAAGAATCTTTTGTTAAACGGGAGTAACTGATAGAAAATCGGGCAGAGGAACGCTGAGAAAGCAGTTCCAGGTGTTGGTCATCAAGTCTCTGTCAGCGATTTGATCTGAAATTGCTAGAAAAACAAGCAGAGTTTAAGGAGTTCAGACTAACCCACAGGAGACGTCAAACTCATATAACTGATGTTACATTCTATGACAGTTTAATTAAAAACAATCCTCTATCGCTGACAGTAAACAGCAATGGCGATTGTGTGTGGGCGCGTGTGTGTGTGGGTATAATTAATGAAAGCTGGTGTTGTTTAACACCTGGAATCTTGTAAGTCAATGTAGCATTTGCATAATGAAATAATTACATTTATCTCAGTAGAGGGGATGATGAGTCTTGGACATGAAAGTTGCATCGGTAGCGGGAAGGTTCATGCATAAAGGTAAAAAAAAATGTCTAGCTTAAAAAAAAAAATAATGTGATTTTCATTTGCTATGATTCATAACTGATTCAAAATGTCCTGAAATTGATGTGATCACAGCGCAGCCTGTTCTAGACGAGAGACTAGCATGGAAAATACCAAAACAAAGATGTGGAGAAGGAGCTCCACCCAGCTCCGTCTTCACCACAGTCTTGAGTTTGGCATCATTTGTGGTTACACCGAATGACTATACTTTATTTTATTTTTTTTAAATAATAATGAGGCTCTTTAGTTTTTTCTTTTTGTTACTTAATCAGAAATGTTATATCGCTTTTCTCTCACAGTTTCGACAATTCCATTTAAGCATGGGTAAATACTTCAAACTTAATAAATGTGAAAAAAAAACAGTGTTCCCTTGTTTATTGCGGGGACCAGACGTGATAGTTGGAGCACCATAACGGAAGGAAGAAGCAGCACTATCATGTAACCCCAGGTTAGCACAGTCTCTGAAACTACTAATGTTATTATTGCACATTTTCTTGAATTAAAAACATTTAAAACTATGATCATGGAAAAAAAAACAACTGCAATTTCATTGGGGCAGAAAAAAAATACATATCAATTCACGTCCTCTGTGGTGTGCGGTGCTCTGTTAAAAAAGCTAGAACCATCGCTGATTTCTAGCGAAGCAGAGGACTGCCACTGTGTCACACTTCGGACTGTAACTACTTATAGTACTACTGTAGTTGACAGCCCTGTAAAAACCTGTGATGCACTGAAGGTGAAACGCGACATAGCAAGGGAACACTGCTGTAGGTATCGGGTGCTGTCATGAGTGAGTAGTTGACATCCGTGATAAAATTGTTTCACAATGTTGTTTGTTGTTTGTTTGCGAAATAGTGAAAGACCTACAGAGTAACAGTAGTTAATTCAACAGTATAAATTGTCCTGCACAAAAAACATGAAGAATGATTATATTGGCGGGAAAAACTTCAAGTTCAAGATGATGCTGGTTCAGTAAACTCTACACTTAATACTCATTGTTTGTTCTCCACAAGCTCAATGTATGGTAAATTCAGTGCTTTATATTCTTTTTCTTTTCAAAAAAGGGTAATAAAAACTTATCCTCACACAAACCTCACTCTTTATTAGCATCAGGTTATTTAAACATGATGTAGACTTCTAGTCTCCAGTCATTCCAGATTTCTCCGTGAAAAACATGCCACCATCCATGATTTGTTAAGTGTTGTCGGGAGGTTTCGATATTTCCACTTCATTTAAATACGTTTGATCATGTGAGAGAGTTCATCTTTAAAAAGAAATCACTTATCTGAAAGCGCAGCAGCTCTCAGTTAAGCCGTAGCGGTGCGCCACGCTCGCTCACGTGTGCCAGAAACCCTGTGTCCTATAGCCACTGGCTTTGTGCCTTGAATGAGACTTGTTATATGTGTATTATTGATGTCTCAGTAACCAGTCCAGGCCATCTGAGGTGAGCAAAGAAAAGATGAACAAGAGTGTGGAATGGAGGAACAGACAAAACCATTTTTTTTCAAGGCAACTTTTAACTTCACTGTCATCCCACAAGTCTCTTCAGCAAAAACGTGTCTATTTTAACAATGAAGACCAAAGATTATTAAGGACGATGATACAAAGGAAAAGTGTAACTTAAAAAATCTGATCTATAATAAACATAAAATTATGAACATAAAAAAAAAGTTTGTGCAGTTGCTGCACTAAATGCTAATTAAAGAGAATAAAGATTCAAAAGATTCCTCAGGTTAAAACCTTGTCTCAAGGAATGGAATTTGAGCATTTAACTATTCAAATAATGTTGCAAAAAGATGACATTACAGGGAAGTCACCGAATTGAATTCTATAATTATACAACAAGTCGTTCGTCCTTGCTTTGCCAAGTACAATAGAAAGAATAATTCTGTCGGTTCACTTAGATTAGAAACGTAGAGAATCTTAAAAAGAAAAGCACGAGAGCCATAGAAACGGTAGCTAAGGAAACAGGACTTAGCATGGGGTCAATTTGACCATTCGTCCGTCTAACCTGCAATTTCTATCAAATGGCTCTTTGTGTTCCAATCATCAAATGAATCATTTCAACTGGTGACATTTTTCAAGCTTGTTATTAAGAAAAAAAAAAAACTCCATGCTGATTTGGTCTAAATGTAAACCTACTCTAGCAGCATTCGAGGTCTGGCTTCAGTGATTATCTGCCACATGTCAAATCCTGCAACACAGCCTGCGAGGATGTTCTATGCCGTCATTGTGAGGGATCGGCGCTCTTGGATGGAGACAATTTTAAGTGTCAACCTATAGAATATGACCAGATTATTTCCTTCTATTTCTTCAGGCGGGGGATAGTGGTGTCAACTTGAGAGATATCTCCATAAATACAGTTGTTATTCTTCAGCACAGTCTGTCATTTACAAATTTACCAGGTTGTTAAATCTGCTGTCTGGTGAGTCGACACAGCTGGCTGCCGTGAATGTAGAGTGGCGCTTGTGACAAAGAAAAGTGTGATTGCCGAAGAGCTGAATAGTTATCAGGCATCTTCGGCGGCGGAGCATGAAATAAGGGGTGAATTTTGGCTTAAAAAAATATTCATGTGTGGGTGGCAGCGTGGGTGTGTGTTTTTGAGCGGCTCAAAGCCTGAGCTGCTAGTTGTTTGAACAATGTTTGTTTTAAGTGCACATCCTCATTTCCACTGGGCAGAGCTCAAGACCTCCAGCGCAGCCACATTTACTCTTGACGCCAAATATAGACATGAACATGAAGTCCCATCTCTTCTGTAAACTTAACATTACCAACCTTAACGTACTGCAGTTCAATGGCAGTTATTTGGCTCTAAATTGTGAATTCAAACTCTAAAATCCAATGCTGAGATTCCCCAGTCAGGATGGAAGTGAAATACTTGAAGAAACCTTGAACCGTCTTTTCAGATCATATCAGGATGTTTTCATATATAAAGAATGAGTAATGAGTAATCACAAATACAAAGTCAACAGTGACTAACTACTAACAGCTGGAGGAAAGGGAACCCAAAGGTCTTTGGCCAAACACTGATCTCAAAAACTGATGTTGATAAATGGGATTTAAAGAAAACCTTATCCCCAAAATGTATTTCATTTAGACTCCAATAATAGTGTATGCTGACTCCTGTAAGGAAACCAAAGCCTGAACTGGAAGCTCCCCCATCAGAAAGGTACAACTGACCTTCATTAAACTACGTCAATCCTTGAGAAACTCAGGAGGAATCATTTTCTCTTAGTGGTGCAGTGGAGGCGTTGCTCTAGAAAAAAGTGTATACCTTTGAGGGGAGAACCAATGTCAGGACAAATTAAGGGGCAGACTCAGCAAAGGGGAATCAGCGTAACCCAGGGATGGGCAATTAAATTTCCTCAGGGGCCACATAATACACTGTGACTGTTGTGGGGAGAGAATAGACTAAATTAGTCATTTCGTGGTATAATATAAGTATAATATGACAATATACTGTATGCATTATCAAGATGTTATCAACTTACAGATCATATTGTGGTATATGTACTTTATTTCAAGTTTTAGTTTCTTCAACGGATTCTGTTAATTGTCAAAATACTTTCAAATACAAATGAAGTTAATATGAGCAGTACTAGTTTAAAAGAAAATTTCAATTTAACATTTGACTGTGACTATCAATGCCCATGGGGGAGAAAACTTATTCAACTTATTCATACAAAACATCAAAACAAGTCTTACCGTGATTAAATCATTATAAAACGTAAAACTTTCAATGAAGTCACAGCCCTAATTAATATGGTTTTATTCACAATTAATAAACGACCATAATTTCCGGACTAGTCTGAACCCAGCAACTTATACAACGACGGGGCTTGTAGATGGATTTTTACAGGCTAAACAGCATCATGGTGCCAAAATATTGAGCCTCAGTCATATCAAACCGATGAAATCACAGGTGTTTTATTGACCTTAAAGCGATCCAAAGGCGCTGTTTTCACGAACGTGTGTCCACAGCTCCGCCCACAGATTAGACAATTTGCCAGCCATTTGAGAGTAATCACTTAAAATGCACTGGTTTTGGAACTTTTCTAATCGTAAGTTCATTTGAATATAAATAAATGAGGAGCTCTGTACATCCACTTCCAGGTCCAGTTGCCCCCAGGTCTCAAAACCCTCCCTCCCTCCAAAGCTGACGCACCACACAATCATAGACTGTCAAAAAAATGCGCTCAACTTCTCCCAACTTTGCACGAGACATTTACTGCAATAGCAGAAAATCTCTCCCTTTCTGTCTTATCCTCACTCTCCTTGTGCTTGACAGGTGAGAATTATACTGTGTCCCTGTCATCTGCAGTGAGAGCGAGCGAGATAGACTATATTCTGCGAACAGAGCTATTTCAAACTCTGGCAGGCCCGCCTCTATCATGCATCTCCATCTACTGAAAACTGTAATGCAGCTCAAAGGCATTATGTCAACACACTGCTGCCACTGATATCGACATGTCGAAAAATAAAGCAAATGAAGAGATTTCTGCGTTACGATGCACATTCATTGGCAAAATCTGCTTTCAAATGGAATCCTGCAAACCTGGCAGGCCTAAAAGCTTGAAATAAATCAGCAGTTAATTAGCCACTTACCTGATGTGACACGGCAAGACGAGCGTGGGAGCTCGCACATCTCACAGTAAGGCAGCAGGTAACTGTTGGTGTAGGTGCAGGAACCGCAGGCCCACGTCTCAGGTTGAGGCTCTGACAACTTCCTCGGCAGCATGACCAGTCCATTAACTCTTGCAGCCGACTTGTGCTTCTCCCCAGCCGTGGTCTTCACGCCGGCCTTCGGTGTCCGTAACCTCTTCATCTGCGGGGAGAAATCTAGGTCTTTTTTGGTGGAGGCATCAGACTTCTCATCGTATTTCTCTTCAGACGTTCTCTTTGGTGTAGCCATCGTGTCCAAGGAGATAGGAGAAGTTTCATCTTCTGTTCTCTTCCTCTTCTTCTCATTGCCAGCGCCCGGTGAGAAGAAGTTCCGAATGTCATGCTGCTTCTCCTTTTCAAACTTGAAAAATAAAGACGCAAAGTTAGTACCAACCCTGCGTACTCCTGCCCAGCATAATACTCCAAGACAGCTGCCTAATTTCACACAAAAGAAACATTTACAGCAGCGGACTAGCACCTCAGCGCAGCACAGAAATACAATAAACCAACCGATGACAAATGATCAATGGTTACAGCAGTCTGGGGCGCAGATGCACCTTTTCACTTTTGACAGTAACATCATTTAAAAAACAGAAACTGCTGTCAAGTAAAGATCAATAGGAAAAATACTGACCAGAAACTTGAAGGCGTAAATCCAGTTCAGCTCCCTAAATGATTAAAAATAAACTCACCGGGCACTTTATTAACCTGCCAAATGCTTGTCAATTTTTTATCAGCTGCTCACATGACAGCAAAAAGGTGTTGCTAAGGTTCCATCACATGGGCGCATTGTAAACAACAAAATCATATTTAATCAATGAAACTTTAATTTACAAATATTTATTGTGAGCCACATAGCTAATAAACATCAAAACTACGTACAAGTCGTACATACATACATCATACATTTGCATGAAAATATTAATCAATATAACATGAATGAATGAAGTTCGTCATTTCAGTAAATCATAACTCACAAAAATGTGCAAAACAAAATTATTTTAATTTTATTTCAAAATGTATTTCAAGTTATTTCAATTATCCTGACACCCCTGCCACTTGCTACCTTAGTATTCACTGTACGTGACAAAATATAGCCGCGGATGGCTTGACTTTAACCAAGGAAGTGTCGGACTCCCTGTCACAGTGAGTTCACTTTGCTTGAATGACCTCTACAGTCACCAGTAGTCCAGTCCAATCCAGCACTAGCAAGGTGCACCAAACAAAGTGACCAGTGAGTGTCAATCCACTGTGCACTGACTATACATGAACAACAAGAACTGTATTACATCTAACCTGCCCAGAAAACTAAACAAAATCATTATTGTTTGCAGATCAGCATACTGACTTACATGTGTAAAGAACACGTTTCCATGTGTCATACTCGCGTCAGCAGGCAGCACCATGTCACTGGGCGTCCAGGCAGTGGCAAAGTTCAGGAACTCCCACTTGTCCTTGTCACCCTCTTGAGCATTTAGATACTCCTTCCTTCCATTAAGCGTACTGCCGGTTACATTTTCCTGAAACAAATAAATAGGGCTGTCAATAGATGAATATATTCAATGTTGGGTTGTTGGAGTAAACAAATGTTTGGATGAGGCAAGCATTATGGAAAATAAATCAGAGTAAATTATTTTTGAACTTGAATGCAAACATGTTAAATTGGGACACACAGACAGTTTTTTTAGTCATTTTATGGGGAATAAATGGACAGGATATGTAATATGTCATTTTATTCCGAAAACCAGAAACCAAATTTCCTAATAAACATATGAATAAGTACTTATTAGTACTATTAATGGTTATATATTGTATTTCGCCTAACCTCAAGTGTAACCAAAACATTTAATGACAATTGGGATTAATTTGAAACAAAAAGTCGATTATGAAAAGCAGTAAAAGTAAGGCCATAGCGCAAAGGGAGTGAATTTCTGTCACCACAATAGCAGATCACTGTTAGGAATGTTTGATACGACACAGTGGTCCTCTCTGCATCACTGAGTCCTGATGTCCTTTCTCCAAAGCAACTACTGTACCTTCCTGTTGAGCAAGGACCACATGACCGTGTCAAAGGTGCCCTTGGCGATAAGATAGTGCACGTTGACGCAGGACGTCTGCCCAATGCGGTGGGCACGGTCCTCTGCCTGCTTCATGTGGCCCGGGTTCCAGTAGAGCTCGGCAAACACCACGTGGCTGGCAGCGGTGAAGGTCAAACCCTATCAAGGACAAACATACTCTCAAATTGCACTGTGCTTTACAGACCCAAGAATCTAATAATAAAACAGACTTCTGCAAAAGACGACAGCAATTATTTATATATTAAAAGGGGGCTCTATGACCAGATTAAATCAGTGCTCCACCCTCTTACCATATGAAATGTATATCAAGCACTAAAAAGCAGCAAGCAAATAAGGATTGCTGAATTGACTGAATCTAAAAGGGAAAAAAAAAATCAAGAAGAAGCATATTTTTTGTTATATTTTTGTTTACGATTTAAACTTGGATCTGGAGCTAGTATACCTGTCCAGCGGCCTGGATGCTGAGGATGGCAACTCTGGTTTCAGGGTCATTTTGGAACTTGTGCACCAATTGGATCCTCTCAGCTGACGGGACACTGCCATCGATGCGAATGTAACCAGCCTGTGCAGAAAAATAGTCTTTAAGGTTAATTAAACTTAGGTCATGTAGGCGTAATCTACTGCAACATGGATAATAATTTAATTTTGTTTTGCCTGGCTGTGCCCAAAATCAATTAACAGTGTTTCTTTAATGTGCCACGTCGCACAGCAGATATATTTATTCACAATTGTTATCACCACTCATAACTTCAAACTAATCTGTTCAGCTTTCAATATTACAAGGATGCAATCCACCATAGAACAAACAAATCCTGGATCATTTCAAGTTTCTGACGGAGAATGAACAGAAAAAGCAGTTATGATGAATCATGATGGAAAGGTATTATTACATTAACAAAAACCGCACTGATTGTCACAGTTGTTACGTTGGCACGTCTAAAGTCCCTTATCTTTACAAAATGGATTTGTAAGTTTACTTGAAAAAAATATTGCTATTATTTTGTGAAATTTTACAAAAATCATTTGCAGCCTTCTTTGTCTCTTTTGTATTAGAAGTTGGTCTCACATCAAAAAGATGAAAAATATAATGCCTGGCGCAGTTGACAATAAAAGCGCCAGCTTAAATCCGCTCATCACTTGTGTGGCTATGTGGTTGAGAGGAAGGTAATGTTCCTTAAGTGTTGTGTGCTGTTTTATGAATAAAGCTTGCCAGATCTGAAGTGGACCAGTATTGTCCTCAGTTTTTAAAAGCTGGTGCAGACGCGCCAGGGAGCATTCCATTAACCTGTATTATAATGTATTTTATTTCTTTTCAATGAATTTTCAAAACATGAGCACAAAGGCAGAGAATTAGCAAGACAATGTGAGCAGCACTGATGCTTCAATATTTGGCAAGGCTAAACAAAGACCCGGCTCTTCTTGTCCATTAAACTTGAACATGACCTCGACAACCAGCGAGCTGCTAATGCGCCACTGAATGCCTTTGATTTAGATCCTGCAGAGTCCCTGACTGGCCAACAGCAGGACAGTGTGTTGGTGCTGTGAAGCACTTGTGTGACGGTGCGCTAGTATCTGCATGAAAAAGCAGAAACTTGTTGGATTGGGCCTCATAAGCAGGTTCCAATAATGTTCACAAACCCACCTGGAAGTGCTTTTGTTTACTTGTGACACAACCCTCAAGGCATGCTTTAAAACATTAACAACTTCATCTTACACCGTCTCACCCCAGCCACTTTCATACCAGATGCACTTGGAGAGCAGGCCTGCAGGAATAGCTGCTATAATTCTACAGGATACATGTATGGCTTTCATCACAAAGTGTCACACATCATCCCTTTTTTTGGCCGATTTCTGTTAATTGGTGTGTGTGAAAACAGCTGAGTGACTCTCACACGCCGAAGAGTGTTATCGCACATCATACGGCTGCATTACAAAGAGCTGACACCTTCTAACCTCACCACCAGCCCCTGACACAGACACACGCAGTTAACAGGTTGCTGACGCTGAGCTAAGAGATACCGTTCACATGTGATGACTTGTGAATTAGACTTGAGGTGATAGAAAAGTTAACTTTCTTAATGGATGGAAGTTTGTGGAAAACTTGAATTGAACTTCAGCGCGACTGACGGGACCTCAGAAACGGTTGTGCGGAACCGAACACAGATAATCCAGAAAAGAGACGGGGAGGCTTTGTTATTTACTGAATTGGCGACAATAAAAAAATCATGAAAAGTTAATCTCTCTCCAATCAGCAGCGGCCCATCTCTTCATATGTCCTGCCGGAATGCGCGACTTCCTTGAGTTTTGCGAACAACAGACTTCAGTAATAACTGCTCAGCATATGACTTTGAAAGACATGCTTGGCTAATGGTGCATGTGCAGCCTTTGATACATCCAATGTGAAATTGTTGGTGCTAGTTGCGGAGCCTCAGAAACAATTGGAGACTAATTTAGTTTTAAGACTGATGAATTCAATCATACACCGTAAACCACAGACACTCGGCTTGTGAAATTGTGCTTCCTGTTTTTGGTATCTGTGGTCTTGCTTTCTTCCCACATTCTGCAGGCACAACTCAATAACCTGCAGTAAACGCTTGACGTGAACGCTCCTTCAGCACTGTTTGAAAAAACAAAACAAGAAAAAAACCTGGGGTTACCTTGGCCTCGCTGACGGCCTCGGTGCAGGCTTGCAGCATGGTGAGGTGGTGGGCGAACACTAGGAACTTCAGCTGCTCAGCCTCCAGCATCATCTTAATGTAGTCCTTCACAGCTCCCGCCTGGCAACACACAGACACACACAGATACAGAAATAGACACAGATGAAAGAGCAACTGAGCCCATCATTTCACTCTTCGACCACACACGGAGGAATTGGCGAGATCAGTGAAGAAGTCAATTAATCAGCGCCGCATCCTTTCTGTGTGATCGATTTGCTATTGGATGCAAGGGATCTGGACTTTAAAATGAGAAAGCACACAAGGCGTATCAGCAGCTCGGAAGACGCCCAGAGAAAATCAATAACTCACAACTTGAAGATACGTGGCTCAGTGGATTATGGCTTAAATGACAGCAGTCCTAAAAGCAAGATTCAGATAAATGAAAGGGACATTGCCAGAACCTTATCAATGTCAACTCACCGTTATAACAGAAATATATATATACAGAGGAAAATGTCATTGCTACTCTGCAAAGGATAGGCGAGGATGGTCAAGTTGCTTGAATTGCATAAAATAACTTGGTAGCCCTTTTTACAAATCATCATTAACCCACATCCTGTTCACTTTTGCTGGTGCATGTGACCTAGATTGACAGCACGAAGCGAGTACTTGTTAAAAAAAGGAGCAGAAGTGATGCCACATTAACTGTACCCTGCAGGTATCTGTATCTATCATTTCCCGCTGTATTGGTGCCCAGTGATCACACTGTGATGGCTGTGGCCGTTCACACAATTTCCTGCTAAGCAGGAGTGGATATGCGCTGTACAAGCGTGTCATAGAGCACCTCAGCTCAGCTCATTCCCCTGCCTCAGGCCATAACGCACCCAAGAATAGCAGCGTCTAGCGAGGAACACCGAGGCTTGAGATGAGTCAAACAGAGCCCTTACTGGCCAGTTTTGGAGACAGGCCTTCCTGTGAGTCTCCACACCTTCACCAGCCTGACACACTCTTCACCCATCACACCTGCTCTGGTGGGAGTACCCTTCACTTGCCTTCCCTTGGCTGATAATTAGCCAACCTGCCTGATAATGAAGTCCTGTGCCAGGCCTGCCGACCCCCATTCTGATCTGGTGGATCCTCATTACTGATGGCAAGGCTTCCCCTGCTTCTTTCCGCTGAGTTTAATTAGTGCACAAACTTCTCAGCTGCCTGTAGCTTTCTTTAGTCCAGCATCAGAGCTGTCCTCTCTTGGTAATTGGGAAGCAGATGCTTGGCGGGTAAAGCAATAAAAATACCCCAAAGGCGTTTGGCAGCACTGTCACGGAACATACTGGCAGGCAGGGGCCCTGATGCTTGTCATAGTGACATAGTTGCGCGACTCCATCAGACCACTTCAACCTTTTCCGATGGTCCAAAAGTGGAAAGAAATTAACTTTTCTCATGAAGTGCAGAAACTGTGGAAACATCCGATAGGAGAGGAAATGAGGCTGGAGGTGAGTGAGCACAGGGAGAACTTGTAATGAAAAAGGGAACAGTGTAAGGCTAAACTGAGCAGAAATCCAATCAGCAAACAACAGCCAACTAAAAAGCATTTGAGTTGGGAGGCAAGGTGAGTGAGTACCTCGGCCAATGATTGTGTTCACTGGTTATCTCCGGTCTTCGTTAACCTTGAGGTCATGCTCGTGAGGCTGAGGGCATCAAGCTAATTGAGAGGAATGCCAACCCCATATCATGACAGATGATTTGTCTAGGACACTACATTTGGTGAAAACGTTTATTCAAGCACAAACAGAAGAAATTGAGGTCCTGTCCGTTCTCATCTCCTCAGATGAGTGGGGTTGTGAGTGGTACATAAAAACATCAGGAATGAACATATCCAGGCTGAATGATCTGACCATAACTACCCAGCACTCCCCCGCATCCCTTACTGGTGTCGCTCTAAACATTACGAAAATGGTATCCATAGCAACAACATCACTGATATGCTATTTCAGTGCCGAGTGTAACTTTGAGATAAGGTGTAATCATGTTGGGCTGGACGCAACTAAATAATACCTCAGTTCTAACTCTCTATTTTGTCTAAGTGCTTTCACTGGCAATGATTAGGCTCTGTTACCATGGCGATGCTTTCCCATGAGATCTCGCCGAGTGGTTGGCCAAGCGCTGTGAACATAATCCTGTGCCATCAATTCACCAGTTTGAGAGAAAATGGTTTCCTTGAACAATATTTCCTATTTTTGGGTTCCGTTTGTTTTATGCATGAACGCTCCGCAGCACAGCTGACTTAGAGATCAGCATCCTTCACTTCAAGCACTGATATCTTTCTTTACTGAGGGATGTGAATCAATTATATCCTCTCCACAAATTCAGATCAAATCATATCATCCCATATAAACATTGTGACAATTTTACGATACAATGTGAGTAATGGATATCAATATTTAATGAGCTATGAGCACCAATATTGTTGTATAACATCAACAAGTTATTTAATACACACATACATGATTGTGTTATCGCTCATACCATGAAATGCACAGTGACATAAAAAAAGGTTCCTTTATTCATCTGATTTCTAAAATGGATCTCAAACTTAATTGGCAGGTGGGAGCCAGATATTTGAGTCATGGTGAGACTGGGTTACTGCTCATGCGAACTAGCTAACATCATTCATATGTATATTCTGTTGTTAGGGGGTTAAGGTGTCCCTGCATGCATTGCTGGACTGCAACGGTAGGACTGGCCTTTGACTTCTTTTCCTTAACACATGTTCTGAGGACCATCTTATCGAGAAAGGCATTCATGTGCTTGCAGTGTCTCAGTGACAACATGAGTGATTTGCACTGCAACTTAAAGTGCTTTCCAGCTTGGGTCCAAGATGAACAGTTAAGTTGCCACAGTCATCTGCTTGGCCTAGAATGCATAGACTAGGCTTAGCAGGAAAGCAGGGGATGATGGTCACTAGGGCTAGGGGAAAAAAAACAAAAACATTTTTTTTGTGACAATATTAAATACCATATTTCTGACTTGATTTTTTTCGACATTATGACTGCCGAATGTCACTCCACAGTGCCATTTCGCGAGCACACTATGGACTGCATTCATAATATGTAATAGCTATTAAGGCACTAGGGCTTAAGACAAATGGGAAGTGTGGCCTGACAAAAGCCTCTTTTGTGAGAGTTTTAGGCCGGTTACGAGAGTAGTGGCAGCCCTGTGCTAACATGGTAACACTCTCTGCTAACCACTGCTCATTACAGCTCTGGAGGATTGTAGACAGTGGAATAACAGCATCTATGCGATGGATGGTTGTCCTGGGCTGTAAAACTGCGGGAAAACTAGTTGGATATTGGTTATTTAAGCCAGCTCCCATGGAGTCTCTGTCCAGCTGCATCTGTGCGTTGGTTTGTGATAACGCAGGCTCTCAATCGCTGAAACAATTTAGCCCCGAAAATATAACTGTCAAAACCTATTGTGGCACCTTATTATTGGACATCAACTGCTTTGTATATTAATTGAGTGAATCATACTCTTTATAGATACACAAATACAACCACAGTCAGCACTTCCACCAAATCTATGGGAAACCATGATGTACATTTGTATTATTTAGTTTTAAATTAAGAAATCACAATATAAATCGAATTGCAATATAAACCAGAAAAGCAGCACCGGACCAATGAGTGAAAATGCTGGCCGCTGATCTAGGGCGCTGTAACTAATTATATTTTATATAACTAAATAAGCAGCAATTAAATACACAAATCGAACCAACACAATTCTAAAGCAGCATGTGGACGTCATGACCAATGAACTTAATGAGCCTCAAAATATGTCCCTGTTTCTTTCAGGTCATTTGCCAGTTTGAAATACAAACTTTTGAAAAAAAGAAAAAAAACACTTCTTTGTAAAGTTGTCATTAATACTTTCTCTGCCAGCAAAGACAAATTGCTGCTATGTTCCCATCCGAATGCCTCTTCTAGACCATATTTGTTGGAATTCAAAGATAAACTTCAAATTCTTTTATAAACCCTCATCTCTTGGCCAATGAGCCAGAGAAGCAAAACATATTGTTGGATGAAGATCCAGTGAAACCTGCTGACAAACAAACAACTCATCCAGTTTGAACGATGGCAGCAGATCTTGGTTAATGATTCTGGGAACAATGAGAACACAATGGCCAAATGATGCACTAATTTAAGTCGGAGAGGACGAGTGGAAATTCATGTCATTAGTTTCTATTGAGAAATTGATCAAGTTTGGTTCACCAAGAGATTTAAAATCAACTACTCTTCAAATGGTGATAATTTCAACGAACATTTCAGCTGGTAAATGTAGTAAATGTCAAAACTATTTTTGCTGACTGAATGCGATTAGCTGCAGTCTAAAAAGAAAAAAGAAAAAAATCAAACACCGGCTCTCCCTTTACCTTGGCAATCGACGTTTGCTTGTACATTTGTGTGATCAGGCTCATGACCTCAGTGAAGGGGTTATCCGTGGTGGCGACCCCTGAACTCATTTCTTTCATCAGACGTTCCCACTGGGCAAAGCTCGTTGTAGCTTCCTGCAAAAAAGAAGAGGGCAGAGATGAAGTGTGTATGTCCTTTGTTTCATTCAACACTTTTTATCTTGTTCCTGACTGATTTTTTTCTAAGATATAAAGGGCAAAACAATTAATGGAGCAGCTGGGTGTCCTACTTTCCTTGGAATAAAAGGAAGGAGAAAAGGTAGACAGAAGAAGAGAGATGGTGAATTCCCAAGGATGCCAAGCACCCCCCTCCAACTGGACTGCTGTGTTAGGTGGGTCATGAACACCTCCCAATTATAGCCGCATTGTGACAAGCTGGGGTCGAAGATGGAGAAGCAAACGGGTCAGTACAATAAATCAAAGACGCCGAGCGCGCTCTCAAGGTGATTGGCGAGAAGTATTTAAGGCGGGAGTGTGAGAGCAGTGGGGGCTGCCTCAGAAGAAGCTAAAAGAGGACAGCTAGTATGAAACTTTGTAAATTAGCAGCAGGTGACCGGAGCAACAAATGAGCTTTAAATCAGCCAGAAAAGGCAGGCTTTGGAGGAATATCACACCGTGATTCAATCTCTGGGCAATAACAGCAGTGTGTGATAATTCAGAGAAGACTGATGAACCCTCACAAGGCAACTCTCATCCACTTTGTCATCTGAGGTTATACTGCACCTTTTCTTCACAAGTCAATCCTTCGGAATTCACACTGCAAAACAACCAAAAGTGTAAAGCCTCAGCTGAAAGCTCTTTGTGTGAAGGCGTGCTAACTGTGAACCATATGGCAAGCTGCAAGAATAAGTGGGAGTGTTTGGTCATAGGGGAAGACAACAATGGAGGAAAGGCTTATTAATGTGCGGACATTTTACACAACAGCGGTATGGGACGGGTTTTAAGCACAACAAAAAGACTGGGGTGGAACATGAAAGCGTTTCAATGTTTTCAGACATAATTAGCATTTCAGTGGATCCAAACTTAGACGAAGTCAAGGACAGAAGAATTCATAAATATCGTGGACAACAAATATGTTCCCCGCAGCACAACTGCCTCATCACCCTCTTCTTTGCAATTTTGTTTTCGTATAATGAAATGCTAAATTTAGATTAAGGGGAAAAACACACAAATGGTTTAACACTTCATCTTTGTGACAGTCACCGGACCGACACCGTCAAAGGCCCGCTGCTGGAAAAGGGCAGGAGGGGCATAAAAAGTGTCTGGCAGTGGAAGATAAAAGCCATCATTAGGGAGTAAAATGAGATGGAAGGTTGAAGCGGTGAGTGGCACTGCTCTGTTGTATACGTGCATGCACCTGAACAAAATGAGCTCTGTGGCTCAATAAAATAAAAAGCTGAATTTTATCATATATATATCACCTATCATTACGTGTTCAACCAATCGTTCTCCATGCGAGTGTTGTCAAGTTATACAAATATAGAAGTCGACCAATTAAAGCAGATGGTTTGATGAAACCTATGATATTTTTGGTCGGCAATTAATTTCGTTTCACTTGCTTCTAACTTCATTCTTGAAGTGGAAAGAAAAGCTGTGTCTGAAACCACTGAAACTGTGGTGGAGCCCTACCCACATGAAATAAAACATTTTAAAAAATGAAAAAAAAAACAAAACAATGTAATAACATTCGACAAGCTTGGGAGAGAGATTTGAATGTTGAGATTTCTGAAGTGCTCTGTGAGGACTCATTGTCCAAGTTACGATTATACTCTGTTAATGTTCGCTTACAATTAATACAATTTAAGGTTATTCATCGGCTCCATTATTCAAAAACTAGGATGAACAGGATTTTTCCAAATGTCTCTGCTATCTGTGACAAATGTAAGCAAGGAGATGGAACGCTTGCCCATTTATTCTGGTCATGTCCAAAACTTTCAACCTTCTGGTCCATTGTCTTTAATACTCTCTGTGTGGCGTATAATCAGCGTCTTGTACCAGATGGGTCTTTGGTCCTCATGCGTTGTTCTAATGATGTTAAAAAGTTACCCAATACATTCCAGCAGGCTCTGGCCTTTGCTCTGGTTGTCGCCAAGAGAGTCATCTTGCGGGACGGGAAGTCAGTTTCACCTCCGTCCTATAACATCTGGATGAACGACATGCCTTTTTCTGCAGGAGATTAGATTCTCTATAGCTGGGCAACGGACTTCGGTCATTATGAGGTTTCTTTCGAATTTTCAGTGAAAAACATGACAAAAACTGTCATGTTCATGTCAAGACCCATGATGTGTTATCAGTTTGTTTGTTTCCACTTTGTTTCAATACGTTTGATCAGAGAGATAATTTTTCTGAAAATGAAGCCGTGCTGGTGCGCCACAATAGTTTATACACGGTGGAACTGGTCGGGCACTAAAAACATTTACACTTAGAAGAGGGACACTTGACTTTTAGGAGGTGAGTTTAGTGGTCACTCTCTCTGTTGTTTGGGTTGATGAGATGAGATGAACAGGTAATATACTGAGAGGAAAAACAGCTGCAGAAGCATTTTGTAAGAAAAGAAATACAGGCGATGCCACTTTTACTTTTGCTGCCACACAAGACAAATGAGATGCAAAGCTGCTGCTTCAGCAAACTTTGGATAAAACAATGAAACGAGACATGAACTTTCACTACGAGAGTTTTCAGTGGCCTAATTGCCACCTCAATGTAGAACATTGACCATGTTTAGCCTCCAATTATGGCATGCCTTAATATTCAAGGAAAATTGGAAGTGAAGACCAGCATCATAGCACTTTCTTGTTTGGAGCCTTCGAACAGTGGCGTCACTAGCTAGCAGTATAATTAGCTGAAACAGCTCCTCTTGTGTTTCTCTCCCGGCTGCTGTTGCTGATGATATGATTCCAAATATAACAAGGGCCTGGACTTGGACGCTGCTGAGTGTACATTGTTGATGGTGGCTCCTGTGGGAGTCTGACCCGTTGCTAGCTTTGACACCTTGACCTGCAGCTGAGAGAAAAGCGCTGGAAGACGCACATGCAGGGTCAAAGCAACAGTCACGTGGACATCCTCATGCACACAGAGTGGCGTAGGAGGGAAGGAAAAGCAGCCATAACTTGGAGTGGCTAAAAGAGATTCATACACCTACACGTGAAGCATGACATTTACCCTACAGCTACACTGGTATTCTCCTTAACAATGGTAAAAAACAGAAGACCCAAATACACACAGTAGCAGAGCTGTCAGTGGATCTCAGCGTGAGCCTTATTTGATATCAAAGCAGCAATAAGCCGCTTTTACACTCTGTTGGCTGCAAATAGAAGCAACACTTATCATGTATGAAAGGAAGAGTGTGTGCAAACATCGTGCTCATGCTTCAGCATTAGAACTTGTCTGCAATGGCAAGACAAACCTGGAATTCTTGCAGCAACAAACAGCATTCTGACAGTTTTCTCAAGATATTTGTTCAGATAAAAATATGAATATATCAGCAGACTGCTCATCTAAAAACATCATTGTGTAGCAGTTCACTTATTCATTCTCTTCCCGAGCCTATCCTCAATACGAAGGGTGAGTCCACATGAGACGACCACAACTTACACAAACACTCTCACCTACAGAGATACACAGAAATACGTTTAATTATAAGTAGACGAGTACAACCCGCAACCAGAGTGATTCTAAAGACCCATACTACTATCATTTCTTCCATGCAAATCAGTCTTGGCTACAGTGAGAATGATAACAACACTGAAGATGAAGACTGGAAGTTTTTCATCAGACTCAGTAAACAGTGAGCCATGCAGCGATCACAGCCGGCCAGATTGATCTGTTGTCTGATTCAGTGCTTTCAAAACAACTTTGGTGCCACCACTCTCAATAATAAACTCACTTACGGTGACTTAAATCTGAACACTTCCCATGATGCCCTGCAGCCCAGTCAACCAATCCCCGTGGTTGATCAGTAAAATAGGGAATACTTTAAGATAAAGTATTATCTTAAACTTTATCTTCTCAAGATCGTTTCTCCTGACATCAGACCAATGAAGTTACTGGTGTTTATTGACATTGAAGAGCTCAAATGCGCTGTCTGCCATGAGGACAATACCGGCCATCTATCCAGCAGGTAGCTTTGGACTCAGCAGAGAATTGACTGGTGAGGGGAGACAGCGCATCAGAGCCCTTTAATGTTAACAAAATGCTTCTCATTTAATTGGGCTGATGTGACAAGTCCAGTAATATTGGCAGCATGATGCACATTCTGAGTTTATTTTCATCACCAGTCTCGATGCAAGAGCCCGTTTTCTAAACTTGGCCACGCGCAATTTTAAGCTAGTACACCAAATTCACAGACCTTTCTCCAACATAGACTGCAGTGCTGCTTCTAGATCAGTGAAAAAACATTATATAAAATTATGTGTCTAGTCTCACATGGAGTCATGCAGTAGCAACTGTGGCCATGCAGCCTCCTGTTTTAAAAGAGTTATGTGAAGCAAAGTCATATTCCTTTTTGTTTTCTTATTGGAGAGATATAGCCCCGGATTAATTTATGTATTTATTGTATTTGTCTGATATTTTCACTACTTGAAGATGCTTTTCTTATTGTAGTCACTCTTTCTGAACTTACTGCAAAGAGAATAGAGAGTATCATGACCAAGGACAATATAGAATAATATACTCAATGCGTTTATAAGTAAATATTTGCTTTGTGTTTTTATGGTAGGTAGATAGATCCTTGTGACTTGGTCATTTACAAGCAGCACACGAGTTGAAAAAGTCTGCCCACCCATGGTCAATACCATCACATTTGACTGTTACAAACTTAAAGTTAAATGCAAATAAATCCACTAAACACGAAAGACATGTACCTTTGCTGTCTCTTTGGGCAAGTCAAATGGAATGCGCTGCCGGACTTTGGGGGGTAGCTGAGTCAGCACCTCCGCTTTAAGACGGCGGATCATGATCTGGCTGAGTCGCTGATGCAGCTCCTCCAGGTTAGATGCTCCGCGACAGTCCCACTGTCTACGAGGCCCGAAGTACCTGAGAGAGAGCAGGGAGGACATTTGAGAAAGAAAGTTTCCTCCAAAAGTTACTCATTTGCAACAATGCTGGGGCAGAAAGGAGCAGTTAAGCACTTTTAGTTACTCCCACCTGGGAGCCGCTTGGCACTACAACCGTCTTCCATCGTTTACCACTGAGTAGCAGCCGGGGATCTTCTTTTTTTGCTTGAGGGCAGTTTACAGAGCAGGAGAGTATTTTGTCTAATGACCATAGTAACCGGTTCAGATCCCAAAACTTTCTGGCCCGTTCTCTTTTCATCATTTTTTAACAATATGGCCGAGTACACAAAGACTGGTTATCTGCCACATTGGCTGTAAGTCTGAACCACTTCACAGGGATCTGCTAGAATGATCTGTTTTCCATTTTGTTTTTTGAACTGAGCTCTCCAGAAGAATTCACTGTATTTTAAAGACAGTGGTGAAAACATTATTGCTGGTTCTCCACTCACAGTTATACATAGCACTAGATCATGCTCCAATGACTGTACATATTTGTAACACAGGACTATAGTCCCAAATACATAGTGAAAACGAGTGCCATCATTACCAGTGTGGCGCCCATCGCAACCCAGAGCCACTCACTCTGATGGACGTCCAACAAGATGTATTTGATGTGCTCATTCACACGTGTTACTGATCATAATTGGCAAGCTGCATTTATCACTTGGCTTGAGTTCGGCTCTGGCTGCAACAACAAACTGAATAGCAGCAAACTAAGACACCGCTCACCTCCTCCCCATAGACACTACACGATTCTAAAACAGAGGGAAACTTGGTATAAATTACAGCCAGCTAGCATAGACGACAGGTGGAATGACACTTTATTCACTGTAGTGTGAAGGAGTATGCAGGGATTAGGGAGTTGGTGTGAAGAAGAACAATGACCTAGGGATGATAATGTCATGTGCTTTCCCCTGGTACTTAGAAAACAAAAAAAATCACGTTGTAATGTACGCTCTGACTTGTAGTACCTCACTAGCAGAAATAATAAAACAAAAAAAGCCCCTGATGAGAGCTACAATAGGGCACTACTTGCAGGCAATGGATGGACAATTGAAAAAGCAAGATTCATTTCAACCCGGGGTGTCAAACTTGACAAACCAGAGGGTTGGGAGAAGCAAAGTATTGGTGAGGCTGAGCCACAGACCCAGGGACTGAGCGGTCTTGTGGTTTCTGCCACACATTCTTGGTCGTATAGCTCCATCTTCATCATATAATTACAGGAGCCCGCTCTACTGGTCACTTGAAGACCAATAGAACAGGCTCCTAAAGAAAGACCAACAATTGCACATTGGCCTCATATGTCCCACTATGATAAGACACAAACCTGCATTACACTCATGGTCCCAGTCCTGAATTACAAAGTAGCATGCTGGATAAATGTGTTGTAGCAATATGAGTAGCAGCATGCATTGCGGGACTGACAGGTTGTTAATGTCATTAAATCAGGCGGTCACCATCGACCATGCCAGCGTGGGTTGCATAAAGGAGAGTAAAGTGACCATCAAAGGAAAACACTGGAACCACTGAATGTGCAACAAAACTGCAAACACATCAGTAGGATGACTGAGCTTCCAAGGTAAAACTAACCATCTCACAATGGAACAGGACGATGCAGCCATGCTCAAATACGAAACCTGATGGGCCGCAAGGATGCAACCCCTGATCTACGCTGATATGGGGTGGGAGTACGTATAGTTACGCATGTGGATAACTAATTCCTGGAAACACACCTACTCATGGGGATATTTTTGCTGGTCCCTACAAGTCCAAGCTTGAAGTTGAGGATGAAAATGTCAAAATAACTAGGTCATTATAAGTGGGTTTAAGTTTGGTTCAGAGTCCTTGTTAACCCATTTGTTTTGAATGGTTACGTTTAGGGAGAGAGGCTGGGGAATGCATTATGGCAATGCGAAACCTAAAATCAGATCAAAGATATAAATATGAACAAGTTACAGGTATGTCTGTTTTGCTGTGCCCACAAGGTAAAGCCTCAATTTGAGGATGAAAACTTCAAATAACTGGGTCATGACAATTGGGTTAGAGTCTAGTTAAGAGACATGGTTAAGATTAGCCATTTGTTTTGGATAGGTCTAGGGAGAGAGTCTGGGGAAAGCATGAAAGGTGTCCATAAAGATAGTGGTGTGTGGGTGTGTGTGGGTGTGAGTGTGTGTGTGTGTGTGTGTGTGTGTGTGTGTGTGTGTGTATGAGCACAAGCATTATTTACCTGTAATGAGCATTACAATATTTCTTGGCGTAGTCAGTCCAGCTTCCAAACATCTTTGGGTAAAGAGCATCAATCTGCATGAAAAGCTGTGAAAGACACACAGAAACAGAACTTGCTTTGCATCCATTTTGGTCTCAAGCAAAACACGATGTGGACGATAGAAAAACAACTTTTTTCTTTCCTCACTTGCTCAGAATCGGGCAGCTGTTTTTCATTTCTAAACAAGGACCTGTACCTTGCAAATGTAAATGGTGTAAATAAAATGTATGAAGTCACACTGTTGTCAGAGGTTTGAGTTTAATTCTAGATTTCAATGAGATTTAAACAGCTATTTCAGAACTATGGGATTCTATGGGATCCTCACCTCCACACAGCCGTTTCTTTGTGCTAGACGGCTGCCAGATACAAACGGCAGGAATGCTGTGGTATAGCTTTGGTTACATTTGAAGAGATGACAAGTGTTTTACTGCAAACAAGTATTAATAAAAAAGGTGAGTTTGACTTAAACGATTCAAAGTATGATAAGTTAAATTATCAATTAAAAGACTTCATATTCTGTCTGTTTCCTCACATACCTTCAGCGGCGTACATGCATGGAACACTGCAGGATGTCAGCGTAATGGCATGTACACACCGCCGAGCTGTCAATTTTTGTGCGTTTGCAGCAATTTCTAAAGTAATAACTGGTAATCACCAGCAAGACAATTTGAATAAGCAGCCCCTGTGAGAGCATTATTCAAAATTCAGAACTTGTTCAACAGGAGCTTTTCCACCACCAACCCCCCCAGACTGTTGATATAATGGGTGGGTGGAAAGAGGGCACATCATGAGCGGTGCAGCATGCCCTGAGCTGTGTGCTAACTTGATGTCAGCGCCACACTGAGTAATGATGGCAGCCAGGAGACTGGCACAGAGGCAGGGACAGGCCTTATCAGGTTTGTGCTGCTGATGATAAAATGTTATATTCAGTTTCACATTCTAGTGGCAGAGGGAGAGAGAGAGATGATATCTAAAAACTAACCTCACCGCTGCAGCTGGGCGACAGCAGTGACAGGAAGGCAAGTATCACCCACACACCTTCTCAATGACACAACTTTGCAAGATTTTTTTTCTCAGTTTCCTTCCATTTCAAATTCAATTATCTGAGAGTTATTATCTTATTGTTTCATGAGCCCATAATTACAATTTGTCTGAGGCGGTAATTAACTTTGGCTCACAATGATAATCCAGGCCTTACTCCACATTGAAACCTGAACAAGAACGATGATGTCATCCAAATATAGCTGCTGCACTACATAGCCAGCGTCTCCATCGTGAACAAATTGTCCTCCAACTAATAATCTCTGAACAAACCCCCGCTTGAACAGGCGACTGACTCCATTAGCCCTTTCATATACTACTGTCATCACAATCTCTAATTGGGTCCTTTGGTATATTTATTTTAAAAAATGGAACCATTTCCCCAGTCCAAAAAAATCGCATTCCAGTTCTATTTAAAACTAATGTTATCCAGTATATTATGCAGCGGTAACATTGATTTTTCCAAATATTTTTTTTTGTTTTGTTTTGTTTAGCTGTATCTTGATTGGTAAGTTTAATTTGTGCAGCTAATTGTTAGAGTTGTCAATAGATCAACATTTTTAACCTCAATTAATCGCACTAAAGTTGTATTAACTCGCAATTAATGGCAAATGAATCACACATTTTGTATCTGTTCTAAATGTAGCAATAGGGTCAAGGCCAGAGCTCGTGATCCTTTTGTAGCTTAAAGGAAGATGTTATCAACACCAGAGTGGCCTTACTTATCGTGATGTAAAATGTTAAAGAGTAATAACATTTCTCATTATGAATAAATATAAATAGCATCCAACTAAAATAAATGCATAAATAATGAAATATCCTCTTCAATTTTGTATTTGCTCAGCTGACCATACTGCCGCCGATAAATCATCGGCCGATCTATTGGTGCAGTTTTTTGGCTGAAAAACAGTTTTTCACGGCAAACTCAATTTCTCCATTTTAATATGAACCATTTGTCTGAGCTCATTTGGATGCAGTTACCTGTGGAGATATGCAGCAGATGGGAAAAAAACGAACCTAAAACTAATTAAGAGCCAAATATTTGATGACAATCAATGGCGATAATGGAGAGAAAAACATGGAAATTGTGCATATTTGACAAAGATAATGAGAATTTTCTTCATATCAGTAGCATAATAAATAGAATAAATAAGCGAGACACTAGTTTTTTCCTTCAAGCAAGAGATTATTGAGCAAATTTGGCCGGCCACCACTCAACAGCTGAGACAGGTAGAAGGAAAAAAAAGCTGAATGAAAAAAAGATGAAATAGCCCTCCATCGCTGAAGGTTACCATGGACATACAGTCCAGCTCATTGATGCTGCATTGTTCCGTGACACCAAGGATATGCAAAGATTTCCAATTCAACAGCCATGATCAGGCTGTGATGGAATATGGCTGCAATCTACACCTCAATATAACATATATAAAAGCGATATAATAAATCATTATGGAGAGGGGAATGGCTGCCGTGCTCTCCAAACATCATTGTCCTGTGAACAGCCCTTCTCATTGTCTCTAAATTCAATAGTTTCCCCTCCTGTGTGCTTCTTTTTATTACTTGTCTCATTTATTGCAGCTCACAGTCTGCTCATATCGGGCCTGGCAAATGAAGTTTTTGCAACAAAGGTTATTGAAATAAATCCGAGGGATCCTCTAGGATAAGTGATGCCGGGGAGAATTAATTGGCATTTGGAATGTGGGATCTCAGTATCACCATGACGATCCACCTGCAGTGCCTTTATTAGAGGTTGCCAGTTTTTTGAATAAGAATTCTTATCATTTGGAGGCGGTGGATTCTGATTCTCTTCAGTGTGACTTCTTAGTCTGTAAAATGTTAAGTTCCAGACATCGGAGAGCAGGACAGAAACAAAACACGAACTTTGCAGAGATTAGCATTCTCCCCTGCAATTGGTCGCCTCCCAAATGGATGTAATTACATGTAATTACCTCCTCAGGGCGACCCAAAGCCGGGGTACCAGTGAGAAGAATGGCTCGCTTCGCTTTCTGAATAAGAGGCACCAGAATTTTGGAGCGCGCAGCATTTCTGGACTTCAGGTAATGGGACTCGTCAACAACAACCACGGCAAAATGCTGTCTCGTCAAAGCCTCCACCAGGGGTCGGGCGTCTGTAGTGAGAAGGCCATAGCCCAGCACCGTCACTTTGCTGCCACTGATGCCCCTGCACACACACAAGACAAAGAGCTGTTACAAATATCTAATCACAGCAGGAGGAAGACTAGAACGATTTACTGCTTCAGTATCAAAGGTGGAAAGACTTGGAGACAAACTAGGTTAGTCACTGTCTCTTCAATGTGAAATCAGCAACAGAAGTGCAGATGCTAATCCTGAATTCTCAATTCAAATTAATAGGAACATTGTTTTGCACTGTTGGCAGACTGCATGCAGTAGGGATGGGCAATATGGACAAAAAGGTTAACAGTTGACTTTAACTATGGACTTGTCTGGACACATTTCCTAGATGCTATTGAAGAAATATTTGAAATAATGTGAATAAATTCAGTCATATTCTGTTCTCCAAATCATTATACAAACCGTCAGTCCTTTGTCTTGTCTGATGAAAAACCTTTTCACAATTCTCTCTCCTAGAACGGTTGTTTTTCATTATTGAAGATTTCTAATACTAATTCTTTGACCGTTTTACAATTTGTTGATGGTCCCTAACAGATGCTGGGTCATAGCATTAGCGCTGCCTGTGAGAGTGTGTTTGTGAGCAGTGAAGCCTAATGTGGACGCGGAAGAGGACACCGCCGCCAATACCGGAGCGGAGGGCCGTACAAATCCAACTATATTCACCTCGGTGTTTCGCCGCGGCGCCAGCGTCCGCGTCAGGACACCTATTAGGACCACATGACCTAATAGAATAAACACAGATCCTCAGACTCAGTCGACCAGCGTCATTATCAAAGGTTCCCTGCATTAAAAATAAGTTTATAACTACAATTGTGAACCAAAGTCCACCACACTCTCCACAACTTTCACACACAGGTGTCGGCTGTCAAACGCCGCGGAGCTGGAGAGTGTGGTAGTCCACTAACTGTTCAGGTAGTCGGTGATTCAGTGATACATGAATTAAGAAACAATGATTCAATCCTTATTAATTATTTATATTTTCCTATGCTCACCTTCAAACTATGCAGGTAAACAATGATGATGCGCCTACAAGCAATCTTTCAGTGCATTATATCAGAATATTGTTGAACTAAAATGTTTTCATTCTTCGAGCTGGTTATGTTGACTCAGCTCTATTTATACGCTCGGATGCTTTCATTATCCTTCAACTTCACTCAAATTCTCATCTTTTTACATTTGAGTATTTTCGTCTTGTGAGGGAGTAAACTCCTCTCTGCACATCACAGAGGAAGTGCAAAGAGGTTGTCAATGCCTTCTGGGGAGAACGTGTCCTTGAACTGGATGTGTTAATGACTGAACAGGGAGACAAGGGGGGGAAAGTACACATCACTCCCTCGCTGTTTTGATTGATTTGTTGTTTTGAAGAACATGAATTGCTCCTCAGATTTATTTTAGGTCCGAGTGCGTGTGGGAAAGAAAACGAGGGAATGTTGACAGGTGCAAGGAAAGTGTTGGACTTCATTGAATTGAGAAGGTACAGTAGCATCTGGTTATAAGTGGGCATAGCCAAGCACACGTGTGTGTAATGCACACAGAGTTGGGTTCAGAGGTTTGCATAGCCAGGCAGAATCCACTGTTTCCTGGCTACTATCTAGAGAATATGGGTGACATCTTGAAGTCAGGTAGGACACTTTATTTTCTCAGATGGCTGCTCTTTCTTCTTGGCAAGAAGCGTCCATTTCCTGTAAATTCTTGAGCTATCTTCGATGACCTGCCAGCCTGAGATCTCCCCAGGGTGCGGTCAGGAGACTGAGATGGCCACCGCAGAACCGTCACTTTCTTCCGCTTGCCTTTGTGTTTTAGATGGCTTTGTCTAGTCAATGACCATGAGTGAGAGAATAGTTTTTTTATGTTGCCATCCTTATTCTGCGTAAAGTGGCCACAAAATGATGGATTCTGCCAGGGTATGTAAATTTATAAGCCAAACTGTATACTCTTTATTGTTTAAAGTATCTACTCACATACAAAGTTAAGTGGCACCTTGTTCTAAGGTGCACTGATCACCATTTTTTTGGCTGATACCGATTGCCAATTTTTTTGAAAGTCCCCATTGGGGGATACAATTTATTTTCTTTTTTTCTCCTCAACTAAACCGCACAAAAAGTCACTTTTTTTTCAGATTAATTACACAAACCTACGAAACAACAATATTACTTCTATTAATATTACAATATTATTAACAACACTGGGTAGAAAAAACTGCAACTTTTAAAGCAAATAAATAAACTATGAAAATGCTTAATATAAAATTAATTCCCTTAATATAAATTTAATTCCCTTTTCAGTGAACAATGAACAGATCAAACCCACAATGTAAACTTCAATTGTTAAATGCCGGCATGTTGCCTTATAACCTGACTCAACGCTCCTCTTTTCAACGACTAAATGTCCAGGGAATGAGTATCTGGGGTCCAGGTGTGCCATTAGCAGCTCCAGTCTCCTGCTGCGAACTGCAACGCGTGCGCTACTCTACATCAGTACAGTTATGTGCCCAGTTGACATTAGCAAACTCTGGCACCGGAGCGTTAACATGGTAACAAATCCGGCACAGTGGCTGAACGCTCCCTCTCTGGACCCATTTATAACAGTTGTCGGGCATTATGTACACAAATAACGGCAACTTAAGGGTTCAATACATCTGTCCAGGAGCTATAGCAACTTCTCTTCTGAGAATATTATAGGCATTTTTTACTATTCTCAAGGTCACATGCTGATGTTCCTTCCAACATGGTTCTAGATCAGTCAAGTTGCTCACACTCTTCAGGTCTCCATGAACATTGATATGCACACTGCTGCACAGTCTGTTGGAACTCGAAAATGTCCCCTATCCCTAACGTTGAGAGCTGTGGCTTTACTACCATCGTTGATATCTTCCACTTTGTTGTAAGAGAACCGGACTGGACGCTGCACAAGTGGCATCTAATGCCAGGGAAAAAAAAGTTGTTTGTTGTTGTTTGTTGTCCAAAGTGCTACAATGGAATTCCAAGAGCTCAAGAGAATGACCCATTCACTCTTCCATATTTATAATATATTTATAAAACAGCGTGTTTTCAGATTATTGCTTATTTGGAACCATTAATAGAGAAACAATAGAGAGACCAAACCAACATTCCTCAGCTACACAATCAACTTAATAAATGAATTATTTATGGGCTACTTGCATTAAAGTTCTTGACAACTTTCACAGAGAAGAGAAAAAGGAAAAAAAGACACTTTTTCTATATAATATCAGGAAAAGGAAGGTAAAGAAAAAGATGAGACCCCAAAGTTTCACACTTGTCAATGACAACTGTGATCAGCCACATAAATGTGGAAATGCAAAAAAATGAATGAGTGAAAGATTAGATGAGATATCAATTATGTGTTGGTGTAAAATGTGTGACTGAATCATAATAAAGGGTACAGATGAAATGATGACCTACATGGTGTCACTCTTGTTCTCCACCAGGTTGATGTCGCCTGGCTGCAGCTCAGGGATCCACCTTTCCAGCTCTTCTATCCAGGGATACTTTAGCGAGGAGGGCACCACCACCAGAAGTGGCCACTCCTTCCTGTATGCGTAGGCCACCGCGATCGCCTGCACCGTTTTCCCAAGGCCCATCTGGACCCAACGAATCAACACACAGTGAAAAGAGAGAAAAACAAGTCAATCGGGCGGCAGCTTTGCGGCAAATTGTGTATGACGGCTGAGCTGATGTGAGGCCCGAGAGTAATAAGGTCTCTGAATGATTCTTGCGTCAAAACTGATTAGGCACCTGAAGCTGCGGCAAAGGGTTGACAAATTAATTTGGAAGGCAGGCAGCTCAGACCCAGGTTTTTTTTTTTTTTGTTTTTTTTTTTTTTTTTTTTTAAACAGATCACTGAATGAAAGCAGTGTATTAGAATCTGAGCAGTGGTTGTATAAGCTCACCTCATCAGCAATCATACATCTGTAAGGGGAAGAGAAAAGAAAGTCATTACATTTCAACTTTGAAGTCAAATGTTGAACAATTAAACCACAACAAATAAAATACACACTCGAGGCACTTTACGATGAATTCAATGAACCATGAGGTATTTAATTAATTTGAAGGACATTGGAAAAAATGTAAAAATGATAGAAAGTTTGCAAGTAACAATCAAGTGCATACACATGTTGTGACGTACACAATATGAACACATTATATGCATTTTCAGAAAATTAAAAAACTAATAAACAATAGCAACAAAGGGGGTGGAGAGCACTTCACTTGTTTAACTTTATCACAAAAGCCAGTCTTTATTGGCAACTTTGCTTTGAACTAGTGAGAGTTAGTGTACATGCGTGATCTTTAAATACCTTTCATTGTATTCTGTCAACATGAATTCAAAGTTTCAAATGTAGTTATTATTTAGAATTGAATATTAAGTGCATAACCTGAATAAGTTTGCCTTATAGTAAAGTATATACTAATGAGGAAGACTGTTTGCAGGAAGTGTGGTTGCATATCGAACAATATGTCTGATAAAACTCAAACTAGGACGTGAGCAGAGGCTGCTTTGTCTCTCAGGTCTGATGCGATACATTTTAAGCAGCTTTAAGAAAGCCAAATGTATTTTCTTTGACAGATACATTAGCTTAGTACAATAGTGGCATGACATATTCATCAGTTGTTGAGAGTTAAGAGAAAAAAAATGACGTAGAAGGAACCTTCGCCTGTCGCTGTTCAGTGGGCTCGAGCCCATTGTCATAACCTTGCTTATTCACAATTGCTTCCAACTTCATGTCTGACCAAACAGAGCAACGGAGCAGCTCTGAACACCTCAGACACTCTCTCATTATTCTTTCCCCTCCTCTCTCCTCCCCCTTCACCGTCAGCCCCCCCCATCTCCGCCCCATTTCTCTCTTTCAGCGGAGGAACATGATTAATGTGCACCTTGCCACTGGTGGTTTTTCTAATTGCTGGCACGCAAGCCCAGTCAGCGCATTGTACACACGCACGCACGCACGCACGCACGCACACACACGTGCACGCACACAGACATACACCACAACAGGATGAGGAGTGTGCACAACAGAAAAAAGGCAAAAGTATGCATTCCATCTGCACATGTCCACGAACAGGAGATGTAAGCTCATAAATGCAAATGTGTGTAAATGAACTAAGACATGCACCGCACACTTGCGCACAAACACACAGAGACAGACACACCAAGATACACACAGACACAGGGAGGGTGGCTGGGGCAGGTGCTTGCCATTTCTCACCACATTAATCATCCTCCTTTAAATAACCTGAGTGTCGTCTTGACGGTTTGAGACCGTGTGGATGCTGCAGTGCAGTTGCCTGACGACAGTTGTCCCCACCACAGTATCTTTCTAATGTTATCTCACAAACCCACGAGTGCCCAAGTGTCAGGAAATGGGCTTCTCTACCTCACAGGCTCCCTACATGGATTTGATGGGTTTGACCTCTGTGCAGCGATGTGCTGTGTGGCCTCACGTCTCACCCCAATCTTCCGCTTCTATACAGGTTCTTTGCCAGGGCGGAATGTGCGGAGCATCTTGTTATCCCAAACACATTATGAGGTCCAAGTTTACAGTACTACGCATGAAACTTAAATATAGATTGTGACGGTTTCATGAAAGTGTGTTTGCAAACCTGGACCTGTGTTGAGCCAGAGACGTCAAAGTATGTACATGTGCGTCCACTGTGTGGTATCAAGAGTTTTAGTATTATGGAAATTTAAACACAGGCCACAAGTCTATCTGAATTACACAACACTGCAAGAGCATCTTTTTAGTCACTTGCTCAAAAACTATTCATCATAGGCTATTAGGGCTGAAGGATATCTTATTATTCGATTAGATTAGATAACCTTTATGAGTCTCACAGTGCAGAAACATGACAGAAATTAACATAACTACATCACGATATGAACCTTCAAAATATTAATTTTGCAAAATTGATCATCTCTATTACCCCCGCTCATCCTGTTTATTAAGCTGAGGCAGTCACTTTTGCACTTGCCCTGTACAGCCAAGACCAGTCAACCACAAACCTCATTTCCTGCTGGCCCTGGAACGACAACTGAACATTTGACTTTCTACATCCTTTCGTATTTTAAGTGTCTATTTTTCTGCAAAATACTTGTTTTTCACGAAAAACCACCACACAAGTCTTTGAACCATTTTACATCCTGTTTTTAAGTTCTATTCTATTGTATTTACAACACTACAATTGTTAGTTGCAGCCCTAATATACTGCACCTCAAAGTTGTATCATCTGATGCTGGGAGTTTGACAGGTGAAGTTGTTTGTTCATGCTCAATATTAAAGTATGTGTATAATCCTGAAGCATATAGGGACACTAGCGATAGAGCAATCGTTAATAGAAGGAGCACAACAGTAACACTAACACACGTCAGTTTTCTTGTTTGTCCATCAACAGTTGGGCTGATTTTAAATAATTCAAACATCATGTCACGTTTCGCTCATGCACCAGAACAGTTTCGTTCAGTCCACAAACATTCTGTCTGATGATGTCCGTTCCTGTATTGAGAGCCTTGTATTTGGAGTCTTATTCATTGAGGAATATCTTTGCAGTGTACAAGCAAGAGCTTGTGAACAGACAGAGCAACGTGAGCATCACAAGACACTACAGTCTTACAATCACAAGGCTGTTGCTTGCCATATTATTTTGAAGAAATCAGAGGCAAGGCCAGACGCATGCCATGTCACCTCGCTGTCAGACCTGTCGTAGATGTGACACAGATCTGACTTTATTTTTCACAACATAGACTCAAAGCAGCCACACATTCTAAAGAAATAGAGAGATGCTTATTGGGAAACTTCACTGGTGATATCATGTAGATCAAAGGCACTACATTCATAAAAATAAAAAGTAATCACAATAATAAACAATGGAGATGTTGAATAGGGGACCTTGAAATGAAAAATTTAGTTTGTATCGCAACACATAAACTACTCCTCACCAGCTGTCATTGTTGCAGCGGCCCATGACTCCGCCACATTACCTTTCATCAGCGTCTATAAACTCCGCCACACTCCCACACACAGGCAGGTTCAGGGCCACAGCGAATGGCACATGTGAATTGATGTTTTGATTCTGCTCGGCTGATGTTCAGGTAGTGAACAGACAGATAGGGATTTGAATATAATAAATGTGCCCACAGATGCTCCTACGCCATTTGGGTATACAACATCACAGCCGATTAGTACATCAATAAAAGCCTGCAATTTACTTATTTCCCATCTCATTCATCCGCATGTCAGCTAGCAGCAGAGACTGGGATTTCAGCATGGCAACTCCATGGTTTCATAAAACAGCTGCTTTATTATTTCCAGTACACCAATGATACCAGATACGATTTTCAAATATACTGATGGATGAGTAATACAAGAAATGCTTTTTGGAGGCATTAATGCAAAAGATATTTCAATTCACAAGCCTAATGACACAAGTTGATCATTGTTCATTCCAGACTGTGTTAGTAGGTGAAAGTGCATGTAAAAAAAATAAGGATGAAAAAGTTAAAATTTTCATTACTTATTTTCAGACAGTGAATCTTGTGTACTGAATCAATATACAGGGGTTGGAGGTGTTTCCATTATTTTGTCTAACCAGTGTAGCTAGGGTGAAGCAGTTCTTGTTTTCTCCTAAATTCCTGAAAAGAGATAATGAAACCCCCAAATTCAAAACAATTTACAAATAAATACTGCATGACAGAGATGCCATCTGCAGCTCAGGCATGATGGAAGCCCAGGTTACCTTGACTGCACTATTCTGTTCATCAGCATTGTTGGGTCTGGTGTCTCACTTCTCCCTGTTCACAATACCACTGAGAATAGATTCTCAGGGGGCCAATGAAGTGTGATGTTTACACAGTCAGTGCTGACTTTATTCAGAATCAAACTGTAAGCAACTAATTCTGATTATTATTATATTATTTCCTTTAAAAGATCAGCCAACACCACGAAAATAGACAAGCTGAGTGAATGTTTGTGTGAAAAAAAAAAAGAAATTTCAGAAAATATTTCTGCAAAAAGACAGGTCCACCCAGACGAATAGGTTGCACACCTGCTACCTGAAAGGAGATTTTCTATCATGTAGTGTTACCCAATGGACTGCTGACCAGAGACATTGTAGTAAGGCAAAGTTCCTCAATCAATACACCTGATGGGCTTTTCCTGCGCATCTCAACCACTGAACTTAACAAGGACAGAACAGAGAACTCCTGTTAGGGACACTCAAATCCTGCACACATTGATGCGTGTATGTCCATAAAAGTGAATATCAACAAAACAAAAATATCTAAATCTAAAGGTCATACCACAGTCACCGTTTGTACCAGGCAACAATATGGGTATCAGTCATTTCAAATAAATCTAAAGGCCCACGCTTCTTACCGTCCACGCTTGGATATAGCGAATTCCACCCCCTCCCTTTGGAACGGCATGAGGCGCTGCAGGAGTTTGTGAGGAAGCCCTGACAGTTGCTGGGACCATCTTGTATCGCAGTGAGACGCCGGAGAGCCAATATCCTTATCCATAACAGCGGCCTTATCAGCCTCCACTTCCTTGGTTTGGAGATGGGTTTATTCTTTTCCCCTGCTGGAAACAACAGCAGTGACTGAAGTACCAACATTAACAAACGTGTCTGGAGAATAAATACAGATTGAATTCAGATGAGATGAAGAGCTAAGTAGTAACACGGGATTATTTAGTCATATTAGTTTACACACATAAGGCATCAGGTCCTGTCTAAACATGACATAACGGTGTAGCTTGCACACGCAAAAACTGAAGCTCCTTTTAATGAACAGTACATTTGCCGAGCTGATGTGTTAGCTAATGCGCTAGCTGTTTACTTTGTGGGATAGACTTGGCTCATACAGCAGTAATGCGAGCACGCACGATTGAAGAGAGTTATTTACATTTACTGGCGTCAAGACACGAGACGTTATTATAATATAGATATTATTATTTACGTATGACACTGCTGGTGTCGTCACGATAGCAGCATGGGCCGGAAGTGTCCGCATTTACGAAATATAAGCTGCACTTACAACTTGAAGTGGGGGGTTATCTTCAGTGAATCCTCAACAAACGGTGTTCAAACATTAGATGGGTGACATGGGGCTGGAGTTGGCGTTCAGTGACGTTGGCAATGTAGCGTTTGAGCAGCACGCTCAGCTGAATTACAGACAAACTCGCGGCAAAGTTGGGATGCACTCGATTTGAGACACCGCGCAGCCAGGGCGAGTCGTAGTCGGCGGACACATACCTCTGTTTCCCACAGAAATAGCCAATTATTTGCATTCTACGTTGGGAAAAAAATGATCATCGTGCTTTTGTATAGAGAGAAGCTTATGCTGCGGTTTGTCAGCCAAAGTGTGTGCTGACATTATGAGATTCAAAAACATTCATGCACGCCGCAACGTGACATATTTCGAGCGCTCCTACGTGGTGAGCGTAAGGAGCTGACGCATGAGCTCGCCCAGCCTGCAGCCTGCTGGACTCCGCCGCCCCTCTGCTACTGAATTTCTTCACCCACGGTAGAAACAACGACTGTGCACCGACTGTAAACCAAAGCGGTAAGGCGACATTAGATCTCTGCGGTGTAATGTCCAGCACAGTGCGCTAAACACGGTGCTGCCATACAATAGACGCTTGTCAGGAGCGAGCTGACAGCTAAGTGCTCCTGGCCGTATTTAACACCAGACAGAGCTTGGAATTGCACGTTAGCTTTAGCAACGACGCGATTTAACTGTTCCTCATCGTGTCGCCCTTTCTGTCGGCAAGCGACCAAACGTAACCGCAAGCGGTTTCGATGGGTAATCGTATTAACCTGCCCAACTAATTGCAGTCAATTATAAGTCACTAAATGTATCGACAATTGATCCATCCGACTTCTAAACAAGTTAGGAAAATGCGACAAGTCCTCGGAGTAGCGTTCGCAACCCCAAGCTTTATCAATACAGTACATTTATTCCGCTAAAACTTGTCCGATATGTTGTTCACAACGACACGGAGTACATTTTATTGTCAGCGATGGTTTTTATTAACTGTCATCCCAAATGCAACAATGCTTGCAAATAGCATTTGGTGTCTGCTGCGGTGATGAAGCACGTTGTTTGACTGATATTAAATAAGAAACAATAAGTTGACATGCGAGTATTGCTCTGTACGTGTGGCCGTCTGAATCCTTGACCTTTATACCGGCAAAGCAACACCTTGCTCCGTGAAAACGCATCAACAATGATTGTTGTCAGTAGTGATCAGTGTCCTGCAAGATGTTTGGATGTGTATCCGTTGGTGATGGGTAATTCCGTCAGTGACATGTCCGCTGTCTTTAATTCGGTTCGTGAAACAGTGCAGGAAAGCTTTACTTCGAAAGAGCTGGAGCCGTAGTCCTTATCGAGACTGGGCATTATGATTATATCGCTGTCAGATACATCAGTAGGTGGGTGTCAGTTCAGTCACAGTGGCTGCTGCCGTTCATGCAAAACGATGCTGTTCCCTTTGGATTTACACCCATGGTCTGCCTCTTACTGCCCTCTTTTCTAACTCAAGTGGAGCCCTTGAGTAATAATTTACACAGTTGATAAGATGTTACAATTTCACGCACAAATCTTGTTCATAGGTCCTTCCATTTTCATCAGAGAATTGGCTAACAATACAAAAAAGGCACTGTTTTCCTTAGCCGAATGTCTGGGCTGCAGTGTCAACCATCATTTCAGCAGGTAAGCGCACCTTTTGAGAGGATGACATTATCGACACGGAGGTTGAGGAAGCTGTGTAATGGCTTCCTAAAAAAAGATGCGGCGCAGCGGCTTAATAATTCATTGCTTTCCACAGGGAAATCTATCCTATAATATTTGGTCTGCGCCATTAAATAATTCAGCCATCCATCTATAAATTGTTTGTTCAGTCTGTGACCTTTTCATGGGATTAAGGAAGCACAATAAAAAATTCTTGGCATAACGAATGTTACAATTATGAGGCAGGATTGGATCACTTGTCGCAGCCTCGTGTCGGTTGCTAAGTGACAGCAGGAACTTTTCCGCCCACTGTGTTTGCTGTTAAAGCGACTGAGCGGACGAAAACAATCGCACTATGTCACCACGGTGTCTCGCCGAGGATAAGCCCTGTTGGTGAAGTCCTGGACGGCGTGTCAATAACTTGGTGTTCACTAGACAGGTCCATATGCTCCTCGGATTGTTTCATCCCCGTGTGTAGTAATGAAACCGATGGCATTCGTGTGCGTGTGTGAAGTCCTTGACGGCTGATGAGAATGACGAAGATAAAAGGTGGATTTTGTCACGCATTAGTTGTGATTTTGAAATCCTTTCCCACATTGTCGTAGATTAATTTAAGTGTAACGGCAGCGTTTTAGGATTTCTGAGTGTGTGGGATTAGCGTTCTCGATGAGCGTGCCAGATACAATGGGAAGGTGGCCCAACGAACAGCTCGGCTTCTCAGCAGCCATCACCTCCCCATCGACTTTCCACCTGGTCTTTAAGCACCTAGCTGGCCACAGACATGTCGCCACCGTTCGCTCTCTTCCCCCCTCCCACTTTTCTTTCAGCCTCCTCCTTTCTTCGTCTTCTCTCTTTCATACCTCCCATCCCTCTCTCCTACTCTCTGTCCCATGTCCCTGGCTGCCCTTTCTTTCCCTCTGTCCCCCGCCTCCATCCTATAGCAGAGTATCTAATGAAGAGCCCCATTTAGCCGATGACTTTGGTTCAGTCAGTGCTCTGTAGCGGCGGTCGGCCTCAGCTGCTCTGACTGGCTGTTGGAGCTCTGACATCACACGGGGGCCAGCTGTTGATTTGGCGCTGTCTCCAAGGCCGCCAGGCTTGATGGGTTGTGGCAGGTAGACTTGTGCTCGCACCCTCCTTCCTCTCCTCCCTCCCACTCTCTTTCTTTCTCTCTCGCTCTCGCTCTCTCTGACACCCACTCCCCCTTGCCGTCTGCCTTTTCACTCCACTCTCGCTATCTCCTACTCTCACTCTGAACGGCGAGTGTGCAGGAGGCTGCTGCCGAGGAGTGAGCTCGGAGGCAACTCCAGCCACCTCCAGCAATCTGTGCCTCCTGTACAATGGAAACTAAACAGAGTGACCAAAGGGATGGAAGGCAGAGCTCCCAGGCAGGTAGGTCCTGCAGTGTGACATCTCTGACTTTCAAGGTTTCTGCTGTCCTTCTTTTGCCCGTGTCACTGAAACCGATGATTTTCTGTAGTTATTGAACTTGTCTTGTGGAGAAAACCTCTGCAAGTTTCTTCCAGCGTCATCTTGACTGACTGGGTCTGTAAGCCTGCTGCCTGGTTTAACTAAGCGCAACACGAGATTTGCTAAGCTGTCAGCACCGTGTGTCTCAGCGTGGCGAGCCAGAGCTCCCGAGCTCATCTCCAGCTCCCAGAGCTGCCTGTGCTTTTCACTGCGAGGATAATTAAGCAAGATCAGCCAATAAGAGGCTTTGCTTTGCATTGTTCTCCTGCCGAGTTCTGAATCCCATGTTTGTTCTGCAGGTGTTCCCTGCAAATGGACTTTTAATGATTCTGGCAGACTTCGGGAGGCTGCTCAGCCCTCCTTCATAGTCGCTTTAATCTGCAGTACTTGCATGTAAGTTTTCTGTCGGCATTGTTCTGCCTCTAATTGCCTAGATTGATATTCCCAGGAAGCTCTCCAGTGGGATGGGTAATGGATTACCTCCATGCTCTGCTGTGGATTTAATTTATTAATGCTGGCTGGCGGTGCCTTTACGGTGTCTGATGTGACCTGGAGGCTGAGCAAGCAGCACAATTAGAGGCTGGTCTGTGCCTGTTTATGTTATATCACTTCATTTTCCAGGAGCGAATCCTGGCAGCTCCTGAAACTCTCGCCACTTCCTGAAGCCAGAGTGAGCCGAGTATGAAAGCGCTACCGTTTCATTGGCTGCTCGCTAATGCTGTTTTTTTGCGGTCCAATTATGTCGCTCCCTTGTCTGTGTCCCGCCGCCCCCCTTTTTCACAATTAGCAGAAATGGCAGCAAAATGGGAGATTAGTTACTCAGTTAAGCAAAACAATGAAATCAATTTTATTGCGTTGCCTCAAATGCAAACCAACATCACACACCTAATTAGCTGTTAATTTGATGCTTGAGATTTATTATTCAAGATGCTGCTGCCTTCACTTTTTGAGTAAATAATCAATTGCCTTCTTGTTGCCACTGTGAAAATGTTAAAATATGATTAATCGTGTGAATTGGTGGCGTTAGCTTTCATTATCTGTGACACATTGCCCCTGTAATACCGTTGAGATGAGCATTCTTTGTATATATTTAAGCGGTAATCCAGTGGCCAGTGTCCTTGCAACAGGCAAATTTGCAAACATATCTTCTTTTTTTTTTTTTTTTTAAGCTTCGAAATGGTGCCTGTTTAGTCACCCATTTTTGAACATACGCAGGTTGCGCTTGCTTGAAAATGTACACTCTATATCCACTCAGGGCTTAGAAAGAGGGCGCATATAAAGGACCCCTCTGATGCTCTATTTGACTCCTCATCTGCCGCAAACAGCAAAGCCAGTGGCTAGAAAAGAACGCAAGGTGAGCGATTGAGGGTCCTTCACCTCTTAGTGTGCTGGTTATCGCGCAGACAAGAGCCCTGCTCCCTGCAAAATCGAGCAGAGCGGAGGTGTGTGTGGGGAAAGGTCAGCAGCATGGAGAGGTTGGGTTGTGTGTTTGTCAGTAAGTAAGTATAATGGAGTGCGCTTGTGTCATCAGCAGCAGGCTCTCGTGTGCTCTGAAGTGAAAGGAAATGTCTCCATTTGTGGGCCATTGAATGTAATTGTTGATGAGCGACATGTCAAGTGTTTGATGTATGATTTCCTCGGCGAGGCTAGATCCCACCAGTTTGTCCCCCACCGGCAGCCTTGCAAGAATACATTTCACCAAGAAATCTGTTGTAATTGTATGAAATCGCGGTGTCGTCTCTTCCCCCAACCTCGCCTATTTAGATGCGGTCCAGTTGCCGGTTGTTCTCAATTGTAATTTTAAACAGAACATCTTTGCAGCAACAGTAATGCGAGTGAACCCCTTCCTGTCTGCTTTGTGAAGTCCTGAAGGACGGGCTGCAGCTCACTGTGGGAGTGTGTTTATTTTGATGTCCTTAATTGATGTGTTTAAGTCTGGTGTCATGGCTGCTGTGTGCTCAGAAGCTCTGCTCACAATACCTGGAGTGCCGACGTTCAGACACGCCTTAGTAAAATGTGACTGATAGCTGCAGGGGTGGGGTATCTTGTGGCCTGATTTCAAATCTGGCCAAGTCAATGCAGTAATTCTGCAGGGTGATATTTCTTTAGTAAACAATATAGATCCGGAACATCCTTACACTTGCTCCTTGTGACGTTAATATGCCTTTTATAAATTGATCCTGCATCCCTCTGCTTGCCAAGGACGTCAAGTCAACTGCTGCAGGTGAATGCGGATGTCAATTATCAGGCTTGAGGCATCGACTTTCACTTAATTGCAATCTTTATGAGGTCAAGAAGGTCCAGTCTTAAAGATAGGGCCGACATCGTTTCAGTCCACGGTAGAGTCCTTAGGAACAGATTTCCTGAGTGAACGGAGATCCCACTTAACCTTTTTGGATTTGCATGGGGGGGGTCACAGTGAGACCAAGTTGCAAGCAGCAGCCATGTCTTGGCACAGACGGGTGCCAGAGTTGGCGCAGTGCCTCGCCCGCTCACTGAGACAGAGATTAGAGAAGAAAGCAAGAGATGCAGCGAGATGAGGAGAGAATGTTGAGCGTCTACTTATCCAACGCTCATCAGACTCATTACGCTGCTCTTAGCGGTTACTCTTCGATTGTGTGGTGGTAATGTTGTTAAGTGTTTCATTCAATTTAGTGATAATTGTCAGAACATTGCAGAGTTTCCAAAAAACTTCTCAATTCCGATTCCAGATTGCAGTTCAGAGGTTGGTCTGATATTTCCGGTGTCTGCCCTTGCCTTGCCTTGCAATGTCATTGTGTGGTTTAGCCAGTAAGGAGTTTGCTCTGAGAAATAGTGGTCTCGTCGATTTGATATTTATGTGTCACCAAATGACAGAGGATTTTCAGCTGAGAAACGCTATCTTTTCTCAATGCTCCCTGAATTCCTAATGCTGGGTTTTTACGACATTGGTGCTTTCTTCTGTTCCCGCCACGGCGCTCCCATCTCTGCGCTCATCCATTATTTATGCAACACACACTCTCGCCACACTTTCTCTTCCACAAAATCCCAGATATTCCAAAGTCGCTGACACAACGAACGCTGTCAGTCACAATGACCCCAGTGACGCTGCCGCCCCTCACCCTTGACCTCGCTCAACCTCACGCCAGTGCGCTAACCCTGTGCCTCTCTGTCCGCAGAAGGTCATGAGGATGTCAGAGGCCCTGGTTGCTGGTCAGAGCAGCTGAAGCCAACATGGACAGAGAAGTGTCGGATGGCATCACTAGGCTCAGATTCATCGACCTCACTGGCCACATCCTACTTCAGCTCAACCATCGCTGGCTACGCACCAAGTAGGTCTCCTCTCTGTTGTCGTCTCTTCAATTATTCAGTGATTGTGTTAAATACAAGTGCAGTGATGACGAGTTAACAGTTTACTCAATTGTCAAAAAACCTACATTACCAGTACCAGAATAGCATCAACATGGCCCTCAAAAACGTATTCCTCGTTCTGCTGAAACTTGCCCCTGTACACAAAGGTCTGCCCTTTAAATCCTATTGATAGCTCATTAAATCACAAATGTATACCTAGAGTGAATTCACTGTAACTACAATGAGCAGCTTAGCCAGTGTGCTAGCGTCCTTGAAAGTATTAGTGCTTCCTTTTGAATCCTGCTTTTTTCATAATTTTGGTTATAGTTTTGTATTTTTTATGAGATGCTATCCCTTTGCTCTGTAATTGAATTTAACGTGATTTGGCTGTTCATTGTCATCTAGTACGCAAAAATATCCTACAATAAACCTGCCAAGACAGCTCAAGAAAATAAGGGATTTTTCACCCAGCTGAAGAAACTCACTACCAAAAAAGCCACAGGGGGAATCTTCTGTCTTATTACTGCCTACTATTATTCCCATATACCACTTATTCCCATCACTGTATATGTTGGGTCAAGAGGTATAAATAATACTGTAGACGTCTATTTGATTCTGTGGAATAAAATAGTACAGTGCTAAAAAGCGGGTGCCTTTTTCTCAGACCTCATCATCACATTTTAAGCTACATTTTGCAATAATTGGATAACCTTTAAGAGACAATAAGGAACCGACAGGAAGTACAAAAATACGAGACACAATCTGTTTATGCACAAGGAAGCATGTCTACAAATGTGGTGCAAATATGCTTTCACGCTGCACTCCATAATTTCTGTCTGATCGAGTACATCTTTATTGTGCAAATGCGCAGATTAGTGCCTCAAAAATTGAATCCCCTCCTGCTATCACAGCATAAAGATGAAAGTGAGCTACCTTCATTAGAGTAAGTGGAGCATCTGAAATATGACACTGCACTTTTGGGCCAGATTTTGTCTCGACACGGTAATGAATAGTGATGTCCACTTTCTGCTGCCTTTGGAGAACATTTTGCTTCCGTTTATTTTTTTCGTTAGATAAGAACCCACCAGGAGTGAAATATTAATTGATAGAACGTTGTTCAACCTTTTTCACGTATGCAGTATCGAGAAATTTTAAATAAATCAAAGCCTGCAGCCAAATTTAGTCAACCACTTGTCCCAAGATGAAACACGTAGGAAGAAATGAGTGATTCCGTTTGGGACAGAAAAGCTATCCGTCACCGGACTGCCTCTTGAATGTATCTGTCCGATACTGCAAATCTTTGAGAACTCGAGAGACTTCACTCATCAAAATGTCAGTGAGAGACGCTAAATATTCAGAAGCAGAGCGGCACTCTGGAGAATTAGCTGTTTTCCTTCCCTGAATGTAAAAATAATGTAAAGCAGTCGCCAGTGTTGCCTTTGTAAACACTGTGACAGGTCATTGAAATTCACCACAGACTCTCCAGCACCAAGCCGGGTTTTAGCTCACCTCTTCGCCCGACACACCATTGGGTTAGCAGCGCATTTGCCTGGTGGAGGAGCTCCAGAGCGCAGGAAGAGCTCACTAGAAGTCAATTACTCTGACATAGAGGAATTGGATGCCACTTTTTACATGCAGCAGAGTCAGAGATAAACAATCTCACTGCAGCTCTGGGATCAGATGGCAAAATGAGTTTGATCACTACTGGTCAGAAAGGTTGATGCTCCTGATGATGAATGAGGTGCAGAGGAAGGGACACTCTCTGCGCTCATGAGAATGAGTGAAATGAAAACACGCAGTCAAATTCTGGCTCCATTACATGATATTGTTTTTGCCTTTTTTCCGAAGAATAATGTCCTTATTTCCCTGATACAAAAGAGACATATAGATCTTGTGTCTAACCCTGAAATTTCAATTACACAGCTCATAATCATGAACGAATTGAACCCATTGGTCCACAAATCTAGGTTTTCTAACCTTTGTCTCGTGTGTGTTTCAGGATCTCTGTGTTTCCCAGTAACGTTTTGCAATGAGAATGTCCGACTGTGTTGACACTGAAACCATGAAAGTCTCTGAAGGTAGCAACACCTCGACCTCCCCTCAAGACAAACCCGTTGTGTGTCATGATGTGGACCAGAGCCAGAGCAGCAGAGATGAAGACAGCTGCGACACCAAGAGGGACACTCAGGTAATGATGACTGGCCCCTGTGCTCTGCTGTACAATCAAGTCACACTTGAGCTTCACTCTTTAAGATCAACTTTCACTCCTCTCTCGTGTCCTAACTGGGAAGTTTGAAAGTGTCAGCACTGACCATCCTTAAATGGAGTCGATGGCGCTTGGCGTCTGAGCAAACATTTTGACTTCTCCTTCCACATTCATCACTGACAACTCAGTTGCAGTAAACGTCAAGCAATAACTGCCCCAGGGATTGACTGTCACCTGCAGCATTCCCAGCGATTCCTCCCCGCTGCTTCAGCAGGCAAAATTATTCCTGACGAGCACAATGGGCCGTGACTGAAATAATAATGTGCGGCTCTAACTCTACCTTGCCACGGATTCAATGACAGCAGATAGAGTCCATGCAGTTGTGAAAACTATGAGTATCACGTGTCCACTCTGGGGAACAATTGCACTGGAAAGGCACTGGGGATCCAGACAGCTGAGATCACTCAAATAGTGCCAATTAATTAGGTCTCTGTGTCAGAGCTATTAATGGGCTCTGGGACAGGCTTTTTAATTTGGCTTTAAAAATAATTGCAGCCGACTGTTCTGGGGAAAAAATGCTCAGTTTCAGTAAAATACACCTGCATTGGAAATACAAATCTCCAGTTGTAATAGGTTGTCTCTGCTTCCTCTAAGTGAAGGATTCAGGGCAAACCTGCTAGGTTTTTATAAGAAGGAAGTGCTCGGGTCATGTGCATTACCTGTGATATGGACTCAGTGGGAGCAAGATAGGGAGCTGTGGCGAAAATGGAAATGAATCTCTGGTTTTCATTGTCAAGGGTAGTCAAGGAGAATGTATCATTTTGATCTAATGGGCATCTTTAAGTGGTCCCTTTGATTTCTGCCAGATGTTTAGGGTTTGTCAATTAATGCCTGATATCCAAAATGCTCTATACATCTATGGAATTGTCGGTATGTTCCTTTTGCCATTTTTGAAGAGAATAGGGTGAATTTAGATTATTTTACTGCAAACATCTCTTCTATTTAAATCACTTACTTCAATGAAGATACTTAGAACACGTTGCATTTTTTTTAAGCACTCGCATGTATTCTATAGGAATTGACAATACTCACTGTCACTCCAAATAGTGCTGGATATTGAAGTTGCACCTTTTACTCCGTCGGATTATTTCCTGTCTTCTTATAACAGAAGTCACTTTGACTTTTAGTTTGAATTTTTGGATGTCATTGGTAGAAGAGGGCAAACCTATATATGGGTCACAGAAAAGAAAAGCTCTGCGTTCATAGGTGGGGGTGTGAGCGCCGCACATTCCTCCAGAGGTGGGGGCTAACTGGATGACTTTGCCACCATCTGCCTGTAGCGCCGTGATCCGTCCTCTGCGCAGGACAGGTGTCTGGTGGCCGCCCTACTTCTGCTGACTTCAGCCCTTTCCCGCTCCCCCTTTCCCATTCCCTTATCTCCTGCCGGCATTGTTCATTCCCCACTGGCCTGCACCACTCAATTAGGTAGTGTAGCGTTGTGCTCCCAGTCCCAGCCCACCTCCCCTTTTGCCTCCCCCCCGAAACAACCATATTACCTGATATAGCAAAGGAGCAGTAGGTCGCAGGCATTGATGAGGAGCAAACACACACACACACGTTCATTTTTTTAAGGGGTCTTATTTAGCCCTCAAGCTCATTGAGGAAGGGGTGGAGTCGTCCTTTAGGTTTTTAGAGGACAGGTTGGAAGCATGGAGTGTGTGTGTGTGTGTGTGTGTGTGTCATTGTGTATGTTAGGTCTGGGAAATTCAAGGACTGGGCTCTGTTATAATTTGGACTGAAATGATCCATGCCAGGGCTCCACCCTTCTCCACCTTGGCATGTCTATGTCTGCTACTGTGAGACCTTCTGTGTTATTGGACACACACACACACACGGTCACTCGAGTGTAACGTGCAGAGGCACCGAGCTGTCTCACTCGCTGCTGGTCTGCCGCCGCTCTGCAGCTCATGTTTTGTGCCGGGTTCTGACTGACACAGACTGCTAAATGTACAACGCACAAGGCCATTATTTGCTGGTGTTTTTTCATTATTTTTAGGTCATGTTGTGTTTTGTTGATTTGTTGTGTCTGTTGTACTGATGCCAGTCAGTTTTGATTTAAACATTTTTTCAGTTGTAGTTTTGCCCAAATATTAATTCATTTTTTATTTGAATTATTTTATTCAATTATCTCTGACGGACAGCCTGCAAAGTCCTTCAAGGTATGGCTGGGATCGTCCTGCATGCTCAGGCAGGGTGCTGGGTGTCTCGTGCACTTGACTCGTTTGCCTGGACTGAACTCTTCATCTGTGTTTCTTAACATACGGTTAACAATACAAAAGTCACTCCCCAGCATACAATCATTTGCCCTGCATCGCTGTCCTGCACAAATAACATTGGATGGCATGTTCCATTCTAATTCTAAGGCTTGAGCCAATAACCAACAAATTGAATGTTTCCAAGTCTAAGTACGTCTAACAACGTCATTTTGTTGACCGCCTGTGTCTGACCGATGCGGCTCTGCCTGAAAACCAGCTGCATCTCATGAATATGCATGTCAATTCGACTTCGATCAAATACAAATATGCAGTGACTGAATTTGTTTCCCTGGATGCAACATGGATTATTAAAACGCATGGTTGTGTCTCAGAATGTCAGTGTCATGCAGTTGTCATGTTAAAGTCTGATGATGAGACACGACTAAGTTTCTACTCACTGGAATTCCTCTGCTTTCAGTGGATGATCTTAATTCATTTCTTCATTCTGATCTTCAGAGGTTTTACAGATTGCCTTAGTGAATTTGAAGTATATTTTCCAAGAGGCGCTTAACAAATTAGAGCTAAAATTGTGTTTTTCTCCTCATATCTCTTTCAGAAGTGTTCACTTTAATATTTTAAGCTAATATATTCAGTGCATGTTATTTTAAACATTAGCATGATGTTGTTATATTTTACTTCCCCTGTGTATTGCACTAGATTAAATAAAATGCTTGTAAGACATTGGTAAATACAAAATGAAGGCACTTACTACAGGTTATCGTCTCAACCTTTCTGCCTTAGACACAGCTGCTCTGCCTTCATTCAGGCTCTGATATTTGTATTGCCGTGATGAAACAAAAGCAGTGCGTAAGTGTGTGCATGGTTTTAACATTGCCCACCTCCCTGCATCCCTCAGCCCAATGCCAGACTAAAGCTGGTGCGCAGCCTGGCAGTGTGTGAAGAGTCCTTTCCTTTCCCTATTCCTGAGCCTTCCGCAGCACCACAGGTAAACTCCTCCCGGAGTGTGTTCACATGCTTCATCTCACCTCATCAGTCCGACTTAGCTGCAGCTCAGACTGCGCAGCACATTTTATTGCCTTAAGCTACAGGCACACAAGCGCGCATTAGCTTCGGTGCTGACCGGGGATAAGTTCTTCATTTCGGCTCATTAAGGTCGAGACAGACGCTGTGCATTGCTTGATTAGCAGCCTTCGCTGGACAGCTTCGATTTAATACTTCACCAAGTCCGTTCGATGAAAACCTCCCATCGTCGAAGCACAACTCGAGCGGTAAAGCATCCACTGTTTGCTCAGTCAACTCTCCAGCTTGTCTGTGAACAAATACCTTGGACCATTACATGCCACTCTGCAGGCCTGCCGGCCCCTTTTCGGCACACATGCACAGGTGCGTTTCCACCCAGTCAGCACCGAGCCCCTGTAGCCAGAGGGCACTGCTATTCCCACTACAGTCTCTCATCATCCGCACTCACACAACGTCCTGTATTACCGCCATCAATCATGTCGAGGAAATTACAATTTCCACACGTCAGCTGCAGAGAGCTGTGGAGCGCTCTAATTGAATACTCCTGATATTTCCCCCGCTTCTCTTATTGGGCCCGCAGCCCCAGACAAAAACTTAAAGGGGTGAGGTGCAACGATAACAAGTGAAGGGAGACTGAGGACCCTGGAAAGCCTTTGTTTCCGCTCCACTATCTTGTGCTCTTGCAAACAATAGATAGCTGCGACGACAAATTCGATGACTGCTTTTTGCTCTGACCTTATTGTTCCCAGACTTGTTTTGCACCGTGAGCTGAACTGTTGGCATTCAGTGTTGCACAGAAAAAAAAGATAACATTTGATTAATCTATCGCTCTTTCATCCTTTTGGAAATGTGGCGATGCAAGCGCCGCTGCATGTCATGGATGCTGTATAGAAATTCAATCTTTGAATGAAAATGGAATAAATTACTGGGATTGAACAGGAACCGAAATGTCTTTTTCTTTTTTCTTTTTTTTTTTTTATTAAAAACGTGTCAGTCACGATTCATTGGAGGGTAAAATTTGTTATGTGACACAACAATCAACTAATGGTACCAATCGATACAGAGTCGAGGAGCAACAGTCCACTGAGTGGGCTTTTTGTCTGGTTTTGTTTTCCAACAATCAAATTGTTGCCCTCTGAGTTTTGTTTTTTTTTTTTGGTGTCATGTCAGATGATATTTTCCTCAACGGCCACTCTAGAAACAATAATTTGCTGAAACTTACAGTAAATCCAGATGAGTGGGTTCATGCACGTCATTGCTCAAGTCGACGGTGCATCTGTTATTTCAACGTAGTTCCACAAGATTAAATTTTTATTTTCCATGTTCATGTGTTGTATGACTTTGTTTGGGAATGTTTCAGTCGAAACCCACAGTGCATTTTATTCTTGGAAAAATGTGTTTTTATATCTAGGCTTACAATTGCATTCATTTTCATCAACTTTTGGAGGCTCAATTGTGCTCAGTGTGACATGACTATCGATGGATCCGCAGGCTGTCCAATCCATCCTGGAAGAAGAAGAAAAAAAACATTGTGCGCCCGACTGTCAATTCAAATCAGCGGTTGACCGTCAAGCTCCTTTGTATACGTGCATGTCTTTCTTTGTTTTAGACTGACAGCACATTCATTACCCATTCACAGGACCATCATTTTCACGCCGTTTTCCCTTTATCTGGAGGTAAATGGGTGTCGAAAAACAAATGAGGCAGCTCGCAACAGCTGCACATCAACCACGCCGCTTCCGCGTGATGCCGAGGGTGGCATTAAGCCACAAACATCACCACTTCTTCTTGGTGCCAGAGAGACGCTTCAACTCGAGCACACATAAGCAGACAAGCACACACGTTTGCACAGAAGTCGTGATGCATTTTCACTCTCACCATCTCGCTCAAGCAATTAGTCAGTCAGAGCTCCCATTAGCATATTACATTTTTCACATATATTCGGTCGTCTTAAAGTGACACAGAGCGGAGACTCATTATCTTGCCTCGCAGCTGTTACCAGGATCAAACTCGTGACCTTTTTTAGGGGGATTTCGAGCTTCTATCAGCTACTTGGTCACCCTCTCCTCACATCTCATTTATTTATTTTCTCTCCTTAAGATTCCACAGCTCCCGCATGTTAAATCTCACAGTGTGTGATGAGTCCACTTCCCGTACACTGAAATTCCCCACACCTCCATTCAGCCTTTCTTTTCAGCGATGAAGGAGGTTGAAAGGAAGCGTGTTTGTGTCCGTGTCTGCGCAGTAATGAAAAGTAACCAAGGACATTTCAAGACCAAAACATCAATCTTTTAAAGTGAAAAATATCATGTCATAGTCAGTAAGCTAAATAAATATTATTGGTGTACAAAATGGTAGTATGAATGCTATTCAAATTTGTTCAAGGGCATATTTAATTGGTAGAATAGAATTTCTAATCCCACACAAACTCTGGAAGTTGGAGTGAGAATCATGGAGAGCACGCGTTTACAGATCTTCACATATTTACAGATCGTCTTAGTCAGACTCACCTGTATCCACTCATGCAATGTAATTTTGAGAAGTATTTTTAGTGGCTGAAATTTTAAGAGCTGACTCTAGCAAAGCCAGTACAATGCTTCTTCCAGTCGCACCACATGCTCAAAAATATGTTGTTTGGAGCTCTTGAGTTAGATTTAAAAAAAAAAAAAACTTAAATAATTAAATATAATAATTAAATAATTTAACATATATTTATCTAAATCGAGTGATACCACCTATTTTTTACCGTCCTGAATGGGGTTTACACATTTTATATTTTTTATCATGATAAGACGGGCATGCTGCAAAATTTGCCCTAGATTTACCAGCAGATGTTTGGGGTGGAAATGTTTGCAGTCAGCAGTTTTTGCTTAACCACAGGAAGGAGAGGTTCTATTGAAAAATAACTGGGCTATAAAGTGTTAGTTTTCTTTTTTTAACACGTAAAAATGTACGACCCTGAGTGATCAAGTCAGTCTCTACATCTGCTTCCACCTCAAATTAAAATGTCGAAATGACCCATCTATATCTGCAAGTAAGGCCGGCTCCCAACAAAAACAGCTGTGTAGCCGTCAGTCATACTCAACATTGTGATGATGCTCTATCAAATTTCTCCATCCTTGCTCTGGTCCTCCAAGCAACTACATCTCTACTTGACTGCCAGAACGTCTTCAAACGTTTTCTCATCTTGTTCTTCAGTTATTCCACTATCCCAAATCCAATTGAGGTAGTCTTTTCTCACCCTCGCTCAGGCTGGCTGGAGGCATCGTATTAAGTCATGCTCTGTCAAAGCAGTCTCTTAGGCTGGCCACATTTATTTGTGTGTCCTTCATGCAGATTAGACCACCTGGATCATTTGTCATTGCTTAAGTCACGAATGCTGGCAAAAGGATTTTCAGTGTCTGCTAAGCTGCATCCAGCCTTATTCTGTTTGTTTTTCCTTCCACATAGGATGGATTGACTCTCCAGTCCCCTGAAGAGGAAGTACAAGCCACACAATATTCCGATGAGAAAGAGGAATGCTCCAACAAGCTGGACAAGCCTGAGAAAACAGCCAGGAAAATGCTCTCCAGAGGTGATGACTCATGCCTTAACACCATATACCTTTCTCTGTGCATATATTTTTGTTTAAGCAGAGGTGGGCAATTAAATTTCCCAAAGGGCTACATTATAAACTGTGGCAGTTTTGAGGGGCAATCATGCCTAAAGAAAGATGGCGATGACTACAAAACATGACAGACTAGGACAAAATGGACATCAAAAATGGAAGTGTGGAGTGTAAATATGGCATAAAACTTATACAAATATGTATTTAGCATTTGTATATGTATTTTATGTCAGTATAAATTATAATAAAACTGTGGACAAGACATTGAACATTGACAATTTATTTCAAAGTATACTTTCAATTTTCTTTCAAGTGTTTTGAGGAACACGAAAATGCACGCAAAAATGGCAAATGGAAAGAAAAAAGTCTTAAAATAAGAACATGTTGTAGTTGAACTACCAATTGTTTAATTGTACTCTGACCTCATGAGTCACGAAAAGTATACTTTCAATTTTCTTTCAAGTGTTTTGAGGAACACGAAAATGCACGCAAAAATGGCAAATGGAAAGAAAAAAGTCTTAAAATAAGAACATGTTGTAGTTGAACTACCAATTGTTTAATTGTACTCTGACCTCATGAGTCACGAAAATACAGGCAAAGGGCTGCATATGGCCCGAGGGCCGGACTTTGTCCAGGTCTATTTTAAAGTGTCTTTATATACAGTTTGCCTGAAGTAACTGACATCAAGAAAAAGCTTTAATCAAGCTTTCATAGATTTATTTCCATTAATAAATTACAGAAGATTTTTGACTGATCCAAATGACATGGATCAGGTGACATATTTCAGTGCACCACACTATACAATGTGACGTGTACGGATTCACTTTCACTTTCACTTTCACTTTGACCATTCTGCTGTCAAATGTAAAAATGAAGTGTGATTAATGAGTTATAAACCTCTAATACATTCTGTTTTCATAATCATGTTCCACCCCATAATAGTTGTGTACTGACCAGTCATAGGCCAGCGTATTTCACAGTAGTAATATTGCCATCAGAATTTGAGAGAAACCCCTTGATTGTGAGGGATGTACCTGCACCCTAACACTGGTTAAGTGTATGTATAAATACGCAACACGTACTGTTCCTCAGTCTAATGCAGGTACTTCACACAAAAACTGTCCTTTACTTGAAATTAAATTTGGAAATAGATTTCAAATTGCAGTTTGAATTGTTTTTGCATTTATCAAGTAATTTCCCGTCCAAGTTTTTTTTTCCCCCTTCAGTTACATAGCAACACCTGCGACCTCATTTATAAACATTGCTTGAAAGGTGGACGTCAGCTTCCGGCCCAAGTGAGCACAGGGAAAGTCGAATGATTGATGCCTCTCCAGTAGGCTCCACTGGTGATCACAGCAATTGGAGATCAATGGAACGAATCCTAATGCGTAAATGATACTCCACACAATGGATGTCGTTCAGTGAGATCGCTGCTTATAATAATTATATCCTTTCCTGTGTCAGGAGCGTAGCGCCCGCTCGCGCACGTCTTTCCGACGGCGTGTCCTCCACTTTGTCCAAAAGCTCTTTCCTGGCTTTAAATGATCTCTCATTATGGGCCGATAATTGGCGTGATTCAGTTAATTGCGAGGAGCTCAAGGTGTGAAGCAATTATACAGATTCCCACGGGCGAAAAAGGTGTCTGCTTCCCTCTGTGGAGCGACACCGCTGATGAGGCGAGGCCCAATTAAAGAAGCCAGACGTTCACCGAGGGGAACAATGCAGAGAACCCAGGACTCTCACCGAGGGGCCCCATTATTCTCTGTGATGGCGCACAAATGATTTATGCTCCCGCTGCTTTAAACTGAAGAATCGACTGTGCACGTGTGAACCTTTCTCCTTCTCTTAATTGTTAAAATGTGAATGACCGCTCTTCTCTCACAATTGACTTTAGAATCTTGACCAGTCGTTTGGTAATTCTATGACGGCTTCACTGTAAAATGATCTTTGAGATTTTCAATTGCCGTTTTCTGAAGTGAGACACAGAAAGACACATTGCTGAAGTGGATTGCTCCTCTACTTTGGGGTTTTTTAACATTTTTTTTTTTAAGTCGATGTGATCTTTCAGTGTTCAGTGCTCTGAAGCATCACTGTCTTTCCTCAGATTCCAGTCAGGACTACACAGATTCAACTGGCATCGACCTTCACGAGTTCTTGGTCAATACATTAAAGAGCAATCCGAGGTAAACTCATCTCCCATGTTTGTTTGAACCTCTCACATCAGTTATGACTCTGTGACAGTATGGCATATTGCTATTGGATTATGAATTAAGTTTAACTAGCTTCAGGTGCCACTGATCGACACAATTTCTTCTTTTCAATGGGAGGATGCCCCTAATGGAAAATTATAGAGGTGCTTGGAAATATGAGCTTATGTGCGCTTTAAAATGGCCGGTAAAGAATTTACATTCTTAGTTGCAGTTGGAAAAAGAAACAGGAAATTGCACCAGCTGCTGTAAATTTAACATCTACAAAGCATGTGAAGAGAAGAATCACTCATTTAAGCTTTGCCACGCAGGTTTGTGTATGTGCTCATGTGAGCCTGAGCAGTAGTGATGGGCTGATGAGGCTTCATGAAACAGTGTCCTTATTTTCAGAGGCCACCAGATGGCAGTCTGTGATCCAAAACCTTTGGATTTCAACAACTGTTTCATTGAAACCTCACATTGTTTTTAAACCAAAAGCACCAGCTGGTGGGCTCTGAAAATAAGGACACTGTTTCATGAAGCCTCATCAGCTCAGCTATGAGCAGGCTCTTCACAGACGTCGGGTGCAGTGTGTTGTACGGAGTGTTCCACAGCCTCACACCTTAGGATATCCTTGTGTATGTCTGGAATTTACTCGCATTACATTTGGTCACAAAGTGAGACCATTTGAAGTCAAAGCTGCTTGATTTCTGTACCTGTCAATTGAATAGCTTGCGAGTGGCCATCATTGAGTACTTTATCTTTTATATTGTCTTCTCTATGGTCTTAATGTTGACGTCGTACTTGATAAGCATTTATTACTTGTTTTTGTCTAGTTCATTGGTAAACTGGACAACTGTTTCAGAAGTAGCCATGTTGTTTCGTTGGTACTTAGTGATGTAATTGGAGGTAATCTCCTACTCCAAGTAAATTAGCACATCTCCTGTTGCGTTGCTGTCTGATGTTTCGGCTGAAATTGAATTTCTTGTTGTGTTCAGGGATCGAATCATGCTGCTCAAGCTGGAACAGGACATCTTGGATTTCATCAGCAATAACGAGTAAGACACGCTTTGGCTCCTAAAAGAGCGCGCACCAGTGGGTTGATGCAACCATTTCAAAGGCTCACCGTCCCACTGACACCTACTGCGGTGTTCGCTGTCATTTAAATCTTGCAAGCCTCCCTGTTTATGTAAATGATTTTCCCAGAATAATTTGGGAGACACAGAGCCCAGTGAAACAAGACAAAGACATTTCTTCACACTCTTAGATGGGCCATGCTTGATGACGCATAATTAAGTTGAACATCTGTTCAGGCTTCCAGCTGTGTCACTTGAGTCTCTGCTAGTTTAGAACATATTTGAGACGCACACCATCATTTCCACTGCAGTCTGTGGACTCTGCAGCTGCTGCTAGTCTTGACTTCCTGACGTCTTTTGGGGAGGGAAGCTTTAGATGTGTTTTTCAACTTTTATGCAGCAAACGCTACCCAATAATAAGGTCAAACTTTTCTTAGATGAAAGATATTTTCCATAGAAAATAAAATATTTGTACTGTAATGCATTTGCCGATTTTATCTGTAGAAGTGATCTATTCCATGTGGCCCTGAAGCCTCATCCAGACGGTCTGATGTGGGATATGAAGACAAACGGGTAGAGCAGCCTTGTATCCAAATATTCCCTGGGTTACAAAGACGATGCATCACAACCCACAATTCACTGCAATGTTGTTTTAACTTTGAACATTGTTTCCTGAAATACACTCCTGTCATTGAGCCCAAGTTGCTGTTCGTTTTTTATCGCTAGTTTTACTATGAAAGTCAGCTGTGACATGGTGTCCTTGTTTAATATTGTTGATGCTTATATGGTCATTGTGGTGCAGAACTGATCACAAAACATTTCTCCTCCTCTAGAAGCCAAAAGCGAAAGTTCCCTCCTATGACGTCCTATCACAGGATGCTGCTGCACCGCGTAGCTGCCTACTTTGGAATGGACCACAATGTGGACCTCAGTGGGAAGTCAGTAGTGATCAACAAAACCACCAACACGCGAATGTAAGCTCCTCTCTGGTTTGTTATGCCTCACAATGAAATCCACTGCAGTAGCTGCTGCAATTGTCCCCCATTCTGAGCTGTTCTACTCAAATGACTGTTTCTGTTCTGGCTCTTGATTAACATATGTTGCTGTCAGCGTCTGCTGAAAATTAAGCTTGTGTTGAAACTGATGCAAGTCCCCCCTCCACCACCAACAGACCTGACCAGAAATTCTCAGAGCACATCAAGGATGACAGGACGGACGATTTTCAGAAACGCTACATTCTCAAACGAGATAACTCCAGCTTTGATCGGGAAGACAGCACGGTACGTTTTTTTTTTTTTTTTTTTTTTTCTCGTCTTTTTTTCCCTCCACCAAGCTGTCGTTTTCATTTCTGACATGTTGGTAAGAGTGGGACAATCTGGCATCCCTGACATGGCTGCTAAAGAAGTGTGTGTGTGTGTGTCCTTGCCAGATTCGAATGCGTTTGAAAGCTGACAAGAGGAGCAAATCGATGGAGGAGAGGGAGGAGGAGTACCAGCGAGCCAGAGAAAGGATATTTGCACATGATGTGAGAGCCGTCGGTGTAGGCGGGGTGGGGGAAGGGGTCCCTGCTTCATAGATCACTCGTATTTTTATTCATGTGCAAATTACCTCAATGTGTTTTTGCCACCAATTATTCTGCTGGATTTATGAATTTATGGATGATTTAGTGTCACGTTTCCCTGAGAACTCTGATTTAGTGAGCTGGTCGGACCTGACAAATCGTATTTCGTAATCTATTTGCTAACAAGACAGGTAACATAATGAAAAGTATTCGTCAAAATACATGTTGTTAAAAACACTGTCCTTCAACAGTGTTTTTTTTTGTTGTTGTTTTATCATAGTGAGTTCCATATGCACATCTCCCCTTTGAAACTTTGTAATTATCCTTCATTAATCCACTGTTAATGGCATTGAATTGTGTCTTTGATGTAAAGCTCCTTTTTATTTTCTGTTGCAGAGCGAGCACTTCATACTGGAACGGAGGTAAGAGTACTTCTAATTAAGATGTAGTTTTGGCAGTAAAAAGACTAGCGCAGAAGACTGTCACTTAATTAGCCAAATAAGATTTACCTCTTCAGAAAGCTTTTTTTTTTTTAAATCTCTGTTGTAGTTCTGAAAGCAGCAATTAGCATCAGCTCTCACAATTCTCAAGACGGGGGAATGTCTCAATTTTCTGGCGACTGCTCACCAACACCTGTTCTCCTCTCAGCATGCAGCTTGAAGACACATGCACGAGCACCCAGCAGAGGCGCCTAATATTCAGGTGGGTCCACCTTCCCGGCCTCAGTGCCACCGCCCCACCAAACGTCTCAGTCCTGCCCTCAGACTGAACCGCAGGCACAGAAATCCTTCGACTCACCGTCTGCCTTAATCGGCTCGTTCTGAAGCAGGAGTGCTGATCTTAGGATTTGTTTTCGTTGCTGGAGAAAAGCTTCTGTTTAATAGGATTTCCGTCGCAGGCTGCGTCACGTACAGTGGCCCAGACTGGACAGGCTTTCCTAACGTATTTATTTTAAATGTCATCTTGAGTGGCTTAAACATTTTTGTTATTTTTTTTAACTGAAAGACTTTTTAAAATAATTCTTCAGTGTATAATGTTTTGGAATGGAATCATATGATTTTTTTTTTATTTTTTTAATCATTTAAATGTCTCCTTCAGGTCGCGATCAGGACGCTCCGGAGCGAGTTGGCAAAGTAGCTCCGAGACGGAAACGCTCACGAGGCACGGCGATCCTCGTCCCTGGAGTAGCACCGACAGCTCGGACAGCTCCAATCGGCTCGCCCCTCGACCCGCCATGACCAAGGCCAGTAGTTTCAGTGGGATCTCACCAGGACTGGTCAGAGGAGACAGCACAGCCAGCAGCAAGAGCACAGGGCGGCTTTCGAAAACAGGCAAGAGACCGTCGGCTTTCAAGACAACGTGGCACAGTTGTGGGAAAATATCAGTGTTCAAAGCGCTCTGCTCAAAGGTGTTTTAATACAAGTAACCGCATCGACTTGCTGTTTAAAACATTCAATATTATGCCGTCGACTGATTCTGTACTGATGGATTTTTGGAGCGCAAACGACATCCTGCTTTATCAGATTTCGCTGCTTCCCTGGGATTGATCTTCACTTGTGGTGGCTCAGCCAGTGGAGAAATTTCGCTGCATCTTCCTTTGAACAAAAATCTTTAATTGGATGTTCTGAGGCAATGAAATGTAGATTGAGGGAGCGAAATCTCCATGTATTTATAGTGGGTCCCCAACCATGATCCCTCGAGTTGCACGGAGGCCTGATCAGAACAAATGTCCTTTGTCCTGCTGCGGTCAATAAAGCCTGTAGTCCACCCAGGAGCCGGACAGCTGTCAGAAGTAATTACCGTACTGCCCTGGAGTGATGGAAGAGGCTCTTAAAAACTGTTTCAGCAGCAGTAAAATCTCACAGTGCAGAGGCGTTGCGTGTATCACAGAACCCGAACTGGAGCTTGCTGAAGTCGACTTCATTTAGGAGTATGGAGCAACACAAGTGGTGCATCACGTGCTGCTCTCGACTTGACTTTTGATTAGCAGGGGATATCTAAGCACCCTCAGGCAACACACTCAAGAGGGAGGTGGGGGTAGATGTGTTCAGATGCAAATTTGGAAAAGCACCACGTAGCATAAGTCTAGTTTTTTTATTATGTGTTGTGCATAGAGAATCATTACTCATCACTTTTTCATTGGCTTTTACTCATGTAGGCATTTACTCAAGGTGAACATTTCCAATTTTCCGTGTTTCTTTCCTGGATGGTTACAGGTCACTACTTCTCCTTTTTACACAGTTGAACTGACCCCCTGATTTGGACCTAGCAGGTGGAGGGGAATGTAGTGTAATGCAACCTCTCCATGCCGCGACAGGTCAAACATTATGTTTACTTTTCGTTTACATTCTGAGTCTTTCAGGATGGATGCCATAGTGATAGTGGTGCAAACTATTATTCCAAATCTCAGAATACTCATGTCTTGAGTTGATAACATCATAATACACATGAGACAATAAAGTGTGATGGGTTTTGAAATAAACTTGACATCTGAAACCTCTGTTTAGGAAATCCTTGGCCATTCTCTTTATTCCCATCTGTAGTTGGAGTCAGGGATTTTCCTCCTGCTGCTGCCCTCACTATTGCTGCCTCGCTCTCCATTTCCTCAACACAGCAGCTGCGCTGTCCTTTGCTACAACTGTTGTTTCTGCCCTTATGTTTGAGGAGGGTGAGTCAAGGAGACATGTTGTTCTGCTGACTTTCCCTCGTTCATTTTCAGTCATTTGAAAATGAATTAGAAAAAAATGCGCCTGAAGCACTCACCGATATGTTTATATACAGTTAATAATGACCCAACTTGATACTCAGATTAATTCTGTCATGTTAATTAACCTACTCAATTTGCAATGAAGAATATTTTCTATCATTTTCACCACATATCTGCCACCATATTTAAAAAATAAATGTATGTACCCAAAATGTGAGGTGCAGAGTAATAGAGACTTTTCTCTCACACTCATACATGACTGCACAAATACTGTGTGGAGGTCCTCCATACACTGCCCCAAACATTCAATATCCAATTGGAACCCAACCTTTATTCGTTGAACTAGATTGCCCCAATAGGCTTTGCCTCCTTTCATGCTTGCCATGCCTTATAATCTTGGGTGGACAAAGACCTTTCCTCCTACTCATGATCGCTGGTTGCAGGACGACCTGAGCTGCTTAGAATTAGAGAAAATTAGATATTCACTCCTGCAGTCCCTGGGGAAGTTTGGATCAAATGTGGGGAACATTCCTGAATGTTTTTTTTTTATTGCATCTTAGAAATAAACATGGCTGGGTAAGGTTTCATGTTATCTATTTGGACTGCAGACCGTCTGTGTGAGAAGGTGTGACTTACCTATATGTTCTTGGCAATGAGAGAAAGGATTGCTTTATTATATGTCAATTTTTTTTGTCTAGTCTTTTACATTGAATTTGTTTTTATATATGCAGTTGCTGAAACTAAATTCTTTGTCTATTCATTGATGTATTCAGTAGGGCTTTTTGTTGTACTGAAAAACAAATCTTCAATAAAAAAAGGTGGAGAAAAAAAAATCATCAATGTCATATTTTCTCTTTCTTTCAGGTTCAGAGTCCTGCAGTAGCGTTGGGTCTTCATCCAGCTCACTGTCACGTCCCCAACTGCAGCTCCCAGCTCCAGCCTCCTCCCGGCCCACCATTCCCAGCTCACCATTAATCTATCCCAGATCTGACTTGAGAAGCTCTGTGCATCAAGAGACAATCAAAAGTGTCGCTCCCCAGCCGACACCAGCTGTCGAAACTGCTAACTATTATCTCTTGTCTCTGGATGCCTCGGGGATACCACCTGGCAGTGTTCTGGTCAGCCCGCACACAGGTACGTGTTCCGCACCTGCTTTTTAAATCATTAAAATCACTCCAAATGTTTTAAAGAGCATTAATTTCTCAAAAGGCACTCATTTTTTCTTTAATCTGCTGAAATCAATCAAAGTAACTCCTTGTTTTTTTAATCAATATTCAGTGGAGGATCGGAGTGCGTGTCATATTCAGATGTTATCTTGGTAATAAAGATGCTTCCAGCAGATGGAGGGAATTTTTAATATTCGTTATCTTCAGTCTCTGGTTTGAAGCATAAATAAGTGTTGAAGCTGGATGTTTGTCATTCTGTGCCACTCGGAGCTAAATCCAGTCGTGCTGGCTAAGTTTAATCTGGCTGTGTTTCCTCTTGACAGGAAAGCCTTACATTCATCCCAATGGCACCACTATAATTTATAATCCTGCCAACGTGCGAAACCAACATCCTGGGAAAAGTGCCCCTCTGTCAGCCCCTTCCTCCAACCAGCAACAGCACCCGACTCACCTCCTCCCCCAGGTCAGTGGTGTTGGCCAGGCTTTGCTCCTCTCGCCCTGGTGTTTATGTGTATCTCCAAATATCGACGTTAGTGTTGGTTTTACTGAAAGCTTACAGTGAGACGTGGGCGGCTTTACCAAAGTGACCTTTGGATAAACCTTTTATCATTGCTTAGCAACAGTTTCCATGGACTGCAAGTCTTAGTAGTTCTGGTTCTCCTTCGTTTTTATTCACTGGAAACGTTATGATTTCGATGGAGCCAAGATGAATCTTGACTGTCGTGAGCAAGAAAAAGCAACCTACACATATTGTTCACTTCACTATGCTTACCAATAGAAATTAGTTTCATTTAGTCCACGAAACACGCCATTCTGTCAGAATATCTGGTCTGTTAAATGTGAGAGTTCAGTGCTCTGACATGTGGATGGAGAAGCTGCTTGTTTAGCACCGCTAAAAGGACAAGTGGGGTTTCCTCATTGCGCTGATCATAACGTGTGAGGAGTCAGCCATGTCTCGTGAAGCTCCCTTCATTATACTATTCCTATCTTCTTATCCTGTCCCTCTGTTCAACTTCTCTTCCTCTCCCTCTGCTGGTTTGTCCTCCTCAGCCTTCTTCTGACACCGCCTACAACTCAGCGGTCTCTTATCCTCTTCCTCCTTCTCAGTACCTGCCCGTCTGTCCTAACCAACAGTTCACTGTGGTATAGACCTCCTCAACCACACCATCCTCACTGCATCACCTGTCATTGTGGCTGCTCTCAATTTTTTTTGCAGTGAATTGTGTCAACTGTTGCCGCAGAATTAGATGTGAGGTTCAGCTTAACCCATGTTCTAGTCACTGCGTTATGAGTTGGGTAAACTGAGGTGGTCATTGATGTTTTATTGGGCAATTCATTCATTCATTTAGATGAATAAATTCTTAGTTCAGAGCCACCACTAAGTCTTTCATGTTTTATTTTGATTCATTCTTCTGTGTGCCACGTGTAGTGATTGTGCATTGAGTTAACCTCATTTTTGACCTGGTTTTAGTGGAAGACATCTCTACAACTAATTATGTCGGTGGAAGTTCTATGAATAATTAATTCGGCACCAGATGTTCACACTGAATAATCCATGACTGAAAACTACTGGTTTTCCAACAACATGTCAAAAATGACCTGAACTGGCAGCCAGCTCTATTATGGATAAATACTCTCCTTTTCACAGCCTACTTGCCTGACTCACGTTTAAAGTCGTCATTTGCCCCTGAAAACGTTCGATCCATTTCAACTGATTACAGCCATTTGACACAGCCATTGAGTCAAATAGCTGCAGTGATCAGTTTAAATCATATCTTCCATTTATGTCTGTCCACAGCCTGACACCTTGAGCAGCCAGTTTAGTCACATGACACTGGCCCAGCCGCCTCCCAGTGACAGTGGCGCGGCAGCTCCGGATGCTCGGCACTACCCCACCCTCTACCACCACCCATCTCCCATGGTGCTGCAGGGGACACCTCCACAGCAGGTCGCCGGTTACATGATGGCAGGCCCACCACCAGGAGCACACCAGGGGACGCTGCAGGGCCAGCCTGTCCCCCTGCCAAGCCCAGGTGGCAGCCATGCGTATCCAAGCAACACCCAGACCCCTACTGCGTATCCTGGGTCCTCCCTGAACCAGCCTCTGCTCCAACAACACGCTTATATTCAACAGCCAGTTCAGCATGTAAATTCACCCTCAAGTTTGTCAGGCTCTGGCAGGCAAACCTAATTTCTTACAGTGTTCTGCTATCGCCTCCCACAGTTGTCGACCTGTTACTGCTCTCCCGCTCAGCATCCTCACTGTGCCAACCAGCAGCCACAGCAACAGCAGCAGCAACCCTTCAGGCCCCCTGTCAATACACTGGCCTATAACTGCCATCAGAGCCAAAACCTGCCACAGCAACAAGGTACCTCTCTTGCATGTTTGATGAAGTACCCAGAGTCTAATTCAGCGTGTCAGCGTGCCGCACTGCACAATGATTATTACGCTTAAACCTTTGTCTCGTGACAATGTTCGAAATAAAAAAATATATATTAAAAGGCATTTTAATTATGGCTGTCAATAGATTACATTTTTTCATCTCATTTAATCGCACCGCAATTTGAATCTGTTTCAATGCAATTGAAAAGGTGTAATTCATGTTTAATTGCGATTGAACAAAATGAAAAATCTATTGACATCCCTAATTTTAATCAGATATTCTTGCGAGCTGCGATGACGTTGATCCTTTGTTGCTTTTCTTGTCACTTTGTTGCGTAACACATTTTCTGGTCAGGGCTTTGGTCATTACTATTGCCCATCCCCAGCAGGGAGCTGCCCCCCTGTAGCCCCAGAGAAGGACAAACATGTCTCCCTTTTCTCCCGTTTCTCAGTTTGTTTGCATGAGTTCCGATGTCCCTTCGGCAGTTGCCCCTTGATTGTTGTGTTTTTCCGTGACTTTCTCACTGCAGGAGTGTTAGATCGCTCACTTTTTCTCCCATACCACATTCACACACGTGCATATGTTGCTCTACCAGATGTAGCATTGTCTCTCTGTCTCACACGCATACACACACAGACACACTGTAAATGGATGCGGTACTGTTCTGTCATCTGGAGGTTGCAAATGCTGCTTCCCTGCTGGGGATCGGGGAATAGACAGCGGACAAATGACGCTGCCCTACAAAGGCAAAGGACAGCAATTATTTCTCCTGTAAAATATGACTTTGGTGTCTTGTTTCCCTTCAGTTGTTCCATTAATGTTAGAATAACGTGCACAAATAAGACCACAAAAGGGCTGTGCTAGAACATTTCTTCTCATTTGCATCAGTCATGGACACCGCAGGGCTTTAGTTCCCGGCACGTTTTGAATTGATTTTCCTTAAATTTCCAATCTCTTATCCAAACACTGCATTCATCCATACGAGGGAGAATGGAAAGCGTAAACAGCAGCTGCAGGAGGTGCATTTTATGCTTGATGGGTAAATATGTACATAATGGTATAATTAGAGCCCCTTCACAAGTCAATCGTGCTTTTCGTACCACACATTGTTTTTGTCAATCTTTTTGTTTTTTAGTGGTGATGCAAAAGCAGCACGCTAACATTTGTTCAATAATTAGTTAGAGCTAGTTGAAATCTAAGTCAACTTAAGTAAAGGTAACTTAATATGGTTTCAAACCTCACATGCTGAAGAGAAGATTCTAACATAACATAAATGTGTACTCAACAATGGAGACTACAGGACAGCAGGCTTGATTCTGACTTTCTATCTTTTTTTCTATCAAATATGATGGTATTTCTTTGTTGTGGCTCAAGTCGCATTCAAGTGATGCTACACTGAAGTTATGAAGAATCTTTGTTTCAGCCTCAAACTCAAGGCCCCGAGGCCGAATCTTGTCCACCAAGTCATTTTTGTGGCCGACAAGGCTTGACTTTGTTACTAATTCTCAAAGCTAGATTTATTTTGATGGGACAGAGATGTAGAATATCATAGTTTAAGTGTTATTTAACTTGTCTTAAGATTCCCTGTCTACTATAGACGAAAAAGACAAGGTTATGCTTGAAGATTTCAGCGAAAAGTCAATCGTCTGAATGAAGAAATACATGCTTAAAATGAGATGAATTATCTAACCCTTAAGTTTTCTATCTTGTTTAGAACCACATTTGCAGTGCAGAGTGGTAGTGAAGCTAAACGTCGCCTCTGAGAATACAAATGGTGACTTACGTTTGAAAAGTTGGCTGAAAACAATGAAGCATTTTAATTGCTGTTTTTGAAGAAACAGACTGAGGAAAAACAACTGGCCAGTCATGTGTTTTTACAAGATTTCTAAGGCTTTCTTTTGAGAGCGATTTCTTCATGCTAATCATTGAACAGTTGTGGTTAATATTGAGCACAATCACTGAACTTGAAACACTCCACGGATGGAGATCGAGAACGATCCTGAGTGGTGGGATACGGGGCCGGAACGCTGTCTGAGAGGCCTCTAAGAATCTCACAGTGAACCGGTCTCTTTTCCAGCCGCTTGCTGCTCACCTGTGGCCCGCAGATCATCACGGTGCCGGGGCAAAACAAACTTTTGCTTCCTCCTAACAAGGCGTCGCTTCACTTGAATCAGGTTGCTGTGGGGAAAGAAAAACGGGACCGTCCCTGGTGAGGACGACAGGCAGTTGGTCATTATCTGCAGAATCCCTCTGCTGCAACAGAATAAAATCAAGTGCATTAGATTTCATGCTTGGTTTGTGAGTGAAGGTGGGAGATGTAGGTGGATAAAAATAGCCCGCCCCTCGGTTCCTCCAGGAACACTCTCATTGTCTCGTACTTTTCTCCCGGCGCAGCGGTCTGTAAAGACACCTTCACAAAAGGACGTCCTCTCTTTGTCCCATCCTGCATGTGTGTGTCATGAGGGAGGGTATTTTTTTTTTTTTTTTTTGAATGTCTTTTGTCACCTTGACATTTACGTGTCCCTTCCACCCTCCCTCTACCAACTGGCGCCGCCATTTTCTGCTGTGGGATAATAAATGGACTGTTAGTTTTCACTTCTTTCCTCTCCATGTGTTTTTAACAAGTATATTAGAAGCCATGGCAGCAGCCCCTTTGTACACTTTTTGCTCCCCTGAAGGTCTTAAGGGGTGGGGAAGGTTGTCGAGCAAAGAAAACGCTTCGCCACTCTGGTTGGACTCTGAGGCCTCCAGAGGATAAATCAAATATATTGACTTTCTCATTTAGCCCGAGTGCTTCAGACCTGCTTGTTTGTGAGGAATCACAGCAGCCATTTTTCTGCGTTCGAGCTGCGTCCAACCAGATATTAGCTCCATTATTCTGTTGGTTACTAGCAGATTCATCTTTTTATTGATTGAATTTTGTTGTTTAAGAAAACATTAATGAAGCTAATGGCCGGAATATACTGTAGGTTTTGTGCCGGACTGCGAAATCCAAGTTAAGGTGTGGGTTTGCTGAGGTGAGCACCAGTGGTGGTACTTTTAAATAATAAACAAACCACATGTACCACGAAGCATTGCAACCTAGATACCAGGCAAACTTGGCAACATGTCTCACTTGAAATGCGTCTCACCATCAGCCAAAAGGAAGCTACGGAACCAATAAAGAGTCCAAAGTTGTCCAAATTTAATGCGACCTGGTCATCACACACGGGGCATGAAACTTTTTTTTTTTTTCCCTGCAGAATGATGCTCAAAGACTTCACTCACGTTTGTGCTCAGTGGCGGCGACGTTTTAAGCTCCTCACCTTGTGTGTGTGTGTAATTGCCGCTCTATCTGCCTCTTTAACCACTCTGTCTTGTCTCTTTCATTACATCTCAGTGCACCAGGCGATGATGCAGAGCCCAGCGTCCGGCTACCAGACCATCGTGGGCATGCAGCCAACCCCTAACCTCACTCTCACTGGCAACCAGCAAAGCAATATGGGCAACCAGATGCAGGGCATGATGGTCCAGTACTCTCCAATGCAATCTTATCAGGTAGGTGAAGACTTGTTGGCCCATTAGCCGACTTCAAATTAAAAAAAGACAATATAATGAATTATACTGCTGATGACCTTGTTGGAGTTTAGTTCCAAATTCTTCCAAACTAAATGAATTTTTGGTGGGGAAAAAAAGGGATATTCAGTTATGGTAGTAAAGAAGATTCCTGCTTTCCTCTGTGCTCTGTAGCAGGTGTCAGTGCCACAGCAGACGTACCAGCAGCCTGTGTTTATGTCCTGCCAGCCGGGACAGGGGCCAGTTGCTGTGGCTGGTGTGCAGCCCTGCTACAGCCTCCTCCCCTCGAATCAGCACACCACCATGAGGTACATGCATGATGACGATCAGATTGATCACTATAGTTAGTCAGCAAATAGAATGTTTGTCATCAGTCCAGTTTGTCAGTCTAACTAACAGGACTGTAGAAATGGTGATTGTAATTGTTGATCAGCTCGTATTCCATTGAGGAAAGTGATGCTGTATTCGAGGTGGGACTCAATTAAAAAAAAATCAACTTCATTAAAGTCTTAATATTTACCGAATGGTGCCTTATCGCAAGTTTTTTTAACTTCAATTTTCTTTCATTTGGTCACCTTCATCATTGATATGTTGGTGATGACGATATGATGGTCGTGTTCCCAGTGTCCCTGGGAACACTGGTTTGCACTTGATTCATCTATATTAGTGTCCATATTTTTTTTCCAGTGATTATTTAATCATCACTCCCGCATTCAAGTCCCAGCCCTTGCAACTGTACAAGCATCAGAAGCAAAATCTTTTGTTTGAGCAACCCACATTGAATGTTTTTGTTAATGTTGGATATAAAGTGTGAAACTTTATTCTCCAAGTGTTTTAACACAACTGTCAATGACTTATTCAATCTTCATTCATAATGACTCGCGCCATCCGTTGAAGTTTCCTCCATCAGGTTCGGAAAGCCGCGCGGCAGGATCACACACGTGCTTTGTCCTAGAAACCCATTTGCTGGGTCTCTCCTCAAGGTGTCTCTTATTTATAGCGCTCATGGGCGTGTGAGCGAATCCCAGCTGCATCCCAGAGTCAAGGTCGCGCTTCTGTTCACCAAGTGAAAGAAACCATGTTATTTCTACATTCTGCAATTCCTTCAGTGGATCGGGTCTGAGAAGTTCACAAGTCCTTGTCTTCCATGAGAGGACCTTGTGCAGGGCGCTGTTCTTGTCTGTTTCAGCTGCTCGAACAAGTGCACAAGCAATCAAAAGGTGTCATTTGTTTCAACTTCAGTGGGTCTAGTGGGTCTACATCCTCTGAAACAACCGGAATCGCTGCGTGCAGAGTGCTGTTACGCACTCATCAGCTGCCAAAGAACAATGCATATATGCACACGCACACATGCGCGCGTGCTGCTGGAGGTTGTGTTCTCATTGTCCCACTTGTGAAACAAGGCTGCTTTTGTAGGGCAGTCTGTGTGGAAATGATTTATGTGCCAGCGTTGGACAGGCTCGCGAGGCTCCCCCATGTACCGAGTGTCCACCTGCAGCCTGCTTTTCACCAGCTGCACACAAGTCCCAGCGGGCCAAGACGGAGTAGTTGCCGAGATAGTTCACTTGCAGTTTGAGATTTTAGTCTCCTGCCGCTGTGTGTTTGGATCGGGTTACAGCTTATTAAGAGAACTATTATCAAGTGTTTTCTTTTGTTTATATGCCACCTCTAGATTATAGTATGTCAAGACACAAACCGACCCACTCCTCGTGAATTTAGATCTAATGCAATGTTTTAAAAAGGACTCTTCACAATGTCTTATAGGTGCCTTAGTCCTGAACCTGCTCAAAGAAAAAATGTCTCCTGGTGAAAAGCAAACACGTCAATGTTTGCCTTGCATGATGGATGATGATTGAAAGGACACCACAGTGATGCAGACGACGTTTGATTTACAACGCGTGTCTGTTTTTGCAGTTCTACTGTGAGTTTCCTGCCTGCCCAAGTGATGGATCAGCTTCAGTTCCCTCAGAACTCATCCCCCTGCGTCTCCCAGCAGCACCCAGGTCACCAGTATGCAGGTACACCCCTCCTAAATCATAGACAGACAGACACACACACACACACACACACACACACACACACACACACACACACACACACACACACACACACAAAGACCCTCACTGATCTGCATTCAGATCACGCCGCAAAGGCACAATCTTCGCTTTTCACTCTGACATCAGTAGCCCTCGAGACTCTCCGTCGCCGCCAGCACTCCGTTTCCTGCAGATCTCGGTGTCAATAACGGCCGTATGTCTTCCTTCATTGCGCAGACCTGAGCTTCATAATGAAATAATCTTCCCCGGGTTTACTTTGCCGTTGTTTGTGTGCCAGGCTGGTGATTAGATTTCCACGGCGGATTTTCAAAATGAAAAAGAGCGGCGCCGGGTGATGATGGCTCCCCGGCGTTTAAATGAAGGGAAATTACGGTGGACGTGGTTTAAAGTAGTTCTCCGGATGACTGAGGTGTCCAAGGCTCAAGTGAAAATTTGAGTAATTAGTACTTTAATTCTGCAGCGTTAGATGAGAGTAGAACTCATGGTGTGGTCCCTCCAATGATTATGTCTCGTGTGTTTCATCACGCTACTCTTCACTTTTAAACGTTGTTCATTTTAACACATTGAAATATAATTGCTCAAATACTTTTTTTTGCATTTTGTATATTACACTTCAAATAAAGAATAAAGGAATTCAACCCAAGAGATCCAATATTAGACACCAAAGAATACGATGTGCCACTGAAACTACCATCCATTGTCCGCTTGTCGAGCCAGCGGCCCGGGCCGCGCCGCCCGCTCATGAATGACCTTCTGTCCCGATTGTGTGATGATTGTACGAGGCGGCCGTGATCCCCGGCTCCTCACTAATGAGGTCACGTGAAGGTCACATGGCGGCCTCACCTGCAGTGTTGCCAGGCTACACTTTTAATTGGCCCCGAAATAATCCACGGATTACATGCAAATAACCGCTGTCCTTGCCTCTGTCATTAGCCCATAATTCGTAAATCAACAGCAGCGTCAGCTGTGTAAAGTTTCCTTCATCATCACCCACTTCATGTTGGCCGCATTAATATGGTGCTTTTATTTTATTTTTTTCTTGGATCCATTGTTCTCATGTGGCGAAAACTAATTAGCGTCATCGCAAAGGATTTGAAGAGAATGGACCATTATTACGCGTGTGTGTCTGTCTGTGTGTGTTTGTGTGTGTGTGTGCGTGCGTGTGTGTGTTTATTTATAATCAAGGCACTTAAAAGCTAATTGAAGAGCCGCTATCGGCGTGTGCTTTACACTGATGAGGTGTGTTTGAGAACAAAACTGCTGAAGAGGAGCTTTAAGGCAAAAGCACATTTGCTCCGGCACACACACACACACACACACACACTCACACACACACACACACACACACTCACACACACAGGTTGCTGTGCATAATGAAGGGATGAATAAACGTGGGTGTTTCTGAAATCTGCTTACTAGCCCCTTAAAATTGAGTCGCATCATTTCTTGGCGAGCTGATTTGCATACAGTTGCTGCGGCAACCACTCGAGCTGGTGATTGTGTGGGTCTGCGCAGGGTTGTTGCCCCCGGCACCCAGCAGCGGCATGGTGATGCTGCAGATGACGGCGCCCCCCTGCCAGCAGCCCCGAGCCCCTTCCCCCTGCCAGAGGAAACAGCCAAACAACAAAAACATGGTCCCCGAGCACCAGCGCGGCCGCCGGCCTGTTGAGTTCGGCCCACCTGCCGACAACATACAGGTACAAATCCTCCCCAACTGCATCCCCGGGTCCATGAATGCAACAACAAATTTGCTCTGTAAAAAAACACCCGGTCAAGCGCTCGTACAGGAGTGGTGCACTTCAAACTCTGTCTAAAATAGCGTGTCACAGCTAATTTGCTGCTGAGCTTCCTCACTGACTCGGACTCGTGACTCGTTCTCCATGTAAATATCTGTTGACCAATAGCCCTGGTACTTCCAAGCATTAGTTCTCAAGTTATTGATACCATCATTCAATCAAAGAAACATCCTAGAACAACAACTGGATTTTGAAAATCTGTCATCAGTGTAGGGACATCAATAATGGCTTCTTTGATGCCCACTGCACTCAAGAGGGCGCTGTTATGCTGGTTGTTCCCCCAAAACGTCTGCACTGTTAAGCAGCATAAGGTCAGCATGAATAAGCTGGTCATGGTACTCTGGCAGTTTTAATCAGCACCATGGCCTCAAGGTTTGCAATTCTTGTCGTGTGCTTGCTACATTTGACAAACACCGTCTGTGTCAAAATAGTTGAAATTTACGCTGGGAAGCAATTTGAAAGCCAATTAAGTTTGACTGCGTGTGTGTGTGTCCAACGCTGCCATGGGAATTGTCCCCCCGAGCTAAAGCAGGCCTCGCCACTTCTGCAGGACGGCTAAATGTCGAAGTAAATCATTTGTGCAGATGAAGTCGCGACCTGGAAATGAGGAGGAAATAGTCCTGACTATTGGAGTGCGATGGGACATTAGGGGGCTAATGTAGAAGAGACGCTACATTAAAGCATCAGCTTGAGCTTGTGGGAAAGAAACAAAATCAAGTTTTTGAATCAAAGTGTTTGTGTTTTTCTCGTTGTCTTCCTTCGCCGCACTTCCTGTGTGTTATGTGTAGAGCAGCCTGCCCTCATCCCCGGCGCTCACACCTTCGCCAGGCCAGCCAATCACTGTCAAGGGCCTCCAGTCAGGCCTCTCGTCCATCCCTGTCCTGGGCCACCACCCACAGCTTCCTACAGCTTTCTGCCACAGTGGACAAGGTCAGAGACGCTCGCCAGCACCCTGACATTTAATCCTTTACTAAGGTGCTTAGATGTACATTCCGGGCTGCACGATGGTCCACTGAAAGCTCTCATAACGTCTGTACTCGCTCGCAGAAGACTATTGATTTAAACAAGCACATCATGGTTGTTTTTAAGGTAGCTGGCAAGCCAAAGTTGGGTGTTGATATCAGAAACAAATAAAACACCAGTGGGTATTCTGTTTCGTGAGAGAATGCCAGGTGAGAAATGATCCAGTTTCACCTCATTTGTCCAGAGACAGAGGTGGATGACTTTAGATGACTTTAAACGTGAACAATTAGAATGTGTTGATGATCTGCTAACGTGAGGAGACATGGATTCCCTCACATTCTTCCTTTACACTATAGATCTATGTTGATGCGCTGACTCTCCCATCACTCACTGCAATGACTCCTCTTCCCACACACTCACAGCGAATGACGCCGCTCAAATGCGCAACATCCACTTGTTTTTTAGCCTGATGCCCCTCTAACTTGACCACACACCCTCACGACAGAATGATGGAGTGATCCTTTTTTCTTCTTGACACTAAAGACTGTGTGCGCTACAGAGCTAATTGCGAATGTGACGTCTCACTTCAAAACTTTGACACTTGTAGGCTAATGAAGTAGCTTTGTGGTTTAAAAGTTGGCTAAAGACTAGACGCAGAACCAAGTAAATGCTCTCCAAAATGTGAGGAGAGAAAGAATCACTGTTATGAAGCAGAGGCAAAGAATGGAAAAACAAAATGAGTATTACAGTGATAAAATAGAACCAGTTATTTGAACTAAAAAATGAATCATGATATATTTTTGGCATATTGCCCCCCTCCTTTCTGGAAACATTTTCCACAATTTGGCCGAGGTTCCATTGGTGCTGTGCCTCAGGACTTTTTTATAAAGGTTGAAAAACACTGTTTTTCTCACCATTTCCACTTTTTTTTCCAGAATCAGTTAGAATAAGTCAGATGCATGGCTGAGACACAGGGTGGTATTTATAGCTCCGGTTTTAACAGTAAATTATCTAGGGGTTAATTTTACAGGTGAAGTAGATGAAAAGGTGGTCATTAAAAATGAGAAATTAACTCATAAAACCATCCTTTTGGTCTTCAATATTCTGCCATTTTGTTGTGCTGATTCCACTTGTACTTGCAGGTGAAGCACACTTCTCTTTATTAGGCCAACCACTGCAGTACAAACCCTCCATCCGACCACCGCTCATGCAGCCTCCTCACATTGTGACCAAACACCAGGTCAGAAACCAGCCACACTCGACTTCATATGTTTGTAGCTGAGTTTATTACTGATAGACGCTGGCATGTCTCTCCACCAGGGTCCACTGGGTGTTTGGCGTCACGGAAGGAAGACTGGCCGAAGAGCTCCTGATCTCAGTGTAGGTGAAGCAGGTAAACGGTTGCCATTCGTATTGACATCTTCAGGTCTGTTGAAAGAAATATTCCTCATCCGTACTCGTGCATCTCTAACCTAATATCACATGCACGTGAAGGAGTGTTTTGTCCGTATATTTATTTTATTTTCTCTCTGAAGGAGCTGAATATTTCACAAAAGTAATGAGCAGCACGAGTCTGCGAGATGATGGGCTCTTATTGGTGCAGTAATGCAATAATAGCAGAGTAGGATTCACGACTGACCAGATCCAATTACTTGTAATCTATACATTTGTTTTTCTCTGTCACTGGAGGCCACGGCGTGACAAAATAGATGTTAGCGTTTTGCTATCAAGGTGCAAGTGGGAATATTGTTTGTGCATACGCCGTCAAGTCTTGATCAATCACTTGCAGCTGCTGCGCGCTCTATTTAGTTATATAAACTGGTGTTTTTATTGTGTCAAGATATGCTTGCTGCTCCTCGCAGCTGCTGAAAAAGGGCTGTAAGCAGAATAAATTACAAGCAGGGCAGAATTCACACCTGCCAGAGGAACCTGCAGACCCCTGCGGGATCTGTCCAAATGAAATGCGCTGATTATTTCAAACACGGCATCTGTTTTTGTGCACACATGATGTTTTTTTTTTTTCATCATATTCAGGTGCGCTTGTCAAGAATTCTCAGTCAGTGCAAATTGGAAAATCGGCTGTATTTTCGGGGGAGGAGGTTGAGAAGTGAAGCGCTGGCTGTCTTGTTTGCAAAGGCTTCTACTGTACACTGCAGCGTCTGACTCTCATGTCTGTCTGCAGCGAACGGCCCACTGTTGGAAGTGATGGCTCCTCCAGAGGGGATCAGCTGTCCAGACTCCCACCACCTCCTGCCAGACTTCAGAGGCAGATTGATCCAGGGGGTGCAGGACCCTCAGCCCTGGATGCACAACACAACCAGAGACGATCCCAGCGGAGGCTTGATCTTTGCCATGATACCCTCCAGACACATGACCCAAAACCTCCACCACAGCAGCCCCCAAACCTCCACAAAAACCAGAACTAGCTCCAGACAGAAGGGGGGGGCCCCTTAGCTTGGACAAGTCTAAGTCGCTATATTCCGGATCGGAGCGCACGTCCAGCCAATGTCCCGAACCAAACGTTGCAAGAGTGAATGCTCACAGGTTTGTTTGCTTTGTCTTGACCAAGGTGAAGACTGAGATGTTCTAAATATTTTTTTTATGTCTCAAACAATCCCTCAGCTGCTCGACTGAAGCCCTTAGTCCATTTTCAAAGTTGCTGGTACAATGTGAAAGTGTTCTGGGGTTCACCATCATCAGCCGACTGAACGTTTCACTGTGGCTCTTTTTAGTTTCCAAAACGACTGAGTGTGCACTGTCAACCCTGTTTCCTTGACGAAACCTTATGTATAAAGTTGAGCTGACATACCGAGTGATTGGAAATTGAACCTTTATAACAAGATCATTTCATCTCTCATCGATCAATACTTGATTAAGCTGTGTCTTACGTGACTCCAAGCAGGGCAGCAACACAACCCTCACAGCGTCTGTACAACATGAGCCGTCACTATGGTAAACACTGAATAATCCCTGTACGACCTTCACTTTTCTACATGGTGAATGTTGCATTTGCACTGAAGTGATGACAAAGATTTCATTTTATTTTTGTTGAGCCCCAACCCAAATCATCTTTGTTTGCACTCTGCCAGGCCACTTTTTCTTTTTATATTTAATTCCAATGTTAATATGCACAAGAGAAATGCAATCTAGTTTATCACATTTGTTTTGGAGGTGGGGTTTTGCGTTGCGTGAATTCTCAGAGGTGATTTATGTTTGTGTGGCCTTCACTCATTTCTTTTTTTTTTTTTTATTTTGATGATAATAAATGTTTGCACCAAATATGAGTATACCTCTTCATTACAGTGGTAAATATTTTCTCAAGCAAGTTCACACACTTATTGTGGTGTTCTAGTGTGACTCTCTTTGCTGCTTTTCTAAAACTAAAAAAAATACAAATTCCACGGCAACAACATTCAAAACACATGAAAATGCATGTTTCGATTTTTTTTTAAGGTATTTGTTCACATTATTTGTTTCATATTGTTCATTAACTCCGATTACATTTAAACGCACCACGCACGGTGCTTCATTACTGGGCCGGTCTTTCATTCAGTGTGTAGAAACAGCGCCACCAAGTGGCCTTAGTGGGCAACCAGACAGGTGGCATAAAAGCGGTCGCACCGGCTTCATATTTAACCCCAAAATTGAAGAAATGGATCCAAAACGCATCACTGGCTTAAATTCAAGTTGCGGACTTTGGTCACATACTGAATTAATTTTGTTAAGTAAGTTGTTGACTCCAGTCGAAACCACGCAGACGAGCGTTTGTTGAAGCTGATGTGCAGGTTCAATCCCCGGCAGGCGCGCGAGAATCCAACCATCGCAGCATACATAGACCTGGTGATGCTGTTCAATGCATGCGCGCGCTAATTAGTTCCCATGGGAACCATCTGCATTGTGCGCTTCATGACGATCGAAGCCAATTAGCATCACACAAACGTACGTGAGTTGTCACTGAAGAGCGTTTCTCCCTGATGGAGCTGCCGCGCCGCCGTCACGCGTCAGCGCCAGTCCGGTGGCTCGTGAGTTCTTCACCTATCGCTCGGTGACGAGGGCGACGAAGAAGCTGCCGCAGATGCTCGGGAGCCCTCCACACATGCTGAGCACGGAGCTTCCTGGGTGCTTCGGTAGGTGGCACATGTCAAAGGTGTTGCAGGTGAAAACTGTTCTCTGGTGTAGAGGGTTTTCACGACGCCTCAGAATAACGCGGGAGGCCGCCATGTTTGTTTACCTTCTGTTGTTGTTGTGGAACAGAACACCGGTGGAGTGAAGGAAAACTTTATAAACTCGGGTTATAAATTGCTCCGTATTGCGAATTACAATAGAGAATCAACTCGTCTTCAAATTTAACCAAGTTTAAAGTAGGGACATCCCACTTTTTCCTCTTCACTCTTAAATCCTTGTGGAAAAATACGTTGCTTTCGCAGCAGTTCTGCCTATGATTTGATTTGGTTATTTTTGGAAGCATATTTTTGGCTTGACCAATGTATTGTTTGGTCTGATTTGGCTTGTTAATCAGTTTGATATTATTATTATTATATTATAATATGATATTATTATATTGTGCTGAACGTCACAGCAGGAACCAAGGTAGCTTTTGGGGTTGCCAAAACCAAAAGAGTCAATGGTTTGGACCATCACCGTCAATGAAACACAACTCTTTTTTACATCCTTTTTGAGAGATCAAGTTATGGACCCAAAAATGACCCAATGGCACTCCTCATATCAGTATTTCCTTCCCCCCAACTGGCAGATCATTCCCCAAAATTAGTGTTTTGTTCCCTCGAACGAGTAGATAATTCCCTAAAATTAGTATTTCATTAATTCAAATTAGTACTTTGTTCTCTCAAATTAGTATTCCATGTGCACATTTTGCTTATTCCATTATCACTTTTTTGTGCCACATCAGGTCTGGGGATCCGCATCAAGTATGTCCCTGTGTTCTGTAAATGTTTTTAGCATTTGTTTTTAACTTGCATTGCATAGTATAGTATTGCATAGTATTGCAAGTACACTGCCTGGCCAAAAAAAAAGTCGCCTCCTGGATCTGAGGTTGCTGCAGTTGGTCAGGTCGAGGTTCAGCAACATGATGTGCTCAAAGAATGAGGTCAGCTCACTTCCTGAATATATTGAATGACCAGGTTATTCCATCAATGGATGTTTTCTTCCCTGATGGCACGGGCATATTCCAAGATGACAATGCCAGGATTCATCGGGCTCAAATTCAGGTTCAGGGAGCATTTTCCCACATGGATTGGCCACCACAGAGTCCAGACCTTAACCCCATTGAGAGTCTTTGGGATGTGCTGGAGAAGGCTTTGCGCAGCGGTCAGACACTACCATCATCCATGCCAGATCTTGGTGAAAGATTCATGCAACACTGGATGGAAATAAATCTTGTGACATTGCAGAAGCTGATCGAAACAATGCCACAGCGAATGCGTGCTGTAATCAAAGCTAAAGGCGCTCCAACAAAATATTAGAGCGTATGACCCTTTTTTTTGGCCAGGCAGTTCATTTTTTTATGGTTTATAAGCTGCATTTTGTAGTTTTCATTGAATTAATCTGTTCTTGAATCTGTACCTATCTATCTCTCTATGAATCTATCTATCCTCAGAGTGTCACGTCAGATGTAGTTCCAGGGAGACAAGTGAGGCGGGGGACAGACTAGAATTCAGGCAGGTGGTCATTCTGCGGTCATGCTGCAGGACTGAGAGACACTGATAAGAGAAGCTCAGCTGGAGATCCTCCGCTCAGAATCTTGGCGTGGAATCCGTTAATAGGTCGATCCAGAGATTTGAAGAAACATTTTATAACTCTGTAAACAGGATTTGGACCGCAGCTTGAAGGGTCTCCGCCTGCTGATGAAATGCGATAGTGACTAGGATTTGACCCAAATATGGAGGGAATAAATGAATAAAACGTGCCACTGAACCAGGGGAACCAGAAAGGTCTCGAGGAGTTTGGTATTACGAGTGCGACAGATCCACTTGGACGGAACATCTGGCTGATGTTCCCCTGAGTGGCGGCATGAAAATGAGCCAGTCAAGTCTTCTGTGAAAGAGATTCTGGAACCCGAAAGGCAGTTCTGGGAGTCAGTCGCAGGTCACTTCCGTAAATGTCCACACGGTGGTGCTGTATCACGTAAATAGATTTGCGCTTCAAATCCTTTGTTTCATCCTGTTTTAACTGCTGAACATTTGAACTTGAGGCGTATGACGTGGTAACTCTCAAGCACCAGAAGAGCGTCAGAACCCGATTAGGTCTTTAAATACTGGAGGTGAAAATGTCTTTCTGTTCAGGTCTTGTTGCCATGGTTCTGAACAGCAGGTTGTAAATCCAGCAGTCTGGATAAGACTTAATTAACCTCCTCGTGTTAATTACAAAATATAAGCTCCTCATAACAGAACTGAAACGAGACAGATGGCAGCCGTGGGTTCATTACCATTTTATTTATTTTGGTCATGTACTCCTGTATGACATTTTTGTTGTCTCTGATTTTCCCAGAGTTCGAAGTTGTAAAACGAAAGGAGAAAATGAGCGTTTTCGACTCGGCGCTTGGCATCAGGGGCGGACACGTGACAGGTAAACGTTATGAAACGAACGATGTTGCTTTAGAAGTAAAATGTGCAAAGTGACCAGAGAAAACTGAGACACACACCAAACAGAGCTCTGGCTGGGTCCACACAGTGTGGGTTTTGTTTGTGTGGGTGATACAGCCTCCCGTTTCCTTATTTTATCGCAGTATTGATGCCACCATCAGTCCATCTTTCCATGGTTTTCTGTCTGTGCTTCCGTCCATCCATCCATCAGCACCTGTCAATTTGGCTAAATGTCAATTTGGGCTTGCAGCGATTGATTTTTGGGGGATAGAGGAGAGCGGCATGTTTCGGCAGGGTGGCGTTGAAGGCTGAGGTTCCCTAGCCAATTCCATCAAGGCGCTGTAGGAGTTTTGGGCGCATGAATAGGCTTAAAGATCCTGTTGACTGGCCTGCAGAGTGGATCCAGGCTTCCACTGATGCAAAGTCTGCCTTGGCCAAAGACAACCTGCACTGTTCTGAACTGGCTGAGTGGCCGGAGTGGAGCAGCAGGATGGATTGTTAGTGCAGGTGTTTTTAACTGAAGGGGTTCCGGCGCATGTTGTGGTTTTCTATCCCTTCAGAGGTGTCAGTCCCAGTAAATAAGAAACCATAAGACCCAAACATTTGCTATAGTCACAGAGCCACGGTTGGGAAAAGCAGCTGAGTGGATGACTGTCCGTCTTGTGCTCTGGTATGTCCTGTGTCCTCAGGATCAATTTTTCCAATACGGCTGCTTTTCATGCCAGGTGGATTTTTTTTCTTGGCTCATGTGGTTGCTGGTGAGTGGCTTTCGCCACCTCAGGTTTCCTGGCGGGAACGTTCCCCATCTTGCCATCTTGAGTTTTTACAGTTGAGCAAAGGCCCATTTATACTCAACATTCTGGACAGAGCCTTCTATTCATGCTCTGCCATAATTTCCTCCCTATGTCTGAATCGACCAAATGGAGCAGTACCACCTGAAATCAGGGGGCAGTGTTGCCGATACTTCCCGACACATAGCTCTAATGACGCCCGAAGAAGACACAACAAGGGTGGAAATGTTCCGTCCTCGAGTGGCGACATATTTAACCGCCTCACCGACCACCGCCTCCAACAACGCTGCCTCTTTTGTGCAAGAGCTACATGATCAATACTTATTCCACATGTTGGTTTTGGGGTTTGTTGTTGTCATGAACCTTTGACTGTGGGCTGCTCCCTCTGGTGGATACATTGGTGACCATCGATACCAGCATAAAGAACGCATTGGAAGCATGTGATCAGTGACAGTAACATGGTTGGAAACAGACAGGTACAATTTCATACTTACAATAAAGGCAGCATGAGTGGGCCTGAATGGTGGTCAGAACTAGTCAAAGCAAAATCCCATATCTCACAAAAAATAAATAAATAGATGCCTGACAAACCATGCTTTTTGGGCGATCTCGTTTTTTCCTTTGTGTACGCTTGCTATACCACATGTGACCGGAAGAGGGCAGTGTTTCCCTTCCTTTCTTCTGCGGATCGTTGCACTGTAAAAAACTGCCCCTGAAAATAATGAGGGCTGGTTTTGGGGATTGTAAGCAGAATGGCTGTCAGTTCACTCTGCTGTTTCACCCACACACACTATCAGACGTACATGTGTTGCGTGAGACGCTCTGTGAAACCATGTCGTGCAGACAAAAACACACCCACTCATTTTTTTTCATCTTAAGTGATTATTCAAATGAGCCCTCCCTCTGCTGCGCCCGTAATTGATTGTTCATGTGAAAATAAGACACAGTACCGACGCAAACACGCTGGCAATCGTTCATCTCCCAGACACGCTGGTTACCATAGGAACCCGGTGGTGGAGGAGGTTGCCACGCTGCGTTGTTAGGGGAAGCTCTTGAGCACAATGGAAACATGAAGGAGGATGCAGGAATTACTGCAGCGGCGGGGTCCACATATGCAGTAGCGGGATCCACTTCTCAGCCGGGGGTTTGGGCAAAGGTCAGCGCAGGGTCAACAAGCTGAAAGCCTGAATTTCCTCAATGGCTGCACAGTCTCGCTGAAAGCTTCTCACTTATTGAAGTGGCCCTGCTCTGTCTGAATATATTAGGTGTGTGAGTGCGACTTCGCCAGTTGGGGGCAGAAATGGAAGAGTTTTTCCAAGGACATTTGATAGGACCTTCTATAGGTGGTTTCCTCGGGCCCTTGTCAGCACAGGCGTTGATGGATAACCTTGTGTGTATGTGTGTCGCAGTCACAAATTGTGCCTTAATGACTCTCTTAACACATCATCAGCCTGCTTGCTGGTGGGTAAACTGGGGGCACCGCCGCGGGGGGCGGGGCACCTAGGTGAGGAAATGAAGGGCGGTGGACCAAGTCATTGTTTTGCATGTTCAGTATGTGAGTCAAATGAGACACGTGATCGATAATTTGATTCATGCCAATGTTTTTATTCTCCTGGCCTTAACTTGAGGGTCAGTGCAGCAACTGTCATTATGCTCCATCTATTCAGTCCCAGTTGCTTCTCCCACCAGGACAAGGAGGCAGGGATGACTGGACAAAGAAACCAGTCTGTTATCGTACACCTCCCAGCAGGCCACAGTGGCATGTGACGCCAAAACATCACTGGACACGCACTGTGCTGTTCCTCATATAAAATTATGGGAAAATATCCATGAATAGATTTGAATATCCACTTAAACTTACAATTTTAAGTGCTGCATTAGAGTCTTGCTGACCTCGCAAGGGTCAGACGAGGGCAATGTGGCGCGACAGTCATATTGTCAGTGGGAGACAGTGACAATTGTACCTTTACGAGGAAAGTGTGCGTTTACAGTCAGTGTGCGTCTCCAGGTACGTGAGGTCCAGACGTCACCGTCTGGTGACTGACGTGACTCAGTCCTCCTGATCTACTACGCAAAGATTTTCAACCCTCCTCTACTGAGGTCCACAGCTCTACGTTCGAATCCAACACTCAGCCCAGGAACCGTCTGGAAAATTTGGATTGTTGGTAATTCGGTTTGTGTGTGAACATGAGACGTGATTGCCTGTTGGACTTCCACACTGCAGCTCTCGGCTCTCACAGATTTGTCACACCATCTTTGTAGGGACCGCTCATGGCCATAACCCTTTACCCAGCCTCTCACCCTAAACCTAACCGTTAGGAATGGGTGATATGGACAAAAAAAAGTATCACGATAACAATAATTGTCACGATAAATACATTTTCTTTCCATTCCATTTGTTGGACACACTGTAGTCTGCCTTGAAACTGTTTTATGATGAAACTTATTTGGGGAGTTTGTCTCCAACATCGTTATTTGTTTATGTTGAAATATAGTTAACTAAGTGTAAATGGTATGAACCAAGGCAGACGACCATGTCAGAAAATCTATTGGGACCAGTCCGTCTAATAAAACAAACACTGGTCCAGAGACTCTGATTTGACCAATGTCATTATTAAAGCTTCCCTGTATTAAAATACGTTTTAAGACTACAATCGTGAATCAAAGACCACCACACGCTCTGCAACTGTCACACGCTGGTGTCGGCTGTCAAACGCCACTGAGTTGGAGAGCGCGGCGCACAGGTGCGGTCTCGTCATGTTCATGTATGCAAGTCCAATGCAGCGAGTGAGATGTGTGTTTATCAAATTTATCGTGAGATGCAGAATTGTCATCGTGAAGATTGTTTTTGGCGGTGTAGCGTGTACGATAAGTTATCGCCCATCCCTATTCTGGATGAGCTGGACGCAGCTTCTCACTGTCAAACCTGAAGACAGCGTTGGCCTCGTAGACAATGCTGGAAACCACATGAGTGACCAGGTGCATATCGATGAGTTCCCTCTGCTGGTCATCTAGTTGCCCCAAAGAGGTCAATTCCAGCTCCCTGTAGACAGTGGAGCCCCGGTACTGGAAGGTGGCCCTGCACTGATTCTTGAAGATCTTGTGGCCATTCAGGTATTTTGTGGAGCCACCGACTTTGATCAGTCCTCCGAGGAGCCTTCAGAGATGCATCAATGTCCAACAGTGAAGTCTTGGACTCCAGAGAGTCTGAAGCCAAGACGTGGAACTGACTGAATTCAAGCCTGTGATAAGTGGGAGAACACAATACACACTCAGAGTTAAGCTTGCGAGGCGGAGTAAACAGAAAGCGCTCGGTGGTGGATAAACACACACACACACAAGGAAATAACTACGTTGGAGAGAAAATGAAAAGTGAGACTGGAAAACTGCTCACACGCGGGATGAATAGCGAAGGGGATAAACAGAAGTGGAGCGAGGAAGAACAAGGAACTTAGGAAGCGGCTGAATAGGGATTCGAGTGCGAAGAGAAATTTAGAAAGCTCAGGGAATGAAAATGAGAGCCCGGAAGTCTTGAGAAAATTTACCAGAACGGAGTGCGAAGCAACCATCTGGCAACAGGGGCTGGCGTTGACGGGTTCATATCCATGGGTGGCTTAATCACAAATGAACGCCAGCTGTGTTGCCTGTGAAGCTGGAGAGAGGCACATCAGAGGGCGGACTCAAGATCCTGGTTGGTTCTCTCTGTTTGGCGGTTGGATTGAGGATGGTATCCGGGGGACAGGCTAGGAGATGCGCCCAGTGCCTTTAGGAAGGCGCACCAGACTTTGGAGGAAAACTATAGACCCCTGTCTGAGACCACGTAGCATGGGATTCCATGCTTCCATTTTAGAAAAGCGGTCTACTACCGTCATGATAGTAGTTTTCCCGGCTGATGGAGGAGGACCGGTGACAAAGTCCACCGCGATGTGTGACCAGGGAATGGCAGAGGTTGCAGGAGCCTGGCAGGAGGACGGTGGGATGACTTGGCTCGATTGCAGCTGGTGCAAGTCTTACAGAAAGTCTTTACATCGCGGGTCATACCAGGCCACCAGGGTATGGAACGTACCAGGGAGACAGGCGAGCTGGGAAGAGTGACCCCATCGGACGATGGAGAATCCTAACTCAGGCTACACCAGTCATGGAAGGTTGGTGAGGAGATTGGCCTAGCTCTAACAGTCACTTGTACATCTGCATGTCGATCCGACTTCCAACTGCAAATATTCTTAAACTTGAAATCGCCGCAGGTCTGAGGGGTCCAGCGGCAGGGCTGCCTCCGGGGCTGGGGAACCTTGCCGGGGCTGTCCTTCCTTTGCGGGCGGAGGAAGTGTGTCCAGCTCAAGGGCAGCTTTAAGTTGGGAAATGTCCCCGAAGTGGATTTCACAAGTTCCTCTTGCGGAACTGAAGTCCTTTTTGTCAAAGTCCGCAAGATGAGAGGGCGTTGGTCCCAGCGGCTGCTTGTGACAGCTGAGGTCACGCTGAGTACATCGCATCACACTTTGTGCATACTTTAAATGGGCATATTTGTGGTTAAATCAGGACATTACCGCTAGTAACTAAGGTTAAGTCCGGACATCACCCGAGGTTACCGAGGTGAACCCTACTTTCTATCTCCCTCACACAGTGTGGAAACAAACAGATACACACTCACAGAGAATATGATTCATTTGACAAAACATTTCTAGAACTTTCATGCTTTTGCATAAATAGCAAACATTCATACAACATTTTATTAAGACTCGTACTTGATTTGTATATCATTTTTGATCTGGGGCAGGACAGAATTCACCCATCTTCAAGATGAAACCACAATTTTATCGCATATCTTGACAAGTCAGAAATCTAAAAGTGCCATCTAAACACTTCCCTCATGCTTCTGCTGATCATGATGACGTCAGGATGATCGTGGTATTGATGATGTTGCAGGTGGAAATGAGGACAAGGATGAAGCCGATTACTAGGACAGCAGTGGTGATGATGGTCGACACAACCTTCAGGGAGAGTAGAGGTAGGAGGATGGACGGATGGGGTCATGTGTGGTAAATAGGATATTAGTTTTCACCGTTGATTTTATTGGTTTAAGTTGTGGAAGAAAGATGAAGTTTTGAACTGACTGAATCTCCCAGCAACATCTCTGGATCACACTGGGTTTGGATGAGTCAAGTGAAAGACAGAAAGAAGAACCAGGGTTACATCCACATTACAACAGCTTGTACTTGCATTACTTCTGTTTCACAACAGTCAGACTCTGATTTTCACTTAAACTGATCTGTCATTTGACTTTATTGCATATTTCCCCCAAAAAATCACTGGCATCACAACCATCATCAACTGACCAATCCGTGGGCACCAGACCCTTAAACGACCGACGACGAAATGACCTTATCAGAATTATAATTAGGGTGGTCAGCTGGTGGCGCTGACTCACTCAACTGGGCAGAATTGGATGAAGGTGCTTTCGTTTTCCAGGCGGCATCCTGGGAAAACTGGATGACCGAAGGAGTCAGAGAAAGTATGAAGGTGAGTCAGCTGAGAGGAGGAGACCTTGTAGAAGCTCAGAGTGCCACCTGGACAATCCAGATACACCCCCACTCGCTTGATGCCAGTGGAGGGCAGTGGGGTCTCTAACCACTCATCACCGTGGCCCCAAAAGGATGCACTGTGAATGTTATATTTGCCGAAACACCAGGAATCGGTGTTTTTTCCAAAGTAGTTAAGACCTCCTATCTTCCGGTCTGTCTCCTTGTATGCTACCGCAATGGAGACGTCAGTGTAGATCCCATCGCTCCATTCCACCTCCCAGTAGCAGTGGTCAGTCAGTCCCTCGCTGCACATCACCTGGTGCAACTCGTCAAAGCGTTCTGGATGATCTGGGTACTTCTGGTCTGCTCCATAGGTGGCTTTCTTGTTGTTGTCGGACACAACGATGAACGGGTTGGCTGTGTTCAGGTCCAAGGTGAGGTCAACAGCATCTGATGGGTAGAAAGAATGGGTGTTTCAGCTCTTCATGAAAGGTTGTGTGCTCAACTATGAGACTCGAACCCTGTCACAAACGGAACATTCCCCACACGTCTCATTCTGAGATGCAACTTTTAGTCACATAAATGGCTAAAGGACACTGTCCAAAAAAAAAGAGGATAGGAGGATCCTTTGAATCAGGATTGTAAATTTCAAACCTATTGTTCCAAAGTTAGCCAAATCAAAATGAGAGTACTGAGCGTGAACTTACACCACATGAGGTCATGTTTGTTGGTGATCTTCTCTGGGTTATCAGGAGGCTTCGGCCTGGAGAAGTCGTCAGTCACCAGTGCACCATTGTGGTAGTGGTAGATGCTGGCGCCCTCATAGTTGGCATTTGGCAAGATAGCCATGAATAACTTCACACCCCTGCTTCCCTTCAGACCTGCAGCCATGGCACGGAAGTTGTTGGCTTTTTCATGCATGACGGACAGCACAGTGGGGGAGAGGGACCAGGGCTCAGCCACCGTATCATCTCCAGGGTCCAGAGTGGAATCCACGTATTTTGCCATTTCTTCCAGCTGTGGATCCTTGGTCTCCAGGGATGTGAAGACGTAGCAGAGGGCATCGTGGACATTTGCATCCAGAAGCTGTCTGTGCAACTCTGACTGACTCTTGATAAGCTTCACGTCGGTGCCATCCATCATATTCACAATAGACTGGATCACTGCTACCTCCTGTAATCTTTGGTCCATCCACTGTCTGAGCTTCTCGTGACTGAACGGTGCCGTGTCTCTGTCCTGGAAAATACGCATCAACTCCTTTTCATCCCCTGAACCTCCTCGAACCTCAGGGAGTTTGGCTGACAGAGCTTGCTGGAGAACCTCGATGTAGTAGCTACAGAGGTTATTGAATCGGAACAACATACGACCAAGATCAGGGAAGGCCTGGGATGCTACCTCAGACTGCGCTTCATTGCACTCACTCTGGAACTCCCTCAGATCTTCCAGAACCTCGACTGCTTTCCTTGCCAACTGAGGGGTGATGTGCTTTGGCACCACAGGAGCTTTGGGATACAGCTTCACGAGAGGAAGCATCCAGACCATCAATGGCGCGACGGCTTCCTTGTTATCTCTCAGCAGCTTAGGAAGGTTCACGTAGGTCTTCACAGCTTCCTCAAATGTAGAAGGGTTGCTCTCCAGAAGGACGTCCCCATAGAAGGTGCAGGAGAATTTGTTGGTCAAATTTTTCTCTTCCTCCGACAGTTGGATGTCAACTTGACCCTCAACATCGAATGATGGGATTTTTTTCATCACTGCCTGAATCTGACCCTGGATGCCCTGGACTAAGCTGGACTCCAACTTCTCACTGTCAAACGCGAAGAAAGCATTGGCCCCGTAGACAATGCCAGTGACCACATGAGTGGCTAAGTGCATATCGATGAGTTCCCTCTGCTGGTCATCTAGCTGCCCCAAACAGGTCAATGCCAACTGCTTGAACACAGTGGAGCCCCGGTACTGGAAGGTGGCCCTGCACTGATTCTTGAACGTCTTGTGGTCGTTCAGGTATTTGGCAGAGCCACTGACTTCGATCAGTCCTCCGAGGAAACTGGCCTTCAGAGATGCATCGACGCTCAACAGCGAAGACTTGGACTCCAGAGAGTCTGAAGCCAGGACGTGGAACTGACTGCTGGGTTCTCCAGTCTCCACTGTGTTCTTGGCCAGGACCTGTGGATCCCACAGTGACACACCTGTTGAAGTCACACAAAGATATGAGGAACCCACAACATGCACCATTTTGACTCACAGGCTATATTGTGTGTGGAATGTTACTTTACTTTGTGTTCATGAAAGAAGTATATGTTGAGCTTCTATTATGAGTAAAGGAAGGAGCAGCTGTGGCTGTGAAGAAGCAGGGCTGACTTTAGAAACTGCTGTATGATTGCAAGCCTGTCAAGCTTCAAATACCCATCTTACTCTCCTTGACAAACGCCATAATAAAATCAGAAGTGCGTGTGTGTTGGTGTGTGTGTTATCACCTGGCACCAGCTGTTGAGTCCGCGCATCATACATCATTCCCAAGGTGAAAGGTCGACCCAGTGCAGCCACCGTCACTACTGCATCAGAAGAATCCATGATGCTGAAAGTGAGGGAACAGGGTTCACATACCAGACACAAACACATCTCTGTTCACGTTTCTCTGGAGCATGCTCCGTGTAGCTCACACCCGGTGTTGTGTTGATGTGTGTGGATTGTGTTGCCCCACCCGTTTATTTCTTCTACATGGGTTTGTGCTGTAAATTGTGGCAGTGCCCTTCCCATCCTGTCTCAAGAGGGTCAGGTTGATTTTGTTCTCCATCCTGCATTCTAACTACATTTTATTGTCACATTCAGTTCCTTCAAGTCGTGAAATACTCATCGTCGGTGCTGTGTTTTCGCTTTCCTCAACCTTTATTTGCTTTCATGAAACAGAAATTGGTCATCAACTGGTTGGTATTTTGCCACTGAAGTGGATTTTAAAAACAACTGCATTTCTTATGCATTTAAAAAAGTACCTTCCTGTTAATTATCTAAATGGCTTAAAAAAAAAATCCCTTATTCCTCTATGTCTGCAGCCCAGCCTCGCCAAGACTTTGCTTCTGGTGGCCCCCTGGTCAAACAGGTTTGAGACCCCTGAGTCACTCATCTTCAGACTGTTGAAGCTGATGTTTACAGATTCAACTTGTGCCATTCATCGTTTCAATCCCCTGATCAATTCCTTTTTTTTTTTTTAGTCCCACCTTCAGAAAAAATAATGCAGAAGCCCTGCAGTCACACACACCGAGGAACATCCACAGCCTTTGCAGGTCGACACGTAAGTACACAACAATGAGATGTAAGAACATCATGAAAGACACCTCAAGACACAGTTGCAAACACACTGACAAACAGACTCACAAAAACCTGAAACAGATCCAGAAATATTAACACAGTAAGTACATCCACTCAAACATCTGCACACACGCACAGAACATACACACTCATACATCGAATGACAGATGCACACACAGATTTTTACTAGTCAAAAGCGCTGAAAGACGCTGTCTTTGGGAGGGACTCAGAAGGAGAAGAGACTACACTAGGGAGGTGGTTTGGACACGTGGAGCAAGATGAAGAGCAGTAGAGATGGAGGTACCAGATGGAAGGAAGTCAGCCAAGGAGGATCGTAGATGTGATGAACCCGGACAAGAGGATGGGGAGCAAGGAGGGTGGTGAAGGTGCAGGAGAGCTGGTAGAAGCCCTTGCACCCAAGACGGAGATACACACATTAGTTGCTGACACACAAAGAAGTGGAGAGGGATACTTGCAGATAAAAAGACAACTAACCACACAGAAACTTACCGAAGTTGTGTAGGTTTGTGTTGGTCTTGAGGAGGGATGGACTGCAGTGAGGTCGAGGTGCGATTTATAGCAGAAAACCACTTCTCCATTTAGTTGCTTCCCTTTTTTATATTTTTTTGAAAGTGTTTTTCTCTGAAAGGAACTTTGTTGCTGCCATCATTCACCCACTCTCCAGGTCAACTACTGGTCATTATCAGTAGGGATGGGCAATATGGATTTAAAAAACGAAATTTTAACGATAATTACCACAATAAATACATTTTCATTCCATTCCATGTGTTGGACACACTACAGTCTGCCTTGAAACTGTTTCGTGATGAAACTTTTGAGTGGAGATTGTCTCCAACATCATTATTTGTTTATGTTTAAATATAATAGTTAACTAAGTGTAGAGATGAGAATTCAATGTTTCACGTCTCTGGTAGAAGCCGCTGGTGTCTGACGGACTGCTCTGCCAGCTTTATTTAGGGGTCAAATTGAGCCGTATGTCTGCTGTAACTCATGTCTCTTAACAGTTGACTTTAACTATGGACCAGTCTGGACACATTTCCTAGATGCTATCGAAGAAATATTAGAAACAATGTGAATAAATTATCATTTAGTCACATATCCCCAAATCATTATACAAACTGTCAGTCCTTTGTCTTGTGTGATGAAAAACCTTGTCACAGTTCATGCCTAAAATGATTGTTTTTCATTGCCTTATTGAAGATTTCACTGATACTTTGACCGTTTTGGTATTTGTTGATGGTCCCTAACTGATGCCGGACTGTTGCATTGGCGCTGCCTGTGAGAATGCGTCCGCGATCAGTGACACCTAAGGAAACCTAAGGGGACCACTCCGTCTGATAAAATAAACACGGATAATAAATAAATAAACAGTGTCATTATCAAAGGTTTCCTGTGTTAAAAATGAGTCTAAAACTACAATCATGAACCAAAGTCCGCCACACCCTCCACAACTGTCACACACCGGTGTCGGCTGTCAAACGCCACGGAGCTGGAGAACGCATCACGCCATCATGCAAATCCGATGCAGCAAGTGTGCCGCATGTTTATCGAATTTATCGTGATATTCAGCATTCTCATTGTGGAAGTTGTTTTTGGTGGTATATTGTGTACAATAAGTTATTGTCCAAAACACATGTCTAACCTTAACCAGGACAAAGCAAACATACGCCCAATCCTTAAAAATATCCCCAAAAAGCAGATAGTCCTCCCAATGCAAGAATTGGTCCCCTCAAGCAGAGCTAAACCAGGCACACACACACAAACACAGCAGCTCAACTGCAGGTAGGAAGAAGAAAGAAACCCTTTCAGTCACTCTGATCTCTGGACAGAAGAGATGAATCAATTCTTGAAGAGCACTGACATGAACCAAGCCAGCACTGTGTTCTCCAGCACACGGCCGCAGGACTCCCTTTGTTTTTGAGCGGTCAGGGCCAATGAACATTTATCTTGTCATCTCTCTAGAGTTGTCGGGTATTTTTACCCAATACAGGAACTACTCGTGCAAATAATACAGCAACAATGATAAGCTAATTTATCGTGGTTGTGTTTTCCGATCGCTGCCCTGTTAAACCACATTTGCATTCACACATGAATGAAAAGTATTTGCTATAATGACAAGTTGCTGTTGAACAAAGCAGGGAGGGAGCTGGGAAACTACCTTCAGTGATGTCAACACAATAGAACTCATGTGATCACAACTTCCTTGCTCCACCATCACCTGACTGGAAAGAGTGGATTAAACTGTCATCAGCTGTGAGAGATGGGCGTGGCCTAAAGCCTGGAACAAATCTTTGTATGTGGCTGAGCTGTTTTGAAGAGCGCCATCAAAATATAACAGCCAACAGTAGTGCAACAGCTTTTGCATTTAGATTTAGATTTAGAATTGTTGCTTGTACTTTCTTTATGCTCATGGTATGAAGTTTTATACTTTAAATTTTGCATAAATATATGTATTTCCTAGCCTTTGTGTTTCTGTATGACAGAGCAGATTTGAGAGAGCGCTGCAGCACCACCCTGTGTTCAGGGATGTTTGCAAAAAAAATCTGAAAAGCCACAGTGTTACAAAACAAAATATAGTATCAAATCATCACAACTATTGTATGGTTGTGGTGCTGAAACGTGTTGTCATCTGTTCATGTTTGAGAAAGAATACAGTCAGTCTCATTGGAGATCAACAGCCTATGAAGAACGAGCTCGAAATGTGGGATGAGTGTTACATTCTTTCTGTGGCGCACTCCCTCGGGCGCATCATACATGATGGTAATTTTACTTTTCCTTGCGCCATCCTCTCCTAGGACAGTAGCACTGAGTCACCACGTGCCTGTCTTCTTGCTCTTGTGGTCATCACCTATAAACATGCGCATGTCACCATAGATACGACCTACACAAACATTTGTACGCATGTCCACATATTCTGGGTCAAGGTGACTCACAAGATCCGGATTAAAATGGGAGAGAGAATGTGACAGTTTCACATGCAGGTGCGTCGGGCATCGCCCCAACACTCTGCCTGCCGCTGTAATCACTCATGTGATAAAGATGAATGATGCTGCCTTGTGTGACAAACATGGATGACCACGGATGTGAGCGTCAAATCGGGTCACTGGGTCACTTACTGTAAATGAACATGCAGTCAATGAGGATAAGAAATCCTTGCTGTTACAATTATTAATCTCTCTTCTTTAAAAAAATAAAATAAAAAATCATATATCTATCTGTCTATATCTATATATGCAAAAAATATATTTTTTATACATTTTAAAATATTGTCTTACAAGTTGTGTTTAAAATTAAAAATAGAAAAAAATATATTGCCTACAGTATTTGAGAATTATGTGGTATAGAAGTACAATAGAATACTGGTGTTTTATCATAATGAAGATTAAATTAAAAAATGTAAAAGCTCATTTTCAAAATGTATGTATTTTCAAATAAATAAAAAACAAAACATAAAATCAAATATATATTTTCAAAACAAAATTCAAGTCGAAAATTACTGTGACACAATAGTTATAATAAAATGGATAAATGAATTAGCAAATGTTAATAAATGATTCTGCACAATCAAACTGATAGAAAAACAGCACAAAACCTCCTGGGAAGAAAAGCAAGCATAAAGTCGAACCCTTTCTTTTTCAACACTTTCCAATCTCGAATCCATGGTTTGGTTTGAGCAAAGGTGTTTATTAAGCGACTGTGTCTGCAAGCGAAACACGCAGACTTGGGAGAGCCGAGCCGCATGCATGCTGCAGAACCTCAGATGGAAAGCAGCCCTGCTGGTTTCATTAGACCGACTCGGCTCTTTAAATTCTCCTGGAAATGTCAGCAGAATCCTCAAAGAACCGTCTCCTTCATAAAGCCATGATCAAAGACATTCCCAAAATACTGCGCCTCCTATATTGCTAGCTCACGGCCTCAGCGTCTACATCTGCACAGCGTTATTGCTTTTATGAGGCTTCATAAGTGGAGACAGGCCCCAAATACAGGGGGAGACAAGTGACACTTCCCCTGCCAGCCTCACCAGCGGCCCACCACCACGCAGCAGCCTTTGTTGACTTGTCACATGGGCACCGTGTGAGGTCATCTTTGTTTATGTCCACAGCTACATCCATGTTTTCTGGAGGGTCACGTGTGCAAGTCCGAGCATAGTTTTCATAGACTTCAGTAGCTAACTTGCAGATCTTACAAGTCTATGCTCATTGCTACTCTAATTCAACCTCAGTCCTGCATCCAACTGTTGCCAGATTAACTGGATGATAGTGATGTCACTCCTCATGGCTTCGCTTGGTGAAACCACCCAAACTCCACTGCTTACATCCCATTTTTGTATTCCAGGTGACTCACGTGGCTTCTCGACGTTCCTTGTGGATGATGTCAACCACAGCTATGAGTTTGTTTCAAAGGTAAAGGTAGGAAAGTCACACGTCAGTTTGGTCATGAGTGCAGTCATTTGGCAAAGTGATGATGAGAAAAAGGAGTTAGACCAAATCAGAGGATTAAATTTGGTTTTGGCACCATAAAAACACATTCATTTTAAAACGTTGGTCAGTTACTATGTTCTCCCTGTGCTTGTGTGGGTTTTCTCCTGGCACTCCTGTTTCCTCCCACAGTCCAAAAACAGACAGAGCCCTATTATGACTCCAACGCACGTGTCAAACTCGAGGCATGGTGGCCATATCCAGCCATTTTATGTGGCCCACAACTCCATTTTATGTGGCCCACAACTGGTCTAAATATCTATATATGAATTGTATGGCTTTTTCAAAATATCCAAAGCTCGCTTGGCCATTCAACTATTTGTAGACAGCAGAGATCAATGTGGAAACTTCAGAAACCGAAAAAACTATGAATGTATTTTGATTCATTCTAAAAAAAAAAAAAACCTCCATTCCATTTCCTGTTTTCCTGTTATACATGTTCAATGACTATGTGACTATGTTAAACCTTCTGGCTCCTTGCATGAGCGTGAATGGTTGAGTGCCTCCCAGTGGAAACCAGGAGAACCAGGAGATTGAAACCTTTTGCTCTGGTCATGTTTTGACTGCTGCTGTGCATTATGGGACGGCTGAGAGTCCCTTTGACAGTGGTGAAGTACCCAATCACATCGCAGGTCATGGCGCGCTCGATGTTGCTTGTGGTCATTGAGTTGA